>NC_088684.1:121760513-122063543 GCF_028017835.1 Emys orbicularis
ACCAGCCAAGTTTGGGGAAATAGTCTCATGGATATCTTTGAGCATAATGTCTAGAATTGGTTGAAAAATGGGAATTTTTTTCCCTCCCATGTAAAGGTTTTTTTTGAGGTTTTGGCACAAATTTGAAAACCAAAAAAAGCCAAATCTGAAATATTTTTATTTTGAAATGCTGCCACAGAACCTCCTAGGGGCCTCATGCTCCCATTCTCCTCTATGGGCTGGGCACCCAGGTGAATGATGTGAAAGATATTAATTTATCCAAAAAATACAATTGTTTTCAATAGAAAAAACAGAATTTTTTCAGTCAGCCCTAATTATGTCATATCCCTGAATGCCTCTTATCCAAGCCCATTAAGGAATGATGGTAGCTGGAGAATGGTTCTTTTCTAGTCCTAGGAGGAAGGAAGATATTTCTGTTAAGTCTGCTTGCTTCCCCCCCCCCCCCCAAAGTGCTAGTTTTCATCATACTAGAGTGGGAGTATTGTCATGGCTTTCTAAGACTGCATGATCATAATTCTAACTTTAACATATTAAAGTACGTGTATATATTTAATTGAATTGATTTGTTTAACAATAAAGAAAAATGGACCTCAAATCTGTCCGCTGATTTCACTGAATATCTTCACATTTATATAATTAACAACGTATGCAGCTCTCTCTCGCGCGCTCTCTCTCTACAGGGAAACATCACTAAACAAGTAACTAACACTAGCTATGTAAGTAACGTTGCTATTAAATATTTACATTTTCCCCATAATCACTCCATAAATTGCAGTATGAAAGTTTCACTTTGTGCTAAACTGATTTTTCAATTGCTTTTAATTGTGATACTTTAAAAATACTTTTTTGCAAATCAGGCTGCAAACTGGTTCTTGATGAGGACCTAGCTACCTAGAAAATTTTAGCTTAGAAGGCCATGTCTGCAGCTATAAATCAGTACAGCTCTATCAATGAAGCTGTATCAGCTTACTCTCAGAGAAAATTTGTGAACAAAGAGTTAATAAAATTGAACAGCAGAAAAGAATATATTCATTTTTTACCTTCCATAATTGAAAATATAGCTGAATGGATAATAGGTTTTCAAAAGAATATTTACCTCTGAACTTGGAGCAAGCATGGAAAAGTTATCCTCAATAGCAGAAATAGTCAGAAAAAAGTTACAAATGTGAAAAAAATTATAATGAAAGCTTCAGTATGACCTTAATGACAGATTCCACTACAATAAAGGAAGGATTATTTCCTCTATTTAGTACCGATTTACTATGTGAAAAAGAAAGTGGGTTTTTTTAAGAATCCTATTTCACTTTTGATGTGTAAAGAACTCTTTAAAAAATTAGGGTCATTTTAGTAAATTTTATGGTTCTATGATCTAACTCCATTTTAAAGTACTTACAGACTAAAACCTTACAAACGCATGTTATTTTTAATTATATTTTCCTTTTGAGAATAAATTTATAATTTTTCTGTGATTAAAATAGGGATCATTCATTTGTTTTTGAGAGCCCTTGTTCATTTATGTATTCAACAACATTCAAGGATAAATTCATGGAAGCACAATTACTTTACCTTGAAAGACTCAGCACCATACAATAGTTAACTATACATTAATCTGATGAATAGATATATACATTAAAAAGAAAGCACTTCTCTCTTAATGTGGCTGGGGCAAATTTGAACCTAAGCAGAACAAGTGAAGAAGAAAATTTAACAGAGTTCATAATGTTCACATGAGAGCAGAGTACTTCTGTGCTCTGCTACTGTGTATACAGGAGACAGACATCGAGATGTCTTGCTTTCTTACGCTCATACAATGGCTCAGATAGTATGCTAAAGATACAGTTAATGGAAGGCACAGGGCTAAGAGGGCAAGAAGACTGAAGAATTCCAGCCCCATCATTAATTGTCCATTAAGATTATGTTTAGTGTTTCTTCTATTTAAAAATAAAAGGCTTTCTACAGTCAAGATTAGTCAGAAAACAAGCTGGTTGAGACAGAACTCAATGGTTAAACCAGAAAAAATAAAGTAGTAGCAAGAAGAAAAGACCATTTTCAATATATTTGATTTTAAACTTTCAGGGTATTAATAGAGAATGATGTTTGATCATCGAGAATATATTTTCCATTCTGTCTTGAGAGAACACAATCACAGAGAAGTCATGACACAACAGTTCTCATAGTAACCTACACCTTCCAGGCATGTTATTATCAGATGTAATGTATTTTTTGTTGGGTTTATTTAGAAGGCTGCTGAGCATTTCAAAGGGACAAAAGCACTTTATTGACAGTTAAGTGTGGTAGAATCACCATCAAAGGATGGATGATATTTAGTAACAAACTTTGAGACATGTAATCCTTTATCACTTTTCTGAGTCAGCTCATATCAGGCTTTTCTTCCCCTCCTAATTTTCAAAGAAGCTTTATAGGAAGCTACATGTTTTGCCCCAGTAGCACATAGCATCCTTTACATTGATGCATGGAGACCTTCTGTGAATTGTTCAGCTCCTGCCCAAGCAAAAAAAAAAAAAAAAAAAAACCTACCCGCCGTCCCCAACCTCCACATATATTGAAGTACTATACCGTCTGAAGGGTCCCAGATCCACAGCTAGTAGTGGTACGGGGAGAGAGGACTGCACACCATTTCCACTACCAACTTTGTAGGGAACAGTTGGGAAAATTATTAATACTGCATAGCATGGAGTTGTCAAGACTTCCTTGCAGAGCTCCTCTGCCCCATGCAATCCTCATCTAAGGATGGGGATGGAGGAAGGTTTCAGGGACAGCTGCATCCATGGAGACAAAGAAAAGAAACCACACTGGAGGACTCTCTCATTTGGTGGTGGATATAGAGGCATTTATAGATTAATGTTGTGACTGCTACTGAGATGTGCTTGCTGCTTTACCTTAGATCTCCTTACACTAATTTCAACTCCCTTAGACATAATTATGTCCACTCTCCTAATGCATAAAGAGATCTAATTGTGGATAACTGACAAGCAGAGAAACCAAAAGATGGAAATGAGAAGAGTGGGGGGCTGCTTTTCCGTCAATACCTTCCTCTGCTTCCTGAGCATATGAGGTTATGTCTACACTGCAAAAAAAAAAGGGGGGGGGGCACGGGAGGGAAGATGTTCTTAACTCAGTTAGCTAACCTGCGTTAACAAACTCGGGTTAAAATAGTAATGAAGATGGGGCAACACAAGATATTTTTATTTAGGTTAGCAGCTCAAATTTAACACAAGGCTCCTCTTCCTTGAGCTGCTAACCCAAGTTGCCACACCTTCACTGCTACTTTAATCCAAGTTAAGAACACACTTTTTTTTTAAGTGTAGACATGCCCTAAATTACACCAACCTAGATTTCTCTGTACATAAGCAGAGTGGGGGTAAGTCCACTTGTGTGTACAGTTACATCACATTACACATCACCTAAAAATACAACCCTAATTCTCTAAGAACCTGTATATAGCGAAACTAGGGACTGCAGCCTGTAACCCTGAGTAATTACATGAGTAATTCATGTGCATAGTTCCACTGAAGCAAAATGGACTACTCACAGGAGTCAAGTGTATTTCCATGAGGAAGGATTACAAGAATGAGCTCTAGCACCGCATCTCTAAAATTTTGTTTCATCCTGCTGTAAAAACAGTTTCAGCTAATCTGAGGATGAGCTGATGCAGTCAGACCATCAAGGCAATGAGTACAGAGGCCAATCGTGCACTACCCATTGTTTGAATTCTTTTGGCTTGTTAGGTCATCTGTGAATCTTTAGTTCAGTCACTCAGTTCAGTTTTCTGCACTTCTCTTTGGGAGCTGGGCATGTTTCAGGGCAAATCCCCTCCCTCCTAACCACCACCACCACCACATTCTTAGGCAAGCCGTCATCCTGAAGAGCAGCTCAAAACAAATAGAGTCTGACTGAGAAGTAGAAAATTGTAAACGGATTATGGGTCTGTCACGAGATGGCCTCCATGGTGCTGCCACACCTAGTCCCACACTTAAGGAGGTTTATTCTATTCCAACAAGGTTAAACAAACAACCAGAACACAGTTTTAAGTCAGTACCTGGCTCCCAGGCTTCAGGGACACCCCTCCCAGGGATCTCTGACACTCCAGCTCCTCATAGCTTCCTATCCTCAGCCAGCTCTGCTCCCCACCTTAGAGCAGCAGCTGCAGGGTTGCTTCCCTGAGCCCTGCTTTGTCCCAGGGACTCACCACACTCCTGTGTGACCTTTGCCACCCAGGGCGCAGCCTGCCACAATCCTTCCCCCAATAGTTGCCTATTAGCAGCCCTTTATAGACCCCGGTGTAGCCCAGCCTGCTTTAATTGGCTGGATTGGGCTCACCTGCTCCAGTCCTGGGGCACTAGAGACCAGCTACCCTGTGACAGGGTCAGATAGCAATATACATTTGCTACTCAAGGGGCTTTGAAATTTATTTATTTTTTCGCTTTGGTCAACTGAATTACAGTCCTGGTTTGCTGTGTGCTCTTGGGCCAGTCACTTACTCTCCTTGTGCCTCAGTTTCCCCCTCTATAAATTGGGGGTAAATAATAACCTGCCTTTATAGAGTGCTTTGGGTTTTCAGATGAAATATTTGTCTATATAAAGGCAAATACTATTATCGACAATGATTGATGGATGATCATTGATTAGCATTTTGGCTCAGAGTTTTTTTGTGCCCTATCAGCTCCTTCTGTGGTAAAAATCAAAAAAGGAGTCTGAAGAGGAGAAAATCTACAAGATTCTCCTCATGAGTTCTCTCCCTAATGTCACAGTGAGAATTTACCTCCCTGCAGAACAGGCTACAGGGCCAATCCACCAATCTTCAGAGCCCCCAAATTCTTCATGGGGGACAGTGAGAAGCTCAGAACATCCAAACAAAGGCCCTGTGCCTCCACACTCCTGTGTCACAAGCAGTCCCCTCCTCACACCCTGATAGGCTACACTACCAGGCTTCCCTGGCTAGCAGTACCCGTTAAACCAGTGGCAGGTTAGCCGCTGGATCTACGGGGCCCAGGCCCCGGGGCCCTGGCTAACTCGGGGGCCCTGGGGCCCCAGGCAGGCAGGGAAAGCCCCCGCACCCCAGCCCTGCTCCCAGGCAGCAGCACCAAGTGGGCGGGGTGGCAGCAGCGGGGGAAGCCCCCCGCATCCCCGACACTGTTCCCCAGCAGCCACTCCAGGCATGGCAGCAGGGGAAGCCCCTTCCCCCACCCCATATCTCTGACCCCACACTCCGGTGGCTGGGTGGGTTGGGAATAGCTGCAGGGGAAGCCCCCAGCACCCCCGGACTCCTTTCCTGTCAACAGACGGGGGGCGGCAGGGGAAGAGCCCAGCAACCCCTGATCCCAGCAGAAGCCAGGGGGCGGCAGGGGAAGCCTTCAGCACCCCCCGTCCCTGGTAGAACCTGGGGGCCTCAGTGGAAGACCCCAGCACTCCTCGACCCCATCCCTGGCAGAAGCTGGGGGCAGCAGGGAAAGCCCCAGCATTGGGACCCCCACTGCAGCCCCAGGATGGGAGGAGCTCTCACTACCTGCTGTGGCCTCCAGGCTGGGCCGCAGCAGGGGTACAGAGATTCTCTGGTCTCAGAGCCGCAGTAGGGGGTGGAATGACGGGGACCCTGGGTGGAACGGGGTGGGCCCAGGGAAGGGGCTGAATGGGGTGGGACCATAAGCAGGGTCACATGTGAAAGGGGCAGAACAGGGCAGGACCACAAGTGGAAGAGGTGGGGAGTCCCCTGTCCCCCCGTCCCCCGCTCTGGTCCAGGGCCCCAGGAAACCTTAATCCACCTCTGCCTTAAACCCACCTTAAAGGCAGATCTCCAACTGAGGATGTAGGCCAAAGACATGCAATACAGTGCCTGTATAACCATGCTGTTTTTAAGCTCTGCAGGGTTGGGTGCGGGGTGACAATATGCATCTGACCCTGATCCCTCCTCCCTGCATGGATCTCCAGACTCATACAGAGCCACCCATACAATCTAGAGATAGGAAGGATGCTGCCATGGAACTGGTTGAACCCTCTCCCCTAGGAAAGAGGAAAATCCGTGCCCAGGAGGTACCCCTCCATGCTCAGATCCAGAGGGAATGATCAAGACCTTCACTGGAGATGAGTGAAAACAGGTCAATTAAAAGAAGAACGAAGCAAAATGGTCACTAAACCTTAAACTAAAACCACTTTGGTTAAATTTCTCTCTCTCTCATTTTTCTCTCCTGTTTGTGCATCACAGCACTTCCAGGTTCCCTCTGGTACCACAGGGCTGAAAGAAAGGTTGCCCTCAAAGTCATTCTACTCATAATGGAAGGAGGAAGCATCAAACACTGGTGAGAAAGCCTATGCTTGAGAAAAATCTAGTCCAGTTTTGCAGACACAGGTGGTTCAGAAAGTTCATATATCCCCAAGGTAGCAGGGAATCTTGGGGTTCAGTGAGATGCTCTTTATTTAAGAATTATGTCAACAACATATTGTTTGAAATCTGATTCAGTGGCTGACTCAGAACATCAGTAAACTTTGTCTCTATCTCTCTCTAGCCCAGGGGTTCTCAAAGTTCATTGCACGGTGACCCGCTTCTGACAACAAAATTTACTACAGGACCCCAGGAGGGAGAAGCCTGAGCCCGCCCAAGCCTCACCACCCTGGGTGTGGGGGCAAAGCCAAAGCCCCACTGTCTCAGGCCGGAGGACCAAAGCTGAAGTCCAAGGGCTTCAGCTCCAGACAGGGGGCCTGTAACCTTAGCCCCACCACCCAGGCTAAAGCCCTCGGGCTTGGGCTTTGGCCCTGGGCCCAGCAAGTCTAAGCCAGCCCTGGCGATCCCATTAAAATGGGGTTGCGACCCACTTTGGGGTCCTGACCCACAGTTTGAGAACCGCTGCTCTAGCCTATTTCCTTTAACATAGCTGACAGGTCCACTAGATGGCATTATGCTGCACAAGCTTCAGAAAGGAAACCCAGCTTTTGGGTGTTGATCCAAATTGAACTGGACTGACCCAAAATTCTTTATTTGTTTTTATGTTCACTCATCATTAGTTTAAATGAATTAGCTGGTACTTTTCTCCATGCACCATTAAGCTTTACATTTACTTACCTCGCCAGTCTATCAAATTGGCTTCCTCAGTTCCAGTTACACAGATTAATATCACAAAGATCTCTCAATCTTTTCAAATCAGAAGGACAGAGTGGTCAGATAACTAAAATTGCTGCTAATCCTGAGCACCAGCACATCTGGTAAAAATGCCCTTTAAACATTAGCATGAGTTATATATCAAATATATTTGCTGTTTAAAACCATCTGAAATAATGAATGGCTTGTTTTAGGAGGGCGAAAAGTTTTCTCCATTTGCAGATGATTTAACCTAGAGATAAGCCCCCCTTACCCTTAAACATTAGTGATGCAAAACCAGCTAAACGAAAACACCAAACAAATAAAGTACAAATCCATTCAAACGGTATTTAAGTTTCTAAGTCAAAATAATTAAACATTGGAGTCTTCTTCTTAGCGTATGCGCAATGTGCCTCAGGTGGGACGTGACCAGAATTCATTACTGAATTTGGTCCGCTGGTTGGATCATTAGCTTCCCCATCCTGGGCCAGGTACTGATGGGGAGCACAAACTTAGTGGTTCAGAAAAGTAGAATTCTATACCTATAAATTGGGCATGCAGACAGTCTATGAAAAACATGCTCATGTTACTATTAATAGATCAACCCCCGCATACATACAGGACCAAATTTTATCTGTAGATAACCATGGTATCTCTGCCCTTCTGGGACAATTGCCAATCTCTATGCTCAGGATGTGAGAGCTGGGGACAAAGCATTCTCTATCCAAGGGATCTGGTTACGGGACAATCTTCAGAGGAGATCAGGTGAATCCAGAGCATGACCATCTTCAGGAAACATTGCAGAGCTTTCCTCTTTGAGAAGCCTTTCCATCATAAGTGACACTTTCAATTTGAACATCCCTTTATTCCTAAATCCCTACCATGTTCCCCTCACTCCCCAAAAATACCCTAACCAAGCAGAGTTCTGACCCCAAAAAGGGAGAAATGCCTGAGACTCCATGAAGTCTCCTAAGGACTTTGCTGTTGTTATTGATTTTACATAGAAAGTGCTCAGATACAACAGTGATGGACATCAGTATAAAACTGTAAGATCTATACTATCCATCCATCCATCCCCTGCCCTTTTTCCCTTCCCCTTTCCTCCTGTTTATTTATTTCACTGTTATGTCTCCTCTTGAACTAAGACTTTGATCCTGCAAAGATTAAACATGTACTTAACTTTACAAATTATGAATAGTTCCACCGACTTCAATGGTACTACATAGCTAATATAGTCCCTTCTCAAACAGTGCCACATTGACATGCACTAGGGAACTTTTAGTGCATGACAGTAGGTCCACATGGGCCATTTAATGTGTGACACACTTGTGTGCACTAGAACTTAAACCACAGGTGGTGCAGGCTAATGCACCGTGTAGACAAGCCTTTCAGGTGAATAAAAGAAAGCACATGTATAAACCGTTGCAGGATCAGACACAAATTGTAAACTGTGAGGCAACTATTTTTCATTATATGTCTGCACTGCACCTAGCTCTAAGGAGTCCAGACCTGGTTGAAGTCTTTAGGTGGTACTGTAATGTTGGTTAATATTCACAATCACAAGAATAATTTTGGACTTCATAGCAACAGATTAATCTAATCTATGTTAGTTTTTTTCTAAGATGCTTGTAATATTTGGTTTAAGAGAAACATCTCTCTAGAAGTGGTCTTAAACCAAACCCCAGGATATGAACATTCCCAAACGTAGGAGTGTTTGACATCCAGCTATGAATGTTTTAAGTTGAAACCATTTCTACCAAATTCCCAGCTTAAAAATAAATAAAAATGATTCTGATAGGGATGGTCTGATGTCATGGCCAAATCTCACACTAGATAGGGTGGGAAGGGGTTAATGGTCTGTTATGTAGAGAGGAGTTGGCACACACACACACCCCTCCCAACACCTGCCAGTCATGTCAAGCCTGGAGAGAATAAATTTGGAAGGAAGAAGGCTTCACAAATGGGCTGTCCTGACAGAGGAATAGCAGGCCTGGGACAGAGAGGACCTAATGGGTGGACTGACTAGACCTGACATAGGAACTCTAGAAGTAACCAAGCTTGGAGATGAGGCTTTGACTGGACTTTGCAGTCTTATTTTTTATAATTTTGTTAGTAAAATCATGCCTCAGGAAGCAGTTGAGTTTGATCCTGTAGGGTCACTTGCTCAAAGATAAGAATGTTAATATTTAACTTTTATATAGCCCTTTTCATCGGTAGATCTCAACGTGCTTTACAAAAAAGTTAACTATCATTATCCCCATTTTACAGATGTGGAAACTTGGGCACATAGCAGTGAAGATAAACAAACTGGTCTGGAGAAAATAAAAACCACTTGAAACTTCATGCAAAATTCCAGCTAAATGTTTTCTTAAGTGCAAACACACTCAGTCATGTTTTTGTTTATTTTGTTTTTCATGTGCACACACTTGTGAATCTCTGCTTTCTGCTTCTGGACATGATTAGAATTGGAAGTACTGAAATACCAAGAAGAAAGATATTCTCAGGGTATGATTGATCATTCTGGAACAAGGAAATATAAACACTAGTGAGAAAATCAGATCTAATTTAGATTGCAAGCCCTCTCCAAAGAAGTTAGGATAAGCTTCAGATAAACTTCTACAGAGACAAGAATCCCCAAATATCTTCAGCTTCACTCCTCAATATTTTCTGACCCGCTAGTTAAAATATTAGACTATTATATTCCACTAAATATGATCTTCTAACTTGAACTATTTTATTCTTGCTGTGGAACTCAGTTGGCATTTTCTCTGCTTCATGAGTCTAATTATAATATAACCCCACAGCAAACTACCAAGTAAGCAATCTTAGCTGCATGTATTTTTATTAATTCTCTGAGCTGACATTTGTTTGTGTCTTTATTCCATATACAGACAAACCCTCTTGTACAGGAGGTTTTGTACTAAAAAATGGCCCAAATCCTTTTGCCCTTGCTTGGGCAAAATTCTCATTGATTTCGAGTGAAACTGCTTACAGATAGACCTTGGAGAATACTGCCAAAAACTTTTCAGTGAGTATTCATTCATTTTTAAACCAAACTACTTTCATCCATGTTCACTCACTTTCATACTCACTTCCCTTGAATATTTTCACAATCCAGTGTTACTAGCACAACCACATCTCAAAAGAGTGCATTTCAAGCTTGCACACAAAAATACTTGAGTTTTACATTTTCTTTCAGCAAACATTCAGATAAGAAACCCAATTATAAGAGTTCCGCTCATGCAATCGGGGAACAAAAAGGTCTATGGCAAACCATGTACATGTTCTACATGTAGAAAGCCACAGAATAAGTGAAATTTACAAATAAAAAAGTTTGTATAATTATATATAAGTAACCATTCAGTTTGAAAAAAGAGAGACCCATCTGACAGCCATATGAGATGCATTTTCTAGCCTTCCTTTCTGCTTCACATTTACTGCCTGCCTAAGATGCTCATAAATACAGAGATCCTGAATTTGGCAATTGTAGCTGATGGCTAAATTGTCAAACTCTGCTGTCAGTTGCTATTTGTAGTGATTGTGCTCCAAGGTTGACATGCGTTGCATTGTTCAGGCTAGTTTTGTGCTTTCATTTTGCTTAGGCTGCCTTTTGGAATGTATACGCTGCCTATTTCCTGAGGATTAAAGCATGTCTTCTGGGCAATTGAGACACAGGGACCACCTGCAGATTCTGTTTATAAATCCTGCATGGTAGGCTGATTGATCTCACAATAGGACTCCATAATGTAAACACTTCATTATTTCACTAAGAGACATGTGCACTACCACCTAAGGTCCCCCCCACCCCCGGCACATGTAAGTTTCAGTTGGTTAAAATGTTCTAAACCACACCAAGAAAGCCAAACAAATAAACAAAGAGAAAATCCAATCAAGGGGTATTTAAAAGTTTCTAAATTAAACTAACAACATCATTACATTGGAAATTGTATCCTACCTTGTTATTCCTGGCTACTGCCGTCCATGCTGAATGATGATTCTTGGTGCTTCTATAGTGCGTTATCATTTTCAATGTACTTAAATATTAACTAAGGGCCAGATCATTCCCTAAGGATTATTCCTGCATGAACACTGGAAATGCCACAAGTTTGGACTTGTGATATTTCCACCTGTCTGCTCATTCTCTCTGGAGGTGCCCATGTGGTGTGGGACTAGCAGGGGAGAAGGTCCCCTGAACTCATGCCTACTCACAGCTTCCAGGATTGATCAGCTAGCAGGAAAGCCCTTGAGAGCTAGAAGAGACTCCACTTCTAGGCTGCTGCAGAAGCCCTTCCTCATGGTGTCTCTGCCTGTTGCTGCCCTCCAAACCCACTTTGGGGAATAGGATGAGTGAGCAGCAGAGTCAGTTAACATACACCCCACCCACAAAACGCAACACAATTCCTAATCCTCTCTAGAAACTGGAGGACCAAGAACTCTATGAGTCTAACATGACGCCACAATCCCCACAGAAGCACCAACGGAAGGGCTAAGGGGTGTACAGCCACACTCCTCCTTTTGGGTCATCATGTCTAAATCCTCTGCTGTTTGCACCCCTCTAATCATGGAAACTAAGGGAAGCCATGGTTCTAATTAATCTTAAAACAGTTAAGTGTTAGTATCTCCTTTTTTACAGATGTGGAAACTGAGGCAGAGAGGTTATGTGACAGACCACAGAGGCAGTCAATGTCAGAGCCAGAATTCAAACTCAGAAGCTCTATGCTCTGGCTATGTCTTCATTAGAAATACTGCAGCGCCGTTGTAGGGCTTCAGTGTAGACATTCACCATAGTGATTGGAGGGGTTCTCCTGTTGCTGTAGTTAATCCATGAATTCTTCTGTCGACCTACCGCTATCTATACCAGGGACTAGGTCGATTTAACTATGTCACTCAGGGGATTGGATTTTTCACACCCGAGTGACATAGCTGGGTCAAGCTAACTTTTTAGTGCAGACCTGGCCTCTGAGTCTTCTGCTCAGACTAGTAGGACAGGCCTCACACTTCTTTATATAATGCATTAATCATCTCTCACCTGCTGATTAGCAACAAACACAATCTCTTAGTGCAACAGGGTGAATCAAGGGCAGAGTCACAGCCTTAACTTTGAATGTCCTGGAATTTGTAGTTTAGATTAAGCCCTTACTGGTATTTCAACATAATTCCTGGGGCTTGTTTTCCTTTGGGATTTGTTGGTTGGTTTATTTAGCAGCATTATTTAAAAATTAAAAAGGTGCACCCAGCTAAACTGAAGGGCGGTGACATTAGGGACTGTAATAGTTCCTCTTAAGGGAGTGGAAGTCTATCTTTAAAATATATAAAGGCATGTAAATAATAAAAGGAAAGTTAGGGCAGGTCTACACTTAAAACACTGCAGCAATGCAGCTGCGCTGCTACAGCACTTCAGTGAAGCACTTCAGAGCTTCTCCCATCGGCGTAGTTAAACCACCTCCCCAAGAAGGGGTAGCTATGGCAACAGGAGAAGCCCTCCTGCTGACATAGCGCTGTCTACTACTGCATCACTAAGGCTACGTCTTCACTACCCGCCTGAATCGGCGGGTAGAAATCGATCTCTCGGGGATCGAATTATCGCGTCTCGTCGGGACGCGAAAATCGATCCCCGAATCGACGCTTGTACTCCACCAGCGCAGGTAGGAGTAAGCGTCGTCGACGGGGGAGCCGTGGAGGTCGATTTGCCGCCGTCCTCACAGCGGGGTAAGTCGGCTCGGATACGTCGAATTCAGCTACGCTATTCGCGTAGCTGAATTTGCGTATCTTAAATCGACCTCCCCTCCCCCCGTAGTGAGGACGTAGCCTCAGAGATGTGGATTTTTCACCGCCCCCTCTCCCCCATAGGTACATAGTTATACGATGCAAAATTATAGTGTAAACCTGGCCTTAGACACTGAAGAAAATGCACAGTACATGAAAGCCTGAAAGGCGTTCTGTGGAAGTCACAAACTGCATCTGGAAAGGTTAGCCACAAGCCATAGAATTTAATTCAGCTTTAGACAAAAATGCCTCCTTTTTTACTGTAAACAAGAAATAATTATCCACACACTGGCCCTCTATTCAGAGTTTCAGTTTGAACAATGCCTCAGGCCCCGATTCAGCAGAGCATTTAAGCACCCATTGACGTCAATGGCACTTAAACATATGCTAAAGTGCTTCGCTGAATCACAGCCTAATTATGCAGCAAATTACAATGGTTTTGTGTTTAAAATAGGCAAGTTATAAAATAAAATGTAATCCTTGACCCAGCAGGCTTTATGTTTTAGATCAGTTTGTGAACCTTTGAAAGGAGTATAGCTTTACATGAGCCTTTAAGCATTGTTGTATTGGTTTGAAAAATGGATGTCTTCCGCATGTTAAAGACCACTTTTGCAAACGAGTGCCTAAAATTAAGCTCCTTGGCCTGGATTCTCAAAGGGAATTTAAACCAATGGGAGTTAGGCACCTAAATACCTTTGAGGATCTGGACTTAAAATACATAAGTAGATACCTAAATGAAAATGGCCTGATTTTCAAAGATGAGTACCTGTAACTCCCAGTGGCTTAAGTGGAATTTGCAAATGCTCTCCACCTTTGAAAACTATGCCATTTTTATTTTTTAGTGCCTAACTGTAGATTTACGACTTAACCTTAGGCATCCAAGACCGTAAAATTTGACCTATGAGGAAGAAAAATTACAGGATTCTAAGCACAGATTCAAGTTTAAAATATCAGACTAAATGATTGGCTTTAATCTGAAAAGGGGCTAATACCCACATTATATAAAACAACTTAAAAATGACATTTCAAAAAATAAAATCACAAACAGCTGAAGGCACAATCTTGAAGCTGTTATACCTGCAAAACTCCCATTGACTTGAATGGAAATTACCATCTTTCTGTTCTAGGTTCGTACAGTGCCTAGCACAATGGGGTCATGGTCCATGACTCAGGCTCCTAGGGCCCGTGGTAATACAAATAATAGGTGATAATAATTGTACACACGAGGATTGCAGGATCAGGTCCAAGTTGTTTATGAATTCTAGCCATACCAAACAGTGCTCTAATCAACTAAAGGCCATTTTATTTTTGCATTCCAAAACAGATACACCTCTACCCCGATATAACATGACCCAATATAACACGAATTCGGATATAACACGGTAAAGCAGCGCTCCAGGGTGGCGGGGGGGGCTGCGCACTCCGGTGGATCAAAGCAAGTTCGATATAACGTGGTTTCACCTATAACACGGTAAGATTTTTTTGGCTCCCGAGGACAGCATTATATCAGGGTAGAGGTGTATTTTAAAATGATGGGCCCAATCCTGCTCCATTTGAATTCCCACCGACTTCAATGGGAGCAGCTAGGGGCAGGATATATCTGTATTTTAGGATCAGATTCAGCTACAGTTACTCATCTTTTACTCTGAGTAAAATCTATGGAACAATTTGTGTAGTCAGGAGTCGTTCAGCACGAGTAAGGGTATCATAACCTGGCTCAGACTGTAGACATATGTATTAAAAGATGACTCCAAAGCTAAAGTTTATGTAGAGCAAGTTTTAGCCTGGAGCAAATTTTCTTAGCTTAAGTTATAACCAAAACAAAGTTGTAGTTGGAACCCCGGGCAGAACCATTCCTATGACAGTGCACATAGGTACAGCTATATCCTTCCAGTGGGTAGAGATAAATCACTCTATCTTTATAATGACTAGTGTTCATTTATTGAATTTGCATTTGCACAACTACACTGCTTTCTTCTGGATCTACTAACAATGTATATTAAGCTGGTCTTACAATGCCAGTGTCCCTAGGTATTAAACATGATGATAGACCTTATAATATGCCTTTCTAATAAGGACCCTTATATTCAAATACTATACATTTTCCTTTTAAGAAGGGCGGGCCATATGTTCGGTTCTTGTGAAGAAGAATGCTATTGTGATTAAGGCACAAGATAGAACCTTGTTTTGTCACAAGAACTAACTGCTGGGCCGTCATAGATATATTCAATAAGATTCCGCACTTCTTTGTGCCTTGTGTGACCTTGGGCAAGTCACATAACCTTTTTCATGCCACAGTTTCCTTCCAATACCTTCCTCCCTCACAAGGTTGCTGGGAGGCTGAATTTATTAGTGTTTCTATAGCACACTGAGATCTTCTGATAGAAAACACTATACAAGTTCAAAGCGCATTTCCTCTTATAGGGAAGTCCCATTAAAATTAGTAGAGATTAAACCAAAAGGGTTCTGTAGATATTACTCTAAATACGTTCTTGGGGTATTTACTCCTGTTATTTTGGATCGGATTTTTTGCCCTATAGCTTTTCCTGTTAATCTTTTTTTCCCTTTTCAAATCTTCTTACTATTATAGGCCCAGTCCTGCAGTTCATAAGCAGGTAAAATTTGATCTTTATGCTCCAGTCCATTTCCATCCCATTCCCCCCTTTAAAAAAAAGTTGCTTTCACGGACAGCCCTTGCTGGCCAGCTGCATAATTAGACCTATTGTTCCCAGCCAATTAGAAGGAACACCACCACTGGACAGCCCATGCTACCATGTTGGCAGTGTCCCAGTTTCAGGCCAGACAGGGCTACCATATCATCTAGTCTGACCTGCTGCATAGTGTAGGTCACTAAATCCCACCCAGTTATTGAGCCCACTAACCTGGATTACACAAAAATATTACAGTGCTAAGGAGATTAAACCATTGTGTGCCACAGGCAGAGGATTGGAGGGACTGAGGCACACCAATGCCTGAAGCCCCTTGCACTGGAAGGGAACTGATTTTGAGAACTATATCTAGATGATCCTAACAAGCAACCTGTGCCCCATGTTGCAGAGGAAGATGAAAAACCATAAGGATCTTAGTATGAGGGGGTAGCCGTGTTAGTCTGTATCCACAAAAACAACGAGGAGTCCAGTGGCACCTTAAAGACTAACAGATTTATTTGGGCATAAGCTTTTGTGGGTAAAAAAACCCACTTCTTCAGATGCAGAAGTGAGGTTTTTTACCCACGAAAGCTTATGCCCAAATAAATCTGTTAGTCTTTAAGGTGCCACCGGACTCCTCGTTGTTTTTATAAGGAGCTTGCCAATCTGACCTGAGGGAAAAGCATTCATCTGACATTCCTCCAGGCCCATATAGTAGGGAAGATAAGAGATCTGTCTAACATTGGCATTCTTAGAAAGGGGTCCAGGATGTGGAATTTGAATCCAGATCTGAATTTCTCCGAACTTCAGACCTGGCAGCTTGTTTCAGCTCTTTATTCAGGCAAAGAAGAGCTGTGATGTTTTGACCTGAATCATAATGGTTCCAAAGTTCAGGCATGTTCAGATCCTAGCTTTTGTTTTGGGCCCACGTCTAATCATGGCTGTAAAGTGATTACTCAGGCTTCCTTGTCCTGTGTATTAAATTTTATAATGTTCAAGTTACCTGTGTGCTATCCTGTACATTTCAAACTATCTAGCGGTCTTTGTCTGTGACCAGCTAAAACTATCCTGAGTCTTGTTATTTTGGTTGTTGGGTTGTTTTTTTTTTAAACAAAAGAAACAAAGTTGAAAAAGTCATTAAAAAAAACTCATCAGGTTTAAACTCTTAAATCTCTTGGCTCAAAAACCCACAGAGAAATTTGACATGTGGGCGTTTCTTGCAAAGACGGAGTTCCTAAAGGTTAATTTGTAGGGAGTTGCTACTGGTATGTATCATGCAGAGTTTCTCTTTGTTGGTGCTGCTGCTGTGCAGTGTTCGAAAATAATCCAAACAGGTTATGTAGTAACTGTGATATTATCTAGGTGAATTTAACCTGAGGGGATTCCTTCTGAGTGAAAAATGGTTTAGTCTGTTTGCACGAATGTGGCCCCAAGGAAGACTTTACAGGCAAACAAGCTGAGTGGCACAAAAAGCAGGCAAAAATAGAAAAAAGAAAAAAGAAGTGGTGATGCCATTTTTGTAGCTTTATTTTTAAACAGCTTCATAACAATACCTGCCTGTTCTAAAAAGACACATCAGTGCCTCCCTGAGAGCTCCTATATAAAGAATTATGGCCTTGTTACTTTTGAAAAAGATTATTTGGTAGCAAGTAGAGACAGGCCAAAATCAAACCCCCAGACCTGGATCCCAATTCTATCTGTAATGTAAAGAATCAAACTCCCAGGATTCAAACATTGACAATCTGCAGTCTAGACCCTCTTGGGCCACACTGCTACTCTGCTGACATAATCTGGCCAAAACCCCAATGTAACTGTCCAAGGATAATTACCTCAGGATAAGGATGACCCTCCAGTGGTGCAGAGGACCGTACACTACACACTCTCCCTGTTTCCCATGTAGCATGGGGAAGCAGCTATGACTGACCTCCTGCTCCAGGCCAGCCCTGGGCTGCATGTTCAGTTCCTTGTGGCCACTCCAGCCTGGTTTAAGTTAGAGCAGATCTGGCCCCATGTCTCTGTAATCGGCAGAAACCGAACTTTAGACTCCCAGCACTCATATACTTTAGTGCTTGAAATCCAGATCCAAATTATCCTGAAGTACAGAAAGTTCAAATGTGTCCCCTTATAGAGTTGGCTTCCCAGTTCCAATCTATCCACAAACCCAGATCTAGGGTTCTGACTGGGAGGATGGGGGTTCATGCCCATCTCTTGTACAAAATTGAGTTAAATATAACGAACTATGGATGCTATTTTCAAGACAGAGTTTGTGACTACAGTCTGCAGACTAAAAATGGGCAAACAGTAGGAAAAATTCTAAAGCATGGATTCTAAAGCATGTTTCTATTTGTCCATGTTCACATTTCATTCTATTCACTTTCCTGCTGATGTTCATGGGAGCAATTTTTCTTGGCAGATGTTTGGAGAGGAGCTTTCATTCATAGACTCATAGAATACCAGAGTTAGAAGGGACCTCAGGAGGTCATCTAGTCCAACCCCCTGCTCAAAGCAGGACCAATTCCCAGACAGATTTTTGCCCCAGATCCTAAATGGCCCCCTCAAGGATTGAACTCACAACCCTGGGTTTCATGCACATATGCTTGTCCACACACAAACACATGCATTTTAGTATGACCAAGCACATTGGCACATATTTACACCAGAAATGCTTGACCTGTGTGTTGTTTTTCATGGGTTTGAGAGTGAGACAAGTATAAGGGAGTCAAAAGTCAAAGCAATTGATTTTAAAAACAGACAAACTAACACCACCCTGCTTGCAAGCCAATTAGGGAACACAAACAAAACCATGAGACTTAGGTCACCAGTCAAAGATCCAGGAGAGTGAAGTAGACACCAGGTAGATGTCGTGCGGAAGGCCCTGTTGTATCATTTCAGCCCTACTTATTTCTCTGTATTATAGGCAGAGATGGCGTTCACCTTTCGAGGAGCGGAAAGACCCTATTTGGACACAGACTGGCTAACCTAGTGAGGAGGGCTTTAAACTGGGTTCGACGGGGACAGGTGAGCAAAGCCCACAGGTAAGTGGGGAACATGGAGACCTGGGAGATGGGTCGGAAACAAGAGGTAGCGTGGGCTATAATGGCAGAGAGAAAGGAGGGTCAAGGCAAAACTGGGAGGCAAGATCAAACCAGTATCCTAGATGCCTATATACAAATGCGAGAAGTATGGGTAATAAGCAGGAAGAACTGGAAGTGCTAATAAATAAATACAACTATGACATTGTTGGCATCACTGAAACTTGGTGGGATAATACACATGATTGGAATGTTGGTGTGGATGGGTACAGCTTGCTCAGGAAGGATAGACAGGTGAAAAAGGGAGGAGGTGTTGCCTTATATATTAAAAATGTACACACTTGGACTGAGGTGGAGATGGGTTAGGCTAAAAGGGGTAAAAAACAAGGGTGATGTCATGCTAGGAGTCTACTACAGGCCACCTAACCAGGTGGAAGAGGTGGATGAGGCTTTTTTTAAACAACTAACAAAATCATCCAAAGCCCAAGATTTGGTGGTGATGGGGGACTTCAACTATCCAGATATATGTTGGGAAAATAACACAGCGGGGCACAGACTATCCAACAAATTCTTGGACTGCATTGCAGACAACTTTTTATTTCAGAAGGCTGAAAAAGCTACTGGGGGGAAGCTGTTCTAGACTTGATTTTAACAAATAGGGAGGAACTCATTGAGAATTTGAAAGTAGAAGGCAGCTTGGGTGAAAGTGATCATGAAATCATAGAGTTTGCAATTCTAAGGAAGGGTAGAAGGGAGTACAGCAAAATAGAGACAATGGATTTCAGGAAGGCAGATTTTGGTAAGCTCAGAGAGCTGATAGGTAAGGTCCCATGGAAATCAAGACTGAGGGGAAAAACAACTGAGGAGAGTTGGCAGTTTTTCAAAGGGACACTATTAAGGGCCCAAAAACAAGCTATTCCGCTGGTTAGGAAAGATAGAAAATGTGGCAAAAGTCCACCTTGGCTTAACCACAAGATCTTGCATGATCTAAAAAATAAAAAGGAGTCATATAAAAAATGGAAACTAGGACAGATTACAAAGGATGAATATAGGCAAACAACACAGGAAAGCAGGGGCAAGATTAGAAAGGCAAAGGCACAAAATGAGCTCAAACTAGCTACAGGAATGAAGGGAAACAAGAAGACTTTTTATCAATACATTAGAAGCAAGAGGAAGACCAAAGACAGGGTAGGCCCACTGCTCAGTGAAGAGGGAGAAACAGTAACAGGAAACTTGGAAATGGCAGAGATGCTTAATGACTTCTTTGTTTCGGTCTTCACCGAGAAGTCTGAAGGAATGCCTAACATAGTGAATGCTAATGGGAAGGGGGTATGTTTAGCAGATAAAATAAAAAAAGAACAAGTTAAAAATCACTTAGAAAAGTTAGATGCCTGCAAGTCACCAGGGCCTGATGAAATGCATCCTAGAATACTCAAGGAGCTAATACAGGAGGTATCTGAGCCTATAGCTATTATCTTTGGAAAATCATGGGAGACGGGAGAGATTCCAGAAGACTGGAAAAGGGCAAATATATTTCCCATCTATAAAAAGGGAAATAAAAACAACCCAGGAAACTACAGACCAGTTAGTTTAACTTCTGTGCCAGGGAAGATAATGGAGCAAGTAATTAAGGAAATCATCTGCAAACACTTGGAAGATGGTAAGGTGATAGGGAATAGCCAGCATGGATTTGTAAAGAACAAATCATGTCAAACCAATCTGATAGCTTTCTTTGATAGGATAACGAGTCTTGTGGATAAGGGAGAAGCTGTGGATGTGGTATACCTAGACTTTAGTAAGGCATTTGATACGGTCTTGCATGATATTCTTATAGATAAACTAGGCAAATACAATTTAGATGGGGCTACTATAAGGTGGGTGCATAACTGGCTGGATAACCGTACTCAGAGAGTTGTTATTAATGGTTCCCAATCCTGCTGGAAAGGCATAACAAGTGGGGTTCCGCAGGGGTCTGTTTTGGGACCGGCTCTGTTCAATATCTTCATTAACAACTTAGATATTGGCATAGAAAGTACGCTTATTAAGTTTGCAGATGATACCAAACTGGGAGAGATTGCAACTACTTTGGAGGACAGGGTCATAATTCAAAATGATCTGGACAAATTGGAGAAATGGTCTGAGGTAAACAGGATGAAGTTTAACAAAGACAAATGCAAAGTGCTCCACTTAGGAAGGAAAAATCAGTTTCACACATACAGGATGGGAAGAGACTGTCTAGGAAGGAGTACGGCAGAAAGGGATCTAGGGGTTATAGTGGACCACAAGCTAAATATGAGTCAACAGTGCAGTAGCGGATTTACCATGAAGCCACTGGTGCCAGGGAGCCGGGCCCACACTCCAGGGGGGCCCCGACCAGGCCCACTCTTCTCCGCCCCCAGCTCTCTCCTGCGGGGGGCAGAAGCTTGGTGCTCCTGGCAGTGAGGCTCCTGCTGCAGTAGGGCAGCCAAGCTCCCCCTCCCCTGCCTCTTCTCAGAGCTTGCTCCCTTCCCACCCTCCCCCTCCCTGCCGCCGATCAGCTGTTTGTCGATCAGCTGTTTGCCGGCAGGAGGGTGGGGGAGGAGCACAGCCGCAGCATGCTCACATGGGGAGAGGAGGCAGAGAAGAGGCAGGGGTGGGGTTTTGGGGAGGGGGGTGGAACGAGCGTACCTACTCTGACTGCAGAGCTGCACAGCCAGGCTGAAAAAAGAAGGTGCTGCTCAGCTCCTGGGACTTTGCAGCTGGACACCACCTTCTGGGTCCTAGTGCTGGTTGAGCTCCCTTCTGTGTGCTGGGAGCCATCCTTCATCTTGTACAACAGTGAGTTCCCGCGGTGGGGCAGGCAGGGCAGGGGGACAGAGGCAGTGGGGAAGGAAGGGGGTGAGATGGGGAGGAGATGGAGTGGTGGGGAAGGGGCATGGGATGGGGAAGAGTAGGAGATAGGGCAGGGATAAGCCCCCTGGTGGGCCGGGCCAGTTTGTTTACCTACTGCATCCGCTGGTTCGGTCGATTGCGACTCCAGGCAAATGAGGGGCTGCAGGATGAGGGATGTGCTGGCCACGGCTTCTCGCAGCCCCCATTGGCCTGTAGTGGCAAACCACGGCCAGTGGGAGCCGGAATCGGCCGAACCTGTGGACGTGGCAAGTAAACAAACCGGCCTGGCCCGTCAGGGGGCTTACCCTGATGGGCCACGTGCCAAAGTTTACCGATCCCTGGGATAGGGGAAACGGGGGCCCAGCCTGTGGATCCCCTTGGCAGCAGCTGGGGCTCCCCTGTTAAGCAGGCCCATCAAATCCTCACCCGGACAAGCCCCACCCCCCCTGCATCTGTACCACCCCGATGAGCCCCCCCAGACACCCTCCCCACTGAGCCCCAACCACCTACACCTAGACCCCCACCCAAATGAACCCTGTAGATAAATCTCTGTATTAAGCATCTTCACATAACTTTCATATGACTTTTTATTATGCCTCTCTATATAACCTTGTATTAAGCCTATCCATATATAACCTCTAACTTTCATATGACTTTATATTATGCCTCTTCATATAACCCTGTATTAAGCTATTTTCATACAACTTTGTATCAAGTCCTTTGATATAGGAATTTTGTATCAGATCCCTATGTAGAAAAACTTACAGAAAACTTTGTGTTAAGCCTTGGTATAATGTTATAGCCCCTAAGGATAGTTAAAGTAGAAGAAAAATGTCTTTTTGCTAGGAGTAGAATAAGATTCCCCCTCCCCACACTCCCTTAATCAATTGGCATGTTGAATGAATGAGGTGTGAATGAGCAAGGCATAGAAGGCAAGCACCTCCAGACAGCTAGTTGGAGAGGGGATGGAAGCCAGACCCAAGGACAATCAAACTTGTCAAGTGGGCTCACTAAAAAAGAGCAGACATATTGATGGCCTCGGGGGGGAGAGGGGGTGTTTAGAATCAAGCACCTTCTTTTGGAAACACCCTCTTTAAACAGCACCTTCTTTTGGAAACACCCTCTTTAAACAGCACCTTCTTTTGGAAACAACCTCTTTGAACAGTATTGGGACAACACCCAGAAGGAAGCAGCACAAAGGACCAACGGACACAGATTTTGAATCTGGTATAGATTTGTATGAGAGGGAAGCTGCTATAAATGTGAGGTGTCTTGCAGAGGACTCTGGGTCTTGTCAACATCAGAGCATTGATCCAGATCGGCAGAAGCCCGGCTCCACCCTTCCCGTATCTAACTCACCTGGCCAGTGAAGTTAAGGGGAGCAACTAGTTGGTAACAACAACAAGACGGAGTGTGTTTGTGTGTGTGTATGTGAGTGCATGAGTGTAATATAGATCATATGCATATGATACAGTGTTGATTGATGCATGTATTCCCAATGAATGTGGCGTTTGCCTTATTCCCCCTGAAAAGATCCTGTGCAGTACTTTAAGTACAACAACCCCACCTCCCCTGCACCCAGACTACCCCCCGGCCCCCCGCCGAGATCCAACCACTTTCACTTGGTCCCCCCTGCAGACTCCCATTGCCCCTGTACCTGGCACCTCCCTGTGCATCCAGATCCCCCACTGAGCTGCCTGCACCCAGGCTTCCCCCCACAGAACCCTCTTACCCCCATCTGGATACCCCCACACTAAGTCCCTCTGCACTTGGATCCTGCTGCCGGGCTGAGCCTCCCTGCCCACATCTGGTGTGCCTGGCGCAAAAGGGGCAGGGCCCCAGGGTATTTCTGTGGCAGGCATGGCCCTTGTGCTGTGTCAGGGTCAGGTTCAGTCTCACTGCCAAGTCCCTGTCCCAGGGGGATGGGGGAGGCTGCGGGTATTCTCCCACCTCCATGCAGCCAGTGGCCTGTGCTCCCCACTGCCATGGTGGGGCTTCCATATTTATTTATTATAAAAAAAATCAAAATTTTAAAATATTATGCACAGAATTTGATGCAGAATTCCCTCAGGAATATGGGGAACTGTACAGCTGTGATGGTGGGACTGTGAAGGGGGTGCTGGACAGTAGGGGATCTGTGGGTGGGGGAGCTGGGCTGGGGGTATGGTGTGCAGGGTGCTGTGCAGTTGTGGTGGGAGGTCAGTGGGAGGGGTCTCTAGGCTGGGGGTGCTGGGCATAGGGATCTGTGGGGGAAGTCTCTGGGTGAGGGGGCGCTGGCATAAGGGCAGGGCACTGGGCAGGGGGGCAATGTGGAAGGAGCACGCTGGCAGCGCAGGGCTGGGCGGGCCAGTGTGAGTCTAGCAGTTTGGGGTTTGTAAACAGTGCCCTTGTGCTGGGCTGAGTGAGGCCACTCCTGCTGCGCTGCGTCTCATTGCCCCCAACTGGCCCCTCGCTCTGCGGACCGCCCCCCATCACATGCCCTATTTCTCCAATGGGGGGCCCACAAATATGTTTGGCGCCGGGCCCACAAAAAGTTAATCTGGCCCTGCAACAGTGTGATGCTGTTGCAAAAAAAGCAAACATGATTCTGGGATGTATTAACAGGTGTGTTGTGAGCAAGACACGAGAAGTCATTCTTCCGCTCTACTCTGCGCTGGTTAGGCCTCAACTGGAGTATTGTGTCCAGTTCTGGGCACCGCATTTCAAGAAAGATGTGGAGAAATTGGAGAGGGTCCAGAGAAGAGCAACAAGAATGATTAAAGGTCTTGAGAACATGACCTATGAAGGAAGGCTGAAAGAATTGGGTTTGTTTAGCTTGGAAAAGAGAAGACTGAGAGGGGACATGATAGCAGTTTTCAGGTATCTAAAAGGGTGTCATAAGGAGGAGGGAGAAAACTTGTTCACCTTAGCCTCTAAGGATAGAACAAGAAGCAATGGGCTTAAACTGCAGCAAGAGAGGTTTAGGTTGGACATTAGGAAAAAGTTCCTAACTGTCAGGGTGGTTAAACACTGGAATAAATTGCCTAGGGAGGTTGTGGAATCTCCATCTCTGGAGATATTTAAGAGTAGGTTAGATAAATGTCTATCAGGGATGGTCTAGACAGTATTTGGTCCTGCCATGAAGGCAGGGGACTGGACTCGATGACCTCTCAAGGTCCCTTCCAGTCCTAGAATCTATGAATCTATAAGTAGTGCACAGGATCTTGTGTGGACCTATAGCACTTGACCGAATCTCACCAGTAGGTATCCACTATTGGATAGAATTTCACCTATCCAATACTGTAAGCAGGGCCGGCTCCAGGGTTTTTGCCGCCCCAAGCGGCTCCAAAAAAAAAAAAAAGCCGCGATCGCGATCTGCGGCGGCAATTCGGCGGGAGGTCCTTCGCTCCGAGCGGGAGTGAGGGACCGTCCGCCAAATTGCCGCCGAATAGCTGGACGTGCCGCCCCTCTCCGGAGTGGCCGCCCCAAGCACCTGCTTGGCAAGCTGGTGCCTGGAGCCGGCCCTGACTGTAAGCCATACTTGCAGCTATCAATTTTCAGATAACCAGTATGCTGAACTATATTTGCCCACAAATGTGCATGAACAATTTTCAATGACCAGCAAATCTGTTAAAATCATGATGCCTGAAAGCCCATTGGTTTTCCCCAGTTCAGTGACTACATAGCATACTAAGCCTGGACTATGTTTAAACACAAGACCCTTTTCTGTCCACACAGAAATCAATCTGACTCAGGCCAGGGACCCCTCTGGAATCTTGCCTGCAGACGTCATTGGGGGTGGGTCAAAGCCCAAATCTCATTGTGACATGGGTCAAAAGTCCAGATAGTGTGGACACAGCTCAAGTTCAGGTCACCTGACTGGAATCTGGAGAGTTTTCCAATGCTATCTCATAGTCCTCTGGGGCTGTGCTTCCCAGCCCTTCAGTTCCTAAACTGGCCTCTCACTTCCCAGGAACCGGAAGCAACCTCGTTATTCAAATGCAGCTGCCTGGCATTTAACCCTTCATTTCCACATGGGCTGCTCAACTGGAAACACAGTCAACCCTCACATGTATTAGCAATGGCTGAGAAGCAGTCCCACACTGCTAGCTGGCCAGAGGAACCCACGTGGCTTCTAGTTTACCTCTCGAGCGAGGCGAGGAACATATTCGACTTCAGCAAGAGCACAAGAAATGATCGTGTTTACAAAGCTTTATCTGAGCAGCTGGCAGCATTGGGGATCGACTGGACAGCAGAATACTCCAGAAAGCGAATCAACTGGCAGAGGACAGACTACCACAAAGCCAAGGATGCTAATGGAACCTCTGGCAACGCCCTGGCTTCCTGCCTCTTTTAGAGGTACTGGGAACTGTGGCTAGCACTGAACCCACAGCAGTGCATGACAATTTGCTGAGCAATGATGCCACCCTTATACTCCCCCACCCCACACCCTTCCAGTCCCAGGCACTCTGGAGGAGAGCCAGCTGCTGGAGGAAGGGCAAGAAGGGACCCTAGTGCTGAGGCCAGTAACCGAAGATGTTAGGCCGGTGGAGCAGCTACAGCATATCCTGGGTGTGTACTTGGAGAAGCTGTTTGGGGCGGCCCTGGGGAGCAGCTGGCTGCAGAGCTGGCATCAGAGCAGGAGCCGGAGCCTGCCACCACGTTTGTCTTTATTAATATACGGATAGGAGGGATTTCCAGCTTACGATGTGGCCCTATTGAGTTATTAATACAAGCCAGGGTTTTGGTGTGCTTCCACTCAGGGCAGAACGTCATTCCCCTAGTGCCCTCCAACTTCTTCCCAATGCCACATGGGATTCAAAACAGACTCCACTAAAGGAGGGAAAAAGTCAAACAAGTATTTATCACCTTTTTACTAGTTACTCGCTGATTGTTAGACGTATGGGTTGGGCCTCCACAATTAATAGCCTCACATACCCTCCCGTGTGCCTCAGTTCCCCATCTGTAAAACAAGGGTACTAGCACTTCCTTGTGATATTCCCAAGGATGTTGTGAGGATAAACATATTGACGATTGTGAGGTGCTCTGATATTATGGTGCTGAGGGTCATATGAACAGAAAACAAAGCTAGAATAAGTCGATACATTGGTTTGTTGCCAGTATTTTAAGCAGTTCTATGGCAGGCATTTGAAAACATTGTATTCCCTTCTGTTTCTAACTTTCTTTTTATAGCTGCTTCCTGTAGGGATTAGATTTACAAACCCTACAGACAGAAGAAAGCTGGCATGTTTGGTATATGGGTGAGTGCAGGCAAAAAGGAGAAAGAAATCCAGCTTCCAGTGAACTATGTAAATAAGTGTTTTCATTGTCTAAAAATGTTTCTGACCTTTTATTTTTAAACTTCAGCTCTGGGCTTACTCATCTTTGTCTGCCAGTAATAATTAGTATGCGGATTTACATACATCACTGCAAATGGGCTTTTCCTAACCCTTTGTGGTACCTATAGGGATGGTGACATTTTTTGTTTGCGCACCTGGGTTTCACAGCAGCAAGGCCATAACCACTAGTCAGGGCAGAGAGCTGTGAAGAGGAGCCATTCCCTGCGGATACAGGCTCTATCCTATCCCTTCCGTATGGGCACATTTTCAGAGACAGACACCTGAGGCCAAATCCTGCTCTCTGTTACATGGGTGTAAATCCAGGCTAACTCCACACAGGTGACAATGGAGTTACTCTAGATTTGCAATGGGGTGACAAACAGAATTTGGCCTCTAGTTTCAAGCCAACTCCCAGCCCTCCAGGATGGTGACTGTTAGAAGAATTGCACAAAAAATACTGGTGTGCAGAAATCTTTGTAAATTATCCGTGTGCCTTCAAAGGAGAAGGAAGAAGGGGCATCTACTGAGGCGTATAGTACGGTGTCAAATGTAAACCACTAAAAAAAAGGGAAAGCAGCATTTCTCTTCTGCATAGTAAAGTTTCAAAGCTGTATTAAGTCAATGTTCCGTTGTAAGCTTTTGAAAGAATGGCCATAACGTTTTGTTCAGAGTTACAGAGTTACAAAGAACCTCCATTCCCGGGGTGTCCGTTACACTGAGATTCTACTGTATACAAATATAGAGCTAGGAGGATGGTCAGGTAATAACTCCTAGCAGAAGTACACTTGTTCACACAAGAACATGCCCATTCAGTTGTGGACATATGCATTCAGCTGCAACTCCACACATTTGCATGAATAAAAGCTCCTCCCCAAATCTTTGGATGAAAAATTGCTGGGACAAATGTTCATGGGAAAACAAATGAAAAAAGGGTTGGGAAATGGTTGAATCGGGGGGGGGGAGGGAACTATTCAGAATCTCACGAGATCTTTGCTGATCATTTTTCAGAATATTGGCCCATCGCTACCATTAACAAAACCACCACACTGTAAGGCCTGGTCTACACTAGGAGTTTATATCGAATTTAGCGCCGTTACATCGAATTAACCCTGCACCCGTCCACACCACGAAGCTATTTAGTTCGACATAGAGCTCTTTTAAATTCGACTTCTGTACTCCTCGAAAACGAGAGGAGTAGCGCTAAATTCGAAATGGCAATATCGAATTAGGCTAGGTGTGGATGGAAATCGACGGTAATAGCTCCGGGAGCTATCCCACAGTGCACCACTGTGTTGACGCTCTGGACAGCACTTCGAGCTCGGATGCTCTGACCAGCCACACAGGAAAAGCCCCGGGAAAATTTGAATTCCTTTTCCTGTCTGGGCAGTTTGAATCTCATTTTCTGTTTGGACAGCGTGGAGAGCTCAGCAGCACTGGCAACGATGCAGAGCTCTCCAGCAGATATGGCCGTGCAATCTAATAGAAAGAGGGCCCCAGCATGGACTGATCGGGAAGTCTTGGATCTCATCGCTGTGTGGGGCGATGAGTCCGTGCTTTCAGAGCTGCGCTCCAAAAGAAGGAATGCAAAGATCTACGAGAAGATCTCTAAAGCCATGGCAGAGAGAGGATACAGCCGGGATGCAACGCAGTGCCGCGTGAAAATCAAGGAGCTGAGACAAGGCTACCAAAAAACCAAAGAGGGAAACCGATGCTCTGGATCCCAGCCCCACACATCACGTTTCTACGAGGCACTGCATTCCATCCTAGGTGCGGCCGCCACCACTACCCCACCAGTGACCGTGGACTCCGAGGATGGGATATTGTCCACGGCCGGTTCCTCGTCGGAAATGTTAGCTGACGGGGAAGATGAGGAAGGAGATGAGGAGGACGAGGCAGTCGACAGCGCTTGCACCGCTGATTTCCCCGACAGCCAGGAGCTCTTCATCACCCTTACCGAGATCCCCTACCAACCGTCCACAGCCCTTACCCCGGACACCGAATCAGGGGAAGGATCAAGCAGTGAGTGCTTTAAACATCTAAACATTTCATTTTAACATAACTGGAATATTTATATTGTTAAGAATGGGCTTTTCATTCACTCATTTAAACACAGAAACTTTTATTTATAACAAAACAGGAATATTAACTATATTAGCAATTTGGTGTTCATGATTTAGTTGGCTTAGTCAACGATTTAGTCCTAACTATGTATAGAAAATCAAATAATGTCCGGATATTCATGATTAGGCCACCACAGGACGCTCCACTCTGTAGTCCCTTATGCTGCACTTAAAGGAAAAGACGGTCAATGTGCCCGGGAATGGACAGAGAGTCCTCCTGGGATAGCTCGGCATAGCTCTCCTGGAGGTACCGCTCAAGCATGCGCATGAGGTTCCGCGGCAGGGCGATCTTGTTCGGTCCACCATGGTAACACACGTTCCCACGCCATGAGTCCATTAGGTAGTCCGGGATCATGGCACGGCACAGCATGGCGGCATACGGCCCTGGCCTCTGCATGGTCTCCCGAAGCATCCTTCCCCTCTTGGTCTCCGAGATCCTCATGAGAGTAATATCACACATGACGCCCTGCTTTAAATTAGGGAGGGGAATGTTAGTATTGGGACTGCTTTGCAGCCACGCGGTGGAGGCGGCAGAGGGGCAGCATACAGGGAGCTTTCCCGGGGACAGCCGCGAGGTGGTGGGACAGGGGCAGAGCTCATGCTTCCCTGATTGCTGCCAGCAGAGAGTGGCCTTGCATTCAGTGCGAAAGGAGCCCAGTGCTACTATTACATTTTTAAGCTGCCACAAGTCTACGGCTTACCATGCTTTCCTGCAACAGAAGTAGAGGTGTCCTGCAATGCTTCTCTGATCGCAACTGCAAGACCCCAGGCACTGAAGGCGAGGGCCGAAAATTCGACCTTGTCCTGAGTGCGCATGTGAAAGGTGCAGTGCATGGTGTTGTTCACAGAGAAAGACTATGTTCTTTGTTAGCAACTTCATTTATCTGTCTCAGGAATTCACTCCCTTTTTCCCATTCCCACAGACACATCTGCGACTGTCTCCCAACCCAGCCTGCCATCACACTCCCAGAGGCTAGCGCAGATTAGGAGAAGGAAGAGAAGGACGCGTGAAGACATGTTTTATGAACTTATGGACTGCTCACGAGAGCAGGCAGCCCAGACGACACAGTGGAGGGAGAACTTGTCACAAATGCACAGAGCAGTCATGGAACGGGAGGAGAGGTGGCGCCAGGAGGACCAGCAGGCTACTCAAACCCTGCTTGGACTAATGAGGGAGCAAACGGAGACGCTCCGGCGCCTAGTGGATGTTCTGCAAGACCGGAGGCAGGAGGACAGAGCCCTGCTGCTGTCTATCTCTAACCGCCCTCCCCCGCCACCAAGTCCCACACCCCCCTCACCAAAAGTACAAAGAAGGAGGGGCGGCAAGGGCCGTTAAAACTTTCAGTCGGCCCCTGCACACTGCTGCAGCACTGGAAGGCTCTCGTTCCACAAAGTTTGAAAATTCCTTTCCTACCCATCTCACACTAGCCCACGTCCAAGTTTCCTCCCCCCCCTTTTCATGTGCGGTTCATAATAAAACATCTGTTTCTGTTCAGTACTGTTTCCGAGAGTGTCTTTTAGAGGGGATTCTGTCTGAAGGGGGGGAAGGGGTTTGTTACTTGGACAGGACAGTCACCTGTAGCAGGCTACAGAGGCGGGGGCAGGTCCAGCATCAGGACACATACACAGTGCAGTCACCAGTTACCCTGGTCAGTCTGGGAGGCGGTTTTCATGTTCTGGGGTGCGAGGGGGTTGATCTGTGACTTTGTGGCGGGGGAGGGCAGTTAGAGATCTTCTGCCGCGGTCCTTATCCTGGATCACAGAGCCACGCAGCAGGGGGTCTGTTACCCTCCGCCCCCTGCCAGAAAGTCACTTGGCCGACACATACACGCATTCCCGCCCAGGACTGCTGGCAGGCTGCGTTGAAACAACCAATCCAGCACTGCGGAGCCTGTCATTCCCGGAGTTTAGAAGCATCATTTGCATCAGAACACTAAACCCGCCCCCCGCCACAGTCTACGTCCCCGGTTTAAAACATTCCCGCGAAAACAGTAAGAAAGAGAACCTTGTTCATTAACAAAACGGAACAGATTTTATTTGTTGGGAAGGTGGGGAAGGGGGTATGTAACTTGGAAGGATAGTCAACAGTAACTGGGTAAAGAAACGGGGGCAGGTTCAGCATCTGTGTCCACAAAGTAAACAGTCACTGGAGACCCTGCTCAGTCAGGAACCTGGCTTTCAAAGCCTCCCTGATGCACAGCGCGTCCCGCTGGGATCTTCTAATCGCCCGGCTGTCTGGCTGGGCGTAATCAGAAGCCAGGCTATTTGCCTCAACCTCCCACCCCGCCATAAAGGTCTCCCCCTTGCTCTCACACAAATTGTGGAGCACACAGCAAGCAGCTATCACAATGGGGATATTGGTCTCGCTGAGATCACAGCGAGTGAGTAGGCTTCTCCATCTCCCCTTGAGATGGCCAAAAGCACACTCCACCACCATTCTGCACTTGCTGAGCCGGTAGTTGAATAGTTCTTTCCCTGAGTCCAGTGCGCCAGTGTAGGGCTTCATGAGCCAGGGCATTAGGGGGTATGCAGGGTCCCCGAGGATGACTGTAGGCATCTCCACATCCCCAACAGTTACTTTGTGGTCCGGGAAGTAAAGACCTTCCTGCAGCCGTCTAAACAGACCAGAGTTCCTGAAAACCCGAGCGTCATGAACCTTGCCAGGCCATCCAACGTTGATATTAGTAAAATGTCCCCGATGGTCCACCAGTGCTTGCAGCACCATGGAAAAGTATCCCTTTCGGTTGATGTACTGGCTGGCCTGGTGGTCCGGTCCCAGGATAGGGATGTGAGTCCCATCTATAGCCCCACCGCAGTTTGGGAATCCCATCTCGGCAAAGCCATCTATGATGAGCTCCACGTTTCCCAGGGTCACTACCTTAGATAGCAGTAGCTTGACGATTGCCTTGGCTACTTGCATGACAGCAACCCCCACGGTAGACTTGCCCACACCAAAGTGGTTAGCGACGGACCGGTAGCTGTCTGGCGTTGCGAGCTTCCAGAGGGCTATGGCAACTCGCTTCTGGACAGTCAGGGCTGCCCGCATCCGGGTGTCCTTTCGCTTCAGGGCAGGGGACAGCAACTCACACAGTTCGAGGAAAGTCCCCTTCCGCATGCGAAAGTTGCGCAGCCACTGGGATTCATCCCAGACCTGCAGCACTATGCGGTCCCACCATTCCGTGCTTGTTTCACGGGCCCAGAATCGCCGTTCAACAGTATCCACAAGACCCAGTGACAGCGAGATGTCCTGGGCGCTGGGTCTCATGATCTCTGAGAGGTCGGAGCTAGTGTCCGACTTCATGCCGTCACGGTGGTGCCGTAGCCTCCTCTCATGATTTATCTGCAGCTGCCTCTGGTACAGGTGGATGAGAAGCTGCGATGTGTTGAGAACTGCCACAACTGCAGCGATGGTCGCAGCGGGATCCATGCTCGCACTGCTGTGGCGTCCGCGCTGTCAGTAATCAGAAAAGCGCGCGAACTGATTTCCCGCCGGCGCTTTCAGGGAGGGAGGGAGGGAGGGCGGGAGTGACGGACGGATGACGACAGGCGCCCAAAAGCACCCTCGACACATTTTTTTACCCAGAAGGCATTTGGGGCTCGACCCAGAATTCCAATGGGCAGCGGGGACTGCGGGAACTGTGGGATAGCTGCCCACAGTGCACCGCTTCCAATGTCGACGCTTGCCCCGTTAGTGTGGACTCACCAAGTCTCACAAAGTCGAATTACTGTCCTTAGTGTGGACACACACGTTCGACTTTGTAATATCGATTCCACATAGTCGAATTAACTAAAATCGAAGTACTCTCGTAGTGTAGACAAGGCCTAAGTGGTGTTGTCACTGGGGGAGTTTGAGAGGAAAAATGAAGAGTTCAGTTTTAATCCTGTTAAACAATAACCTGCTACCTTTCATGACTGGCGCCCCAAGGGCCAAAGAAATTGTTTTCATTTAAAAAAATGACCAAATCAAATAACCTGTGTGAATGTGTTATTGTGCAGCAATTCTGTCAAAATATCCACATTCTGCAAAGGAAAAATAAATCAGAAAAACTGCTTTCTAATATCTGATTCCTGAAGGAGCTGAAGTCAGTTGGGCTCTAAAAAAGAAAAGATTTTTTTAAAAAGCCTAATCCCAACATTCTAGTGTAAGAATAACACCACTCTGTACTCTGTTTTCACTCCTTGCAGATGTTTTCCTTCTCTTCCCTTGCTGAAGCAGAGCTATTGCTTTTTTCAGTGACCACAGCTCGATTTAATTTTTCATTGGTTTCTTTTAAAAAAAAAATTAAAATAAAAGAAGATCTCAGCTGTGTGGTTGCACATTCCCTGATTTTGCTGCTTTCACTGGACAGCTCAAAAGGTAAAGGAGGGGGATGTTGACTCTGCTGAATGAAGGACAAGACTTCATGTTGCCTACAGGACTATGACAATTATTGGTTATGGAATGATAGTCCAGAGTGCCATCACACATATATGGGTCCATCCGCTGAGATATACATATTGGAACCTGTTATAGGAAGAACTTCACTAGCCTCCTTTGTACATGCACAATCTGAGTTAAAGAGCTTTGTGCAGGGACTTTGCTGGGTTTGGGAGAGTAGAATCGACCCCCTAGCTCACATGCAGGGTGTGGCACAGCTTGGCAACGGCCATTACAATTCCTTGCATAGGATAGGCAGCATGTACACCCTATGAGGTCCTGTGGCCATTGGGTTCCCATAATCAAGGCTGCATTGCTCACACCCTTTCTTCTCCCCTGCCCGATCCACAACCCTCTATACTATGACTTATGTGGAGCTGGGGTTTTGCATATAGGTGATATTAAGTCCCCTGCACTCCACAGCTATCCACCCACTCCCTGCACAATGGAACTGCCCTGGTGCGTTAGTGTTAAGAGCTTCCACTTCTTCTGTACCACCATTAGACATAAGTGGTCACCTAGGATGCTGATTTTTTAATCATCTATGCCTCTCACCCAACCGCACCCCACTCCTGATCAGCTGGGAGCCACAAAAGCAAAGCTCTGGTGGCCGGTGAGGAAATCCCCCAGTACAATTTTTAGGGATCAGCCTCTTCAAGGTTTACACATGCACACCGACACACACACACACACACACACACACACACACACACACACACACACACACACACACACACACACGTGTACGTGTCCAAAACTTAGAAGCAGCCACTCCAGTGTCGCTCCCACCCTCCACCTTTCAGTGTGTGTCAGGGGTGTTTTCCCCTTTAAGGGCACCCTCCATATCCCAGAAGCCATAAACTGCCCCCCCCCCAGTGCACCCAGATAGTAGCCTCCTAGAGGGTTCCTAGCACAGTAAACTATCTAGCTCTGACCCTGTCGAGAGTGAATTAAATCACAAATTACTTGCACACATTTGGACTGTGAGAATTGCCGCACCAGTTATAGTGAAGCTCTGCTTATCCTGTGCCGAAAGGTGTTTTGCCATTGACTTCAATGGCAGCAGAGTCAGATTCATAGTGATGTTGTTCTGTCTGTGGGAAAATACCTTCAGTATAAGAGGATTCCACTGCATCTAAAGACTCTGGACAACAACATCAAATTACATCAGAGTTCAATGAGAATGTACCCTGGTAGCTATACCTGTGCGCAGAATTTGGCCCCAATTGCTGTTCCTCTGATCCATGGAGCTAATAGTCTACTCTAGTGAATGCTTTCTAGAGGTCCAAATCTGTGATGAAGGCAGAGAATATTGCAAGTGCATATATAATCTTCAGAAATCGGCAGTGCAAATGGATGTGGCTAGTGAAGTAGAGTGTGTTCAAAGAAAACAATAAAGAACATCTGATTTCTCAAAACAAGAGTTAGTTTTCTTTGCTGTCAACACACACAGACACACACACCCTTGTTGTAAATACCTATCTAAAGAGGCAAATTGTTCCCCCTACTCTGTGCTTGCTTCAGTCAGTTTGCATTAGATTCATGTAGCGGTGAACGCTGCCTTTTGGGTGGGTGTGAAGTACTTGATGAGGTTTTTGGCTGAAAGGCAGGTAAAAACTCGCTTAATCTTGTATCCAAGATTCGAGTATTTACCTGTTGGAGCCCTGCATATTAAGGCCCACGCATTTACCCTGCAACACAACATGGAATTTTAATGAATTCATAGGTTCTGAGGGTCCCCACCCACCTTTAGACAAACACTGAAATCCCTTGTATTCCTCCAAGTTTAAGATACTCTTGCATGCAATGGCTATAAAGCAGAACTGGATGCGATTTCCCCTGCTAATCAACACAGAGCAAGGCATAGTCACTTCTGGTGCCATCTCAACCAAAGCAGAAAATGTTCCCTCCATCTCAAAGCACTAGAGGATCAGAAACTAAATCCCTGATCCACTCCTACAGAGCGCTAGTACCCAGGCCCAATCAGAGGAGCAAACAGTGTCTCTGGAAACCAAAAAGTGCTCATGATGCTAGACCAGCACCTAAAGCCCTATAAGATAAGAACAAATCAAAAACGGCAACAAGCTAGACCTGCTGCAGATCCCTGCACCAAACTAACAGATCACTATCATCTGAATGGCAACCATACATCTTGAAAGATGATGGTACAAAGCAATTCAGCTAGTGTGTGTTGTGCTGTAGACTAGCCCCAGTCTACACTACAAACTTATGTCATTATTACTGCATCGCTCAGGGGTGTGGAAAATCCATACCCCTGAGCAATGCAGTTATACTGACCTAACCCCTGGTGTAGACACTCCTAGGCCAATGGGAGGGCTTCTCCCAGTGACATAGCTACCACCTCTTGGGAAAGTGGAGTACTTACACAGACAGGAGAAGCTCTCCCATCAGTGTAGGCACCATCTTCACTAAGTGCTACAGCGATGCCGCCACAGTGCCATAAGTGTAAGTCCTTAATCCACCAGAGGCCTAAAAGGACCAGGAGGAGACATTAACCAACTGAGAGCCAGCAGGCCAGTTAAAAAGGCTTGCCTGATTCTTCTCAGGAGAGTGTGGGGTAAAGACTGGGACAGAGAAAGAGGTCTCAATGCTAGGCCAGAACCCCAGAGCTGTAACTAAGAGTTTGCCTTTGAGTTATGTTTGTTTAGAGGTGCTGACAGCCAAATGCTAAGTTTAATTATCCTCAGCTGGCTGTTTAAAGATTGATTCCAAATTTAGGGCACTGGCTTCCCTGCTCCCAGCAGGCAGCCAGAACTGGCGGATTAATGGAGGAAGCACCTGCAGCACCACGCTTGACCCTGTAGGGGGCTCTACAGAGCAGCCCCACCTATGACACTCACTCTGACCCAATTGCTAAATCTGTGCAAAACTCTAAAATAGCAGCTTGCAGAAGTTCATGCAAACTTTTTTATTGGCTTTGGTTAATGTAAGTTTCCACCACGTATGTTTGAGTTCAAATGATTTCAACATTCAATGTCAGACAGTCAAATTCATTGTATTTTGCCTACTTTGGAATCCAGCTTTCTCTATACAATTTTCTTGGTTTGCAAACTTTTGCCACCATTTACGATGGCAGAAGTCTTACAAGGTCAACTGATCACCAAATCCTAATCCACACCTAATCCATATCCAAGCACCATCTGCTTGGTCCATTTCCCTGGGAATCCTCAAAAACAGTATTTATTTACTGCAGTGTCCAGAAAATGCTTATTGCATAGCACTAGTGCTATAGGGAACAATCCTGCTTTAACAGAGGATGAAGTAGGAGTGACCCAATAAGTCATTTCCATGTCCGATTCTTGGATATGAAAATAAAGATGAATACAGGGAACTGCACTGTGCCAATACCCACCAGTAGTATTGCTAGGGTATGGTCATATTTTAGCAAATCTGTTGCCTCTTCCTTCCCCTCTCACTTGCCTATATCATATACCCTTAATAGTCTCCCACATTGTACTTAACACCCAACATGATCACCTGTACTATGGGTGCGGTCAGATCTACAGAAGCAATAGCGATATATTATCAAAGGCCTGACTGAAGAACAAAATTAACTCAGTTGCCACAAAAAATATGTCCCCCAGAAATATAAACATGTATGCTATGACAGCCAGGATGTGTGCCTGTCTATACCCATTTTAAAAAGTAACCCACTGCAGGCATTTAATTACATTAAAAGTGATTGAGTTAGAGGTATTTAGTCAGAATCACACAGACCATAACTTTGCCCCAGTGTCTTCTCTGCCAAGTATAAACACCTAATGCCTGAACCTGTACCACTGCTCTTTCCAATGCCACACCAGGGGATACCAGCACCTCAATCCAACCAGTGACCCAAATTCGGTGATGAATCGTGGTCACATGCCACCTGAGGCACGTCAGGCATACGCTAAGAAGAACCCCCCAAAGGGCAAGTTCTTTGACTAGAACAGAGACCCAGAAACCTGGAGAATCCCAGAGATATTGCTGGACCTAGATGGCATTTTTGTCATACAACAAGCTCACTTTGCCATATGTATTAAATAATATGCATGGACCTAAAGCAGTTTAAAGAACACAGAAAAGAACAGAGGAGCTGGTTAATTGAATCTTGACCCACAGGCACTGATACCGCCTCTGCCCAAGAAATGATCTAGTGGGAAAGTGAAAGCAGAAGAAATGAAGCCATCCCCGCAAGCAGACTCAGAATGGGAGCTGCTGAGTGCCCTGCACTTATAAAAATCAGGCCCCTTAGTCAGGTGTTTGAATATGGATCTGGACTCAAGGTGAATTAGAAGAGTTTAAGTGTCTGTAAAATTTGTGTATTAAATGTGAATTCATATTTTCTTGTCAAATGCAGCCCCCGGAGCCTCTTTCCATTGCCTTTTGTAGTACTCTCTGTCTGCTGACAGACTCTGTCTCTGCTCAGAGGCCAGCTCTGTCCTCTGCTGGGCTCTCTTCTCTCTTTTTCTGATGTGATTAAGTAAGCTCCCTGTCTCCCCAGGCTTGTGTGATTGCCTTTCACTGAGTCACCTGAGTGCTGTACAATACCCCAAAGCAGGGGAGTCAGCTGAAACAGGAGCATTCCCAGCTCGGACATGTAAAGTACATGCACTCCGTACTAAATAAACTTGGAAAAATGTTCACAATGCAGCTGTGTGCATAAGATGCTGCAACCTGGGGGCAGGAATAATTATGTGCAAACAAGAGACTTGGGTTTTATGCTCCCCTGGGAAAAAAATGCATAGCTCATGCCAATCTCAGCATTTTATGATATGCCTGCAATTTGAAACAGAGGCAGATTCCCCCCTCAAGACAAGAGACTAATACATACATTAAATATTTTCTCTCCTTTATTTTTCAATATTCTTATAAGCATTCTAGATATTGTACAAACTGATATACTCCTTACTAGAGGAGACTAGAGGATGTTGGAGAGGTTCTTGAAATACATTAGAGTTTGGTTATTTGTTTGGACAACTTATTATCCTTAAAGTGCTTGTAGGTTCAATTTGGACAAGCACCCAGAAGTTCAGGTATGAAATCCTAACTATTGAAGTCCATGGTAAAAAAGCAGTGGGGGCGGGATTTCAGCCCAGGCACTTAACTTCACAGATCAGATTCAGAGGTGAAGTATAAGGGAGTCTAACAACACCTTACACTAATTTAGAGCTTGTCTACATGCAGACATTCAGGAAAATTAATCCAAATTAACATTTCAAGTAAATTAGTGAAACTGCATTAAACCCCTGTGTGGATGTTCTTACTCAGTGGCTTTAATTCAATTTAGCGTAATTCACTATGTCGCTTGGGAACTGAACTAAGCTAAATTGAATTAAGGCCACTTTAATTCCGAATAAGAGCATTCACACAGGGTGTTAATTCAGTTTCACTAATCCACGTTAAATCTATACCTTTAGTTAATTCAGGGTAATTTTCCAGAGGCCTGATTTAAAAAGTAGCTCAATCCAGCTACATTGTTCAGGAGTGTGAAAAAATCCATGCCCCTGAGCAACATAGGTAAACCACCTTCCCCCAAACGTAGACAGTGCTAGGTCAATGGAAGAATTCTTCCGTCAACATGGCTACTGCATCTTGGGGTAGGGAGAACCCCTCCCATCTGGATAGGTAGTGTTTCAAGTGTTGACAGGTTCTGAGTGTCCCTGCAGACAAGCCCTTAATCTCCCTTTAAAAGAAGAAAAATCAAATTATACTCCTTAATACCTACTTACACCCATTTAGCAATATATAATGGAGGTTAAACTGCTATAATTTACATAGTAGATTTACACAGCAAAAGCTATGAATGGGCTGGCCTACACACTGAGGAGCTGGAAGGAGGAGGTTTAACAATGTGCACATACATTACGGTAAGGGTTGGTCCTTTTATTAGTTGTTTTCCTTGCTACTCTTCTCTCTTTGGAATGCAAGTTACACCAAGGTAGACTCACTTTGAAATTTGCCCCAAGTTTCTACAAAGTTAGGTTGGGGGGCTTATGGCATTTCCACAACTTTGTCAGGCTGGACACACCACAACTATCCTTCCGGAATATGGGCCTTTCTATTTCCATTCCTGCCCACAACCAGCAAGTAGAGGGCTACACAATCAATGAAAGACAATGGGATGAAAAAGTTAATGCAACTTGTAACCTCAAAAACGTTCAGGGCAAGCTTAGTTCGAGCTTTAAGTGAAGATGGTTTAAGAGATCCGCCTCTTGTTATCCAAACTGGTTGGCCTATTAAATACATCCATTGTCAAAAAGTCACTCATTTTCTTCCACTTAAGGTTCATGCAGAGTGGGGAGCCAGGCTAGAAAAGTGATGACCTGAGCAGTAGTCAGCCTCTTTATAAGTTTTGCCACACATGTCCATGACATATGTTAATCAGTTTCTATTTCTTTGTGTTGACACAAGTGGCTCCTCACTTTCCTATTGTTTCATCTCAGCTTTCATTGCTCGGAATCCAGGAACTCATCACCAAGTTCTCCAGATGCATGGTACATTTTTAGGCATCCTTTCTATTGGTGGAGAGATATAATTTCCAGCTGGCATGCAAAGCAAAAACAGGGCGTATCCTCACTTTATAGAAATACCTGGCAGGACGGACATAATGCATATGGCATTTGCATGGAAGTGTTTATTTACTGGCAATCAGCTAGTTTTGTTTCTTCCAAGGATGATTCTTATTACCAGAAGTCTTCTAGTCCATATGGCTGTTATAATGAGCAAGTGAATAGGGCTTTGGCTAGAAGAATCTGCTATTTATAAAAGATGATCACTACAACCAATTTCCATGTTGTTTTTTAAACAAAACATGTGGGCAGGGACCAACAATCACTATATTTGGTGGATCCCGGCCCAAACAATTTTGTGTCCTTGCTCCCAGCCCTGTGCCCACTAGCCTGGAACAGTCCCTTTCCCCCACCTCCAACAGTCCAATGCAGACTCTTGTCAGCAGGCGGTTAAATTGCAGTGGTCATACTTTGCTGCTTCCACTAATTCTGCCTCTTACTTATTGCTCTGTTGTGCCCATGTAACCATGCAGGATGCATTGCATTGATCTCACCTTAATCTGCCTCTGTATGTTGTTTGTTTCCCTCCCTACTGTTTATCTGGTGGGGAAAAAGTTTCAAAGAAATTTTCAAGGTTCAAATGAATTAGAGGCTTTTCCTATTTCTCTCATGCCATCTGATCCATTTTCCTCCCCACACAGAATGGTTCCCCACAATATATTTTCTGGTATTTTAATAATTTTAAAGATGGGGCTTCCATCATTTTCACTAGGAGCTTTTTCCATTGCTGGATAAAAAATTTTCTACATGGTTGAGGAAAAATATGCAAAGCTATGCAAAGCTTTGCTGATCACAAGAGCCAGGCCATAAAGTAAAGATTTACTTCTTTAATACTGTTCATTATGTTTGCATTGGCAGAATTTCTGCAATGGAAAATCATCTCATGGACTAGCCTTGTGATCTCATTTTAGTACAACTGCTAATGCCTACTAGTAGCAAATTCAATGCTTAGCCTGTTATTGATGACAAACTCATTAGAGTTGTCAGACACCTAGCATCTTCTACCATGCATTAGTGAAGACTTGTCAAGAACTGAATGATTTCAGAAGACCAAAATTTTTTTAACATGTTTTGTCATCAGATCCAAACCAGTACTTGAGCAGGAAGATCGTTTTAAGCTACCAGCAACCCACTTTACAATATCACTTCACTTCTCGACTCCTTTTCCTGTTTACAAGAGTGGAAAGTGCCCACAAATCTTCGCCATTCCTTCCGGTCCATGGCCATGGGTTCATAGGTCTTGGAGTTTCAGTCCTTTTCTCCTCAAACTTCTCTTGACAGAGTCTTTCCATCATGTCCTCCATCTACCATATCTTTTCTTACTGTCCTCTTTCTCCCATGCGTTCTCTGCTGGTCGTTCTTCTCCCATTTTGATCACATGTCCAGCCCACCTCAAACGTGCACTCTCTGACCTATCTTCCTTCTAATTTATTCCAGCGTCACTTTGTCTACCCTCTGCTTGCCTGCCATTCTCCTCAGTGTATTATTTTCTACTACCTGTATCTCCTTTTCTTCCATCTCTCCAAGGCCCACTGTTTTACAATATGTAGATCAATTAAAAAATTTGAATCTGGGAAGGAAAATACACATTTTAAGACTAAGGCTTGATCAGTAATCAGTAACATAGACTTAGAAAGGCTGTTTTAAAAAAGGGCAAAAAGTTGCAGTTTCTCTCCTTATATATATATATAACTTTTTCCAAAAAACTGCATGCATCGTTCATTATAGAGATGCCCAAGTCTACCACCCTCAAGTAGATGGCCAGGTGTCAATATCTTGTGAAGATCAGTCACTTGACATCACTGTAACTATGCTTCAAGCCTTCTTATTGATATCTTTCTAGGCAAACCTTTCACAGCCCTTTCACTCTAGAAATGCAAAGATGCACGTTTCGATATTCTGAGATGAGGATGTGGGTGACACAGAGAGGCAGTTGCAGACCTCCCTGCTCTCTCTTTTCTGTAAATGAACTGAGATATCAGCAAGCCTGGCTCAGGGCAAGTATAATCTCTTGTTTGTGTTTGTACAGCATGCAGCACAATGGGACCCCAAACCCGACTGGGGCCTTGGGCACTACCTTCTCTGGCAGATGCTATCATACACAGGACAATCCACACAGAAACAGTTCAGTAATTCGCAGACCACATTCCTTCCATAGGTCAAAGCTTATGCTCCTATCTTTGGCAAACACCCACAAACTGCAATAGGAATTTGCCTGGGTAACATCTTATAAGGACCTAAGATTTGACCCCCAAGTTTGGAAGCTAAAATAATTGGTTAAAAACCCATAAAACACTTCATTTAACAAGTCATATAAAAAGCAGACACCAGGCCATCCTGAAGCACCATGTGACACAAATGTTTCCTACAACTGTTCATGAAATGGAGACAGATCATGGGAATCCCGTGGAAGAGGGGCAGAGAGTAAAAGCAGAAGGGAAATGCAGCGAAGTGGTAGCTCACCACTACACAGCCACTTTATTACCTCTGCAAAACTAGAGCTGAGCTCCTGCATTGAAGACCAAGGGGAGCATGGACAGTTGGACAGAAGGAGGAGCTGGAGAATAGCTGCTTCAATGCGATACATCCATTACCAAACACACAGCAAGCAAATAGCATTAATTCTCCATATATGCTCTGTAGGACCCTATCAATATGTTCACAGAATGCAGTCACCCAGGAGCTAACATCAGCAAAGCAACAGAGCCAAACTTGCTACCAGTGCTGGGGGTGGTGGCTGAAATGAGGTGGAGAGCGAGCCCATTGGTGCATCTGACCATTGAGCCACAGGGCAAGTTTAACGTCATATCTTTGGCTTATGCAGCCATGGCTGGCCACATCTCAGCCAGCCTCAAACTGAAGAGAGGTTGAATGCAGTGGGGATGCAGCTCCCCAAATGCTGTGCAAGTTTTGAGGGTTGTGAGCAAGGAGATGATGGGGAGGATTTATTATTATGTAAGATGCCACACAACTGAATATAATTGGGAGTAAAGTCAGAAAATTAGGATAAACATCAGAAACAAGTTTCCTGACACTGACATCTGCTCAGCTTCAGAAGAGCTTCCCAAGGTGATCAAGGGAAGTCCTATTCCTTGTGACACTAAAAATCAGAACCATATATTGCAGAGAACAATCTTACATTGGCCCACAGGAGAAGGGTTAGATTTGATCTGATAAAGTTCCTCCATCTTTAATTTCTATGAACATATACATATGGGCAATAGGAGAGGGAGAGGACTGACATCTACCAGTGCTCACCCCCTGCAATCTGTCATGATACAAACTACCTGAGCCTAAAGGACTCCAGAGACAGAGGACTTCTGTTCAGTACTCCAGAAGAAGGTGAACAGTGCCAGCATGGTGGAGGAGGAAGGGGAATTTCTTGCTCACCCTATATGTGGTGATTGGTTTAAGGTTATAAATGTGAGGCAGAATATTTATGGGTTTGTATCTAGTCCCATTTATACCCTGAGATTCACATAGGTTGCTTCATATAAATATTTTGACTATAACCAGGTGAGGTAATGGGAAAGCTGACAGCTGGGAGTCGGCTTGCTTTTTATTTATTTGTAATTTGCAAGGATCTTCAGTCACTCAACACATAAAAGACACTAAGTCAATGAAGAAAAAAGAGCATTTAAGCACATACAGTGCCATTCTGGGGCTCATGGCACATGGATAGGGAAAAGTACAAAATGTTTTCTGGTGATGATGGGTTTCTTTCATAACATTTTATTATTTGGAATCTATGTTCTTTGTTCTCTTTTCTGATTTTTAAAAGAGGGAGCACTTCAAAATACATCAAGAAATCTCTACTGCTGCTTAACATGGAATTTACTCTTCCCCTTGAGATGTTAGAAACATTTCTAATAGTGACTTCAGTTAATTTAGTTTGTAAAAACTATTAATTCCCATGCTGTTGGTCTTTTATGACTCATACCACAGACATGCATACTTCAGCCAGTGGGAGTAGAAGCAACCAAAGCAGGGACCTGCTGCATTGTGGAGAAGAAGTAAAACAGGGTCACCAGGGCTGGGGACACCCCTCTCTCCCACCACCCCACTGGATCCAGAACTGTGCAAGGGACACTGCCACACTCTAGGGCACTAGGACCCAGATGGTCCCTTCCCTCCATCACCAGGCAGCTTTTGGGGGGAAACTGCAGAGAGGAGCCAACCAGTACAGGCAGAAGCAGCCAGAGCAAGGACCTTTGGATGTTCAGAGAACTTTCTACATTTGCTGTACTTTCTGTGTCCTGAGTGGCTGTTTACTTCAACCCTCCCCATCCCAGAGTAAGCGCATTTCCTCAACTCTAGGGCATCCCCCGTGCGCAGACATGGTGTTGCGTGGACTTTGCCTCTCACTCATCCCTTGGTGGCCACTTCCTTGGCCCTGCAATGGCCAGCCGTAACCAGCGTCTTCTCCTGACTCTTCCTCTGGGTCTTCTATGGCTCAGCCTCTGGCCAAGTCACATAATGGTCCACTCGAAGGCACTTACCGTGCTCCCAGTGGACCGCTGCCTCATCTGACTTTCTCAGTCTTTTCCCAGAGGGGAACTCCCACTTGTTCCTCTCTCCAGAGTCTTCCTCCTTCTCCTGAGTGCCCAGCTCTATTTAAGTAGTGGTCTCCCTGCTTCACCATCACAGCTGGGATCAGTCTTTCTAATTATGCCCCACAATAGTCAGCTAGGGTCACTAATTAGCCCTTATGTTCCCAGCTTATCAATGAGGCTGAGGGATAGTTTCCAAGTCATGCACTAGGCTGAGCCCAGTTTACCTCAGAGGGCCGACCAACTCGTGACACCATCCAAAAACAAAAGCATGGAACTAACATGGTGTTTTCTACCATCCCACTGCTCACTCTGCTTGTATGTTCTACCCCTTCCTCCACATTATGTCTTGTCTATTTAGACTGCAAGCTCTTCAGGACAGGGAACGTCTGCCACTCTGTTTCTACAGGCCTACCACAATGGGCCCCTATTTTTGGTTGACCCTCAGGTACTGTCAGAATACACATGATAAAAACCATGCACTCATGCACACACACTATATGACTTTCCACTATTTCCATGCAAGTTATTGCTAAATCCTGCTTACAGCAATTCGTAATAAATGGATTTATTGATTCTGAATTTCTTCATCACACATAGAGATGGGCCAAAGCCACAAAATTCAGATCCCAATTCAATTTTTTCCAGTGTTTGGGGACAGGAAGAGTGGGGGGATATTGAACCTGGACTTTAAGTTTGGGGCCACAGCTAATCAGAATGTAGAATCCTGGATATGTAGGGCTGGTGACTTTAAGAGTTCATCTAGTCCATCCCCCTGCTCTGAGGCTGGATTAAGTATACCTAAACCGTCCCCAACAGGTGTTTGTCTAACCTTTTCTTAAAACCCTCCAATGACAGGGAATTCCACAACCTCCTTAAGTAACTTGTTTCAGTCCATAACTATCCTTATAGTTAGAAAGTTTTTCCTTATATTAACCTAAATCTCCCTGCAGCAAATTCAGTCATTGTCCTACCCTCAATGGACATGGAGAACAATTGATCACCATCCTCTTTATAAAAACGTTTACATACTTCAGAACTGTTATTTCCCCCTTCAGCCTTCTCTTCTCTGAACTGAAGATGCCCAATTCTTTCTACCTTTCCTCCCCAGTCTGGTTTTCTAAACCTCTTATCATTTTTTGTTCCTCTGCTCTGGACACTCTCCAATTTGTCCACATCTTAAAGTGTGGTGTACAAAACTGGATACAGTACTCCAGCTGAGGCCTTACCAGTACCAAGTAGAGCAGAACAATTATATACAACATTCCTGTTAATACATCCCACAATAACGTGTGTCTGTCTCTTTTGCAACAGCATCATGCTATTGACTCATATTCAATTTGTGATCCACTATATCCCCCAGATCTTTTTTCAGCTTTCCTGCTGCCTAGCCAGTTATATCCAAATTTGTATTTGTACATTTGATTTTTCCTCCCTACGTGTAGTACTTTGCACTTCTCTTTCCTGAATTTCATCTGGTTGATTTCAGAAAAATTCTCCAATTTATCAAGAGCTTTTTGAATTTCAATCTTGTCCTCCAAAGTGCTTGCAACCCCCTCCCAGCTTGATGTCATCCCAAATTTTATAATTTTACTTTCTACGCCATTATCCACGTCACAAATGAAAATACTGACTAGCACTGGACCCAAAACAAAACCCACTGGATACATCCTCCCAGTCTGACAATAAACCATAGATAGCTACTCTTTGAACACAATCTTTCAACAAGTTATGCCACCACTTTATAGTAATTTCATCCAGACCATATTTCTCTAGCTTGTCCATCAGAATGTCATGTGGGACTATGTCAAAAGTCTTACAAAAGTCCAGATATATCATGTCTACTGTTTCCCCCCAGGCCATCTACCTTTTTAAAGAGGGAAATTAAATTGATTTGACATGATCAGTTCTTGACAAATCCATGTTGGCTACTACTTATCACCTTCTTATCCTTTACGTTTGAACAAACTGGTTGGTTAATCATTTGTTCCAGTATCTTTCCCGGTACCAAAGTTAGGAAGACTCAGGGACCATCCAGCCTTCCTCCCCCTTCTGAAGATAAGATCTTCTTCTTCACCCTCTAGACCTCACCCATCCTCCATGACTTCTCAATGATAATTGATGTTGGTACAGAGGTCACTTCAGCTAGTTCTTTAAGTACTCCAGGGTGAATTTCATCAGGCCAGTCCTTAATTTATGTCAGGTCTTGCCAGGGCTGAGCCCCGGCACCTCTGGGCTTGCCACATCAGTTATGAAAGTAAAAATATTGCTTGAGCCCCAGGACCTAATTGCTTGAGCCTGGGCACCTCTTTTGTTACAAATTAAGCACTGCATGAGGCCCTGCTGACTTAAATATATAGATTCATAGATTCTAGGACTGGAAGGGACCTTGAGAGGTCATCGAGTCCAGTCCCCTGCCCTCATGGCAGGACCAAATACTGTCTAGACCATCCCTGATAGACATTTATCTAACCTACTCTTAAATATCTCCAGAGATGGAGATTCCACAACCTCCCTAGGCAATTTATTCCAGTGTTTAACCACCCTGACAGTTAGGAACTTTTTCCTAATGTCCAGCCTAAACCTCCCTTGCTGCAGTTTAAGCCCATTGCTTCTTGTTCTATCCTTAGAGGCTAAGGTGAACAAGTTTTCTCCCTCCTCCTTATGACACCCTTTTAGAGACCTGAAAACTGCTATCAGGTCCCCTCTCAGTCTTCTCTTTTCCAAACTAAACAAACCCAATTCTTTCAGCCTTCCTTCATAGGTCATGTTCTCTAGACCTTTAATCATTCTTGTTGCTCTTCTCTGGACCCTCTCCAATTTCTCCACATCTTTCTTGAAATGTGGTGCCCAGAACTGGACACAATACTCCAGTTGAGGCCTAACCAGCGCAGAGTAGAGCGGAAGAATGACTTCTCGTGTCTTGCTCACAACACACCTGCTAATGCATCCCAGAATCATGTTTGCTTTTTTTGCAACAGCATCACACTGTTGACCCATATTTAGCTTGTGGTCCCTATAACCCCTAGATCCCTTTCTGCCATACTCCTTCCTAGACAGTCTCTTCCCATTTAACTTTTCTAAATATTCTTTAACCTGTTATTTCCCTATTTTGGCCATAGATCCTTGCTCCTTGTTGTTAACATGAATAGTGTTAAGCATCTGGTCCCAATTAACCTTTTTATTGAAGACTGAAGCAAAAAAGGCATTAAACACTTCAGCCTTCTCTGTGTCATCTGTTACTTGCTCTCCTTCCCCTTTAAGTAATGGGCTTATGCTTTCCTTCATCATTCTCATACTTTCTATGTATTTATTGAACTTCTTATTGCTTTTTATGTCCCTAACTGATTGTAGTTCATTTTGTGCCTTCGCCTTGCTGGTGTCCTGACACACCGGTGCTATTCATGTATACTCATCCTTAGCAATTGTCCTTATTTCCACTTTTTGTATGATTCCTTTTTGATTTTCAGTTCATTAAAGAGCTCCTGATGCAAACATACTGGTCTCTTACTATTCCTCCCACCTTTCCTCCACATCCTTATGGTTGGCTCTTCCAAGTTACATGACCCCACCCCTAAGTGGTAATGTCGATACTAAAAATGAGATTATTAAATCAGAGAAAAGTCAGGAAATAAGTTGGTGTCCTTGAGCCTATGCACTGCAACAGGGCTTCATTAAATATTTGCACAAAAGTATGGCAACTAATACAAAATAATTCATAGTCTGTGTGCACACAGAGGTATACTAGACATGAGTTAGTGCATTATTTTCATGTGGCCCAGTGGATACAGCATTGGACTAGGATTCAAGGGACCTTGGGTCTATTTCCATTTCTACCCATGATCTGCTGTTTGACCTTAGATGAGTCACTTCATTTCTCTGTACATCAACTCCCTCACCTGGAAAATGAAGAAAGTGAGATCTATCCTCCTATGCAGTGCACTTTGACAGCTACAGGAGGTAAACGCTGGTAGCACTGCCTGTAGTTAAGATTTCCCAACATTTCCCATTCTACAACCCTGTTTTCAGTTGCTTGTAAGCATATCAAACTTCAACTCGTTGGGCTGAAAATTTTGCTGCTGTGGTTTGCCTCAGACTGATTTTGTTTTTTAGAGCTTCAGCAAAAATGGTCTAGGGCAGCAGTTCTCAAACTTTAGCAACTCGAGGATCCCCATTTTGATTTAAAATGTTTTGGGGACCCTCAAATCCCCCCGCTCAGCCCCAGGCCCTGCCCCCACTCCATCCTTTCCCCCAACCCACCTCTTCCCACCCGACTCCACTCCTTCCCCTCTCTTCCCTGCCTCTTTCCACCCCCTCCCCTGAGCGCACCTTGTCCCTGCTCCTCCCTCCCAGCGCCTCCTGCATGCCAGGGAACAGCTGTTCCCCAGCGTGCAGGAGGTGCTGGGAGGGAGGGGGAAGAATTGATCACTGGGGCCTACGGACCCCCTGGAGTACCCTTGCAGACCCCTAGGGGTCCACGGACTCCAGTTTGAGAAATTCTGGTCTAGGGCACTTGATTGGGAGTCAGGAGATCCAGATCCAATTCCTAGCTCTGCTATAGATTTCCTATAGGATCTCAGGCAACAGCCTTAATCTAACCTGTTCCTCAGTCCCCATCCTGTATAATGGGGGTAATGCTGCCCTACCTTACAGGAGTGTTATAATGACAAATCCATTAATGATTGTGAAGTGCTCAGATACTATGGGAAGGCCATGCAAGTACCTAGATAGATTGAACTAGGGAAATGTTCAGGTCCTAAGTGTTAATCAACAGCTACCACTGCAGAAAATTAAACAATACTAAGGTGTCCCAAGAATATTCAGAAAAATCATTTGAGGACCCAGGCAGGGAACTAAAACATCAATTGTATATAATTGCAAAATGTGATGATGAGAGGAAAATGTAATAAGACCATTGTAACCTGCAGTGCCAGCCCAGAGATCTATATATCTATATATTTTTATAAAAGGTACAATCAAACTGATCAGACTACAGTTAAGCTACTAGAATAGGAAGTCATTGCCAGAGATGGGTGATCCCTGTGGAGCTGGAGTGTCTGAAAATCTCTAATTATTTTGGGAAGACTCCAGGCAAATCTGCAAACTCCACTGCCATCTAATTTAAACTCATGGTTTTCTAAGGCAGATTAATTTCAATCTTTATATTTTTGGGACCAGGCGAAAGCTTTTCTAATCATTTAGGATAGAAGAGCTTCTCCCACCAGCAATCAGGCTAGCAAAAGTGGAGGGTCCTCCATACAGTGTATTTACTGCATTTGTTTTTTCCATTACAATTTTCTCTATTCTCCCCCATCTCTGATCCTTTTTCAAGTTTCCCCGTATTACCATTCACTCTAATTTTTCCCTGGATTGTTTCCTCTGTCTCTTTTCTCCGTCTCTCCTAAGCAGAGGCCAAACCCAGTAACACTGAAGTTTGAGTGGAATGTTCACACCCACAGTGTTAGCGTGGGTTCAGAATTAGCCAAGACAAGTTCATACATTCCCCAAGTAGTTAGTCCCCCTTACAACACTTTCCTACTATTCATTAATAGTTAAATCTCTTCCCTGAACTAGCCTTCCCCATTCTTTCACAACCCCTTGCCCAGGTGTATTTATAGTTGAGTACTAGGATAGTCAATTAGAGTTTTTCACTTATCCAATTTAAAATTCCCACATGTGCTTAGTAAAACTCCAAATGAAGAATTGCCAGTAAATAGCAATTACACTGAAAGAGCAGTAGCTTCAATATTTAAAGTGACAATGCACCACTTGTACTAGCACACAACCAGTCTGAATCAAATAACTGTTTTAAATTAGTGATCCCCCTGCAAGACAGCACAGAAAGGGAAATTGACTCCCGAACATCTAATCAAACTAATGGCTTAGAAACCACCACTCCACAAGGAATTTTACAGAAGTAGCTAAATACTAAAGCTAAATACTAGTAGCTAAATAGACAATAGTGAGCTTCAGCCTATCTGAGTCCTCTCCAGAAAGCTCCTTTTCAATTATGAGTAACAGATTGCTCAAATTAAAGAGGCATTGTCGTGTCAAAATTTTGGTTTTATAAAACAAGCTTTGGCAAAACCTACAACTGCAGAAGTGTTTCCCTGATTTTTCCCCATTCCAATTAAACATTGTCTTACGAAACACAGAAATATCTGTGCAGTTTGCAGCTTTGAATAAAGGTATAAGAACCTGAAAGTAATATTGACTAGAAACTGAATCTTAAATAAGAGGAATAATGACTAGTCTAGTTTCATTGTCCAAGCTGGAAAAAAAATGCAAAAAAGTTAAGAAAGACAAATAGGGAAAAGGAAGATTCGATTTTTTAAAAAATAATCTATTTGAATAATCTAAATTGTTAACATTATTGACAACAAACTGTAGGTAAAGGTATATGTTTTTTAAAATGTATGATTTTTAATTTCAAAATGTCCCCTTATTCCAAAAATCGTGGTTTTATATCTCATTTTTATCTCTACATGTAATGTATGGAAATTGAAATCCACAATTAGCCTATCACAGCCTCCCAATTCCATTACATATAGGGTGTAATTATACTGTTAGACTGGCAATTCAGCTAGTTTTCCCCATATTCATGCATAACCTTCAAGCAATTACCACCTTGGGGTGGTATCATATCTAGTCTGCCACTGCAAGACTCCCATCAAACAGAGAGGGCTTTGAGCCAAACCCCTGAATCTGAATACTCCCAAATATTTGTGACTAGGACCTTTCTACAGCAGCAATAATAAGAGATAATGGCGTGCCTTCACAGGGAATGGGAACCCCCTAAGTGTAGCTCCCCACTTTCTCTTCTACATCCCCATCACATGCCTACTAGTCAGATTCAACACACATTCACACTTACGCAATCCCATACAGTATGGGCTTATATTACAGTGACCTCAGACATGGACAGTTCAATACCTTGATGTTTAAGCAGTTATCTTGTCACCGTGGTTGAGCTAGAATTAGCCAACTACTCATTATGGGCCTGATCCTGCAGTCCTGAAATGGACTAGAGCTATACTACTGACTTTAGTGAGTGCAAGATAAAGCCCTAAGCTCGAATCTCAATGGGGCTCTCTGAGTGGGTGCAGAGGTCTGCTCAAGTGGACATCATTGCAGGATTGGGGCCTAGGACATGATTTTATGCAAATATTTTTCATATGCTCGTTGTCCACTGGAAGCTCAATGGTGGCATTCAGGATTGGGGGAAAACGGTGAGACTAGAAGTTGAATGGCAGCAATTTCTGAAAGACTTGTTCACTAGACTATGCCATAGACCGCCCAGTTTGCAAGAGTTCGCATTCTGCCATATGAGCTACCAAATATTTAAGCACTACATGCAGTAACCCAATAAGTGCATGAATTCAGCAGAAGCTGTTGTGTGCTCAGGACTTTTGAAAATCACGTCACCTATTTAGGAACCTAACTTTAAACATCTATATTGGAAAATCTCAGCCGTAAAGTATAACTTTAGAGAACAAGGACCTTGCAGTCAAAGATGTTAATTTGTACATTTCAGCTGAGTGCTTAATGAAATACATATCTCGTACAAATATTTGCTTGATATATTGGTATCCAAACATAATTTAGGTATATTAGCTGAAGCACTAACGAGATTAATCATTATATTTGCTTTGTAAAGGTCTCCTTTACAGAAATCAATTAAATGTGCCTGATGAATGTTCATTAAGCTCAACAATACGCTTTTCCATCAATTGCCAAGTTACTATCTTTTAGGTATGATATTATAACACCACTTTGTAGAAAGAGTCCAGCCAGAGCCAGAAAATCCTGAGCCAATGCTCTTTAGTAGTTCTCTGCCAGAAAGGATTTCTTTTTCTTTCAAAATAACTCATTTGACTCAGATACAAACATCTGCAAAACTGGGCTCATGTCTATTGAATGCATTCTACTGATGGAGCAAAGATAAGTAGACAGTGTAGAGATATTATGTGTTGTACATTAGATACCATGTACTATAGCAGATCAAAGAAATGCTAGAAGTAAGGACAGGACCCCGGGGTAATTTTAGGATTTCAGAAAAGAAAATGATTACAGGTTCCCAAAATAACTAACTATTTTAAGTGTTGGCAGGAGTCTTGAAGAAAATATTGAAGATGAGCAATAGAAGGCAGAGAAGACCTCACCATGATGCCAACAAAACCCAGTCTGCTGATCATGGTTAGACAAGCAACAAGATGTCACTATTCCTCTTCCCCTTCTCCTGTTCTTCCTATCTCTAACCCCAATTTAGAACAAAAACAAACCAACCAACCAACCTACAATACATGTAACTAACAAAGCAGTGTCAATTCTTCCCCAGATTCATTTGCTTGGATGTTGTGTCCACATCCCTTACCCCCTTCTCTGATTGTGTCTTTAGATTGCAAACCCTCAGATACTACGGTGGGGAGCACGGCCTAAGAATCTATACAGACTAGACTAGCCCTTCAGGACAATGATTGTCTCTTTTCCATGTTTGTACAATGCCCAGCACAATGGGCCCTCAATCCTGATTCAAGCCTTCTGGTGCTTCCATAATATAAATATTTACTACTACAATTACTCCTGCTCCCTCCAGCCCATGAGATTCAAAGGAAAATTACATAGGAATGCAACAAAAATAAAAAGCTGAAATGAGAGCAGGTTTACATTACACCCTGACGTAGAGGTAGTAAGAGGAAGTGGCTTTTTTTTTCTGCCTATAAGCAGTGTGTTGAATGGAAGTGGAAGGAGTTCAGCACCTTCAGGCTCAAGCCCCCCATGAATAAGAAAGGCACAAGGAATAGGAAAGAAAGCTGAACAATTCTAGTAAAGCCTGATTCAAAGACAATGGAAGTCAAAGGGACTATTCCCATGTGTAAGGGGACTGTTGCCCCCTTACTAACATTCAGTGGGGGTGTTTTGGTTGGCTAGCTCCCAGCACTAAAAGGCGAAGGATCGATGGCAAATCAGGAGCCTGAGACTGACAGTCCCCAGGAACAATGGGGAGAGGCCAATGCTCCAGATCAGCCTGATTGACAGGGCGGGCAGGCTAATCAGAGAATCAGGAGGCCAGGGGGGTCCCGTCCTCCGTGTGAGCTGGAATTGCCTGGGTCAGACAGAGTGGGGCCGAGCTAAGGAGAGAGCGGGGGCCTGAGCTAAGTTGCTGGAAGCAGAGCTGCAGCCCCAAAGCCAGAGCACAGCCCAGAGAGAGCAGAGCTGCCCTGGGAGCAGAGCTGTAGCAACCAGAGCCAGAGGGGCCAGACAAGCAGCCAGGAAGCAGGTCAGAGCTGGGAACAGAGTCACAGAAGCAGCCTGCAGAGCAGACCTGTCCTGGGGGCAGAGCTGTAGCAACCAGAGCCAGAGAGGCCAGAGAAGCAGCCCAGGGAGCTGGAGGCAGAGCAGCAGCAGCAGCCGTGCTGAGGCAGAGTGGAGCTGGGGCTGGAGCAGGGGCAGGAGCAGTCCGGAGCTGGGTGCGGTGAGCAGCTGGGGAGAGTGAGGGGGACCCTGGGCAGCAGGCCCAGCACAGGGAGACGCCTCAGCCAAGAGGCCTTGCAGGCCAGACTTGGAGGGGGATCGTAACCCTGACAGGGCGGGGGCGACGCTGGGAAGAAGGGTCCTGCCACCTAGAGCCTGAGAGCGTGTGGCCACCGCCAGAGCAAGTGTCCAACCCACAGCGTCTCTGCAGCACAGCCAGGGCCTGAGAAGGAGGCCTGGGACCTACAAGGAACAGACTGAACTGCCCTGACGTTCCAGAGACACTGCTTGTGATGTTCCCTGCCACAGAGCAGGGTGACGTGTTTTCCTTTAACCTTTCCCATTTTTCCTTATTCTTTTTTAAAAGTAATTGTTAATTAAACAACTTGTATTTGCTTTAAATTGTATGAAATGATCAGTGGGTCAGGGAGGTGCCCAGTGCAGAGAGAGTACCCCGGAGTGGGGACACCCTAGCCCCTGTCCTAGGTGACCACAGCAGGGTTGGGGGTCAAGCCCCCCAGGAATCCTGGGCCCAGCCTTGTCGGGGTTTACGAGGACTCTGCCAGACAGGAGAGTGGAAGGGGAGTCCTCAAGGGCGGGAGGCCTCTGGGTAAAGGAAGTGGGAGCGAGGACTCGGATCCTTTCGCTAGCCCACTTCACCGGGGTAGTGCAGAAGCCAGGAAAGTTCCCCACAATAGCAGGACCATTCCCCCGCTTACACATGCTTAAAGATAGGCATTTGCATAAGTGCTTGCTGGAATAGTGCCTTAGTGCACAAATGGAATGAACAGTATCGTACTGTAAGCTAGTGGTACTCAATCTTGAAGAGCAAGAGCGTCACTTCTCATCAAACAGGTTCTCAGAGAGCCACAAAAGAATTATGTTTTGTATTTGGGATACAGAAATGCATGTAACAAATTTTAATAAAGCAAGAGCTCATACAGTAAAAAAAAAAAAGAAAACAAAACAAAACAAAAAAACCCAGCCACATACATGTTACATTCTGAGCAATATTATTTAGAAAAATCGGTGAGAAATCTGGCACTCAAAATCTGTCACCACTTTTGAGAAGGCTTGTTCTGTCAATGTCACTGCCATCCACCAATGTCTATGTGTTTGTGTTTGAAGAGAGCTATTTCACCACCCTCCACTAGCAGCCACAGCATTCATCTCAGCACAATTGTGATACTTCTCTCAAGCCCAAAAAGAGAGCCAGATACAGGGCTATGAAGAGATTCAGATCGGTATCACTGCAGTAAGAGGTACAACCTATTGAGCTTTACATAAAATATTTTGGTTTCTATTCTTATGGCCATTTTGACCTGTCTACAAATTGGACATTGTGGGCCATATTTATCTCTGATGTAATTCCACTGGGCTTTTGTTACCTGGCCTCGTATGAGTGTCCCCCACTAGAGGTTTTCTCCCTGTCTCATCAAGGACACCTTCTCTTTCCCTTTCTTCTGCCTGTGTTGGATCAGACACCTAAACCTTCTCTGCACTAGAGCAATGCTAGCCAGAACTGTATTAAAAACATGGTTCTTGCTATAAGGGTGCTAAATGTCTCTCTTCTATGGCCCCTATTACTGCAACTGCTGAATGCTTCAGTCTTTAATCCATTTATCCTCACAATACCCCCATTTTATGAATAGGGAACTGAGTCGCTGAGAGACTAAGTGACTTGCTTAAGGTCACACAGGAAGTCAGCAGCAGAGCAAGGAACTAAGCAGGTTCTGGGTTTTGAGCTCTGAGTCACTACAGAGAATTCTTTCCCAGGCATCTGGCTGGTGGGTCTTCCTGACATGCTCACGGGCTAACTGATCACCATATTTGGGGTTGGGAAGGAATTTCCCCTCAGGTCAGATTGGCAAAGACCCTGGGGACTTTTGCCTTCCTCTGCAGCATGGGGCACGGTCACTTGCTGGTTTAAACTTGTGTAAATAGTGGAGTCTCTATAACTTGAAGTCTTTAAACCATGATTTGAGGACTTCAGTAACTCAGCCAGAGGTTATGGGTCTATTACAGGAGTGGGTGGATGAGGTTCTGTGGTCTGCAATGATGGTCCCTTCTGGCCTTAAAGTCTATGAGGTATTTCTCTGGAGTCTCAGGTTAGCACCCTAACCATTGGGCTATGCTTCCTCTCTAAGTAACAGGGTTCTCCTGGCCAGTGTGGACAGAGTTAAATGGTTATAGACCAATTCATTTTTTAAAAATATACATAGGGTGAAGTCATGGTTGTAGCGAAGTCAATGGCAAAACTTCCATTGACCTCAAACCTCAATATGGCCAGGATTGTACCCATGATATACTAGAGTGGTGGAGCTAGTCTCTGGCATGGTTTTATAAGCTGGTTTGTAAAAAAGTTCATCCTTGTCCATGCTGACTTGGGAAAATGTGTTAAGGAACTGGATGGTATTTTAAATTATATATTAATGATATTGATTACTTAAGAATCCCCAGTTATCACTTTGAGGGTTGACAGGTTCTTGCCCCAAGATTGGGCCCAGTATTATTTAAATTATTATATAGTTAGGAACCGTCATGAGCACAGTTGCAACACTCACATTATAGGAATCTTTTATATTTACAAATATAGTTTATTAATACATTTAGCACATTAATACATTTAGTCACAAACACCCCAACTCAGTAGGTAGATAGAGATACTACAGAATATACATCTGCACATCCATATACTCACACCATCCCTTGTAGAACAGTCTGACGTGTTAGCCATCATCTTCCTCATCACCATCACCTTCCCCATTATCACCAGTGGCCATCATTCTGGCACCTCCAAAGGACTACATCTCTCTCTCCCTCCGGCCCTAGGCTGAGATGCCACTTTTATAATATGTTACTATAATATAATATATACATATTCAATAGCGGGGTTTTTTGCCTTTTTCCTTATTTGTATTTCCTCACCTTACTAATGTTGGGGGTGTATTTTTCCGATATGTTAGTATATCAGTGATCTCAACTTATTATCATATACGTCCATCCGTTACCAGGGCCCTTTTGTGGTTAGGTATCACATTTGTTATTTCTGTCCTAACTGGTTATTTTGGGTCTTTCCAAGTTCCAAGTTGTGGTGTACCTGTTAAGTTTAAAAAGGTATGAACTTAGGAAGCCCCCCATGCCAACCTGCTTTAACGCATCCTCCATGTTAAAGGGGGTAGTCAGATATGGACCTTATGCTTTAGCTCATCAGTAGGTATCTATCTAGGTGAAAGGTCCCAAACATATGTATGCTAAGTTTGCCTTAGCTCAACATACAGGATGTGGCCTGCAGGTCCCTTGTGTTACAGCCAAAATACACTCGAATATAAACCTATTATAATAAAACAAATAACTAAACTCATAAGAAAATAAGAACCTTATAAGATATATATGCAAGCAAGCAGGCTAACCTTAGATGTATCTCATGTATCTGTTATCTACGTCAGTTCGTTGGCAGGGCATTTCTGTGGATGAATCATGTACCTATGTAGCGGTGGTCAGAACTTCCCCTTAACCTCTATTTTCAGCTCCCCAAATATTTGGGGTTTTCTGTTGGTCTGTTTAGCTGTTCAAAGTTCATAGGCCTCAAGCCTTATGCTAACTTGCTGAAGCTAATGTCTTACAGGATACAGACCTATAGGTTTCTTGCATTACTGCTGAATATAATGCAAAGCAGTCAATATAATAGACAAGCTAGGCCACTGGGCTACAGTAGCAGTGAATATAACAAAGCAGGGGCAGCTCTATGTATTTTGCCGCTTCAAGCACGGCAGTCAGGCGGCTTTTGGCGGCGCGCATGTGGGAGGTCCGCTGGTAACGCGGATTCGGCAGCATGCCTGCAGGAGGTCCCATGGTCCCGCGCCTCAGGGCTGCCCGTGGGGGGGGGGGCAAGTGGGGCAAATTGCCCCAGGCCCCGGGCCCCACAGGGGCCCCCACGAGAATATAGTATTCTATAGTATTGCAACTTTTTTTTATGGAAAGGGCCCCCGAAATTGCTTTGCCCCAGGCCCCCTGAATCCTCTGGGCGGCCCTGCAGTGCCTTCGGCGTACCCGCCACTGAACTGCTGCCGAAACCGCGGGACCGGCGAACCTCCCGCAGGCATGCTGCCGAAAGCAGCCTGGCTGCCACCCTCACAGTGACCAGCAGGCCGCCCCCCGCGGCTTGCCGCCCCAGGCACGTGCTTGGAGCACTGGTGCCTGGAGCCGCCCGTGTAACAAAGGCAAACTAGCCCACTGGGCTACACTGGCAAACAAATGACCTAACACCATCCTGGTCAGCATGGCTCCAGCAGTAGCATACATGAGACCTAGACTATCAGCTCTCTTTGACACCTTCCCTTGCACTCTGGATCACATAAACCAAGTATGGGCAGTGTCTTTGTTTAAAATAATTACATAGTACAGTGTTCAAGAAGGGAGGGTTGTGGTGGTTTCACAGCTTTAGCTTGAGTTCACCCATGACCTGGATACTGATAAATCATCTCTGCCAAGGATGACTTTTATCCCCAAAGCTCATAGAAATCCTTCTGCAGTGAGAAAGAGTATATTCCCTTTGCAATACACTAGTTTGACTCATGTGTTGGGTACTGAGGAAGGTGTCCCCCTGATCTCCTTAAAAGGTCTCTGTCATGGGAGGGCTGATAGCATTGCCTATTAATGTTGCCTGACAGGGAAAGGAGGAAGAGGTGATCTTTGTGTCAGGGATGTGCCTTTGCTGTCCCATGAAAATCCACCCAGATTTTATATGCCTATGAAAAATCAGCATCCTCATGTACTCAGTAGACTTTATAGTTTAGCAGCTAAAATCACTGAAGATTTGGTCCTCTCTGAGCATACTCTATCCCCTTACAGCTCCTAGTGCTGACTGGCCTGCACGTGTTCCATCTACAGAGAGCAATTGAGCATGTTCCAGCCCAGGGCTAGAGAAGCAAAGCCAAATTTTCCCTGGAATTGCTGTGCCCAGCTGCTCCAGGCTAGGATGAGGTTGGGCACCAGAACTGACACCAGGGAGCATGCCACTCCTGTACTATCAGTGACTGCCCTGCTGACCCTAAGCATCATGCAAGAGGAAGCTGCCTGTTTTGAATGGAGAAGGGATAGGAGTCAGACCAGGAGGGAGTGGAAGGAGTACATTGGGACAAAAAGTCTGGCGAGACTGGGACTGTAGAGGGGCTGTGTTTGAAAGTTGGTGGGAGGAAAGGCTCGGACTGGAAACCAGGAGGGATGGGAGGCTGGAACTGGTTGGGTAAAAAGAGTGGGACTGTGAGTCGGAGGAGAATAGATAGGTGGGACTTGCTGGGCAAGGAGACTCGGAACTGGGCATAATGGGGAGGCAGGTACTGATTGAGCCAGAAACAAGACTGGGACTGGGAACCAATGAGAGAAATGAGGTGGGGACTGGGAGCCAGCTGGTGAGGGGAGGACATCACTGGTTATGATTATGAGTAAATATTTTTTGTTTAAATGAGGAATAAATGACAGATTCCTCCGTCCCTCAGAACTCCTGACAAGTATGAATACATGCAACCCTGCTACATAGAGTTTATCACAGGCTAAGGGGGAAATTTGATGGGATTCCCCTTTGTTAAAAGATTGGCACCACATCACAGTAGGTGAATCAGATTAAATCACATCATATCACATGATATATTTAACTGCTCAACAGGAGACCTATAAATGCTTCAAAGAAACAGAAGGATGAATAAAAGTGTGTGCTTATCTGGGGACCGCAGGGGTATTCCTGTGCTTTTTAAATTTAGAGGTGGATATCAACAGCTGTATGTTTTTCTGTTATCAAGAGCAAAGAAAAATATAGGGCTGTATAAACAGAGAACCCTTGAGCTTTATTGTTTTAAAATCTAAGGAGACAAAGAGGAAGCGAACTCCTAATTTCAAAAGGAAGAAAACAGGTGGGAACGCCAAAAAATAAAGCACTGTAACAACATTAAATACTCAGTATAAACTATCCTACTGTATGAGATATATAAGCTATAATTATATTTTACCGTGGAGAGGGTACAGCTTATAGCAAGTTTGGTTGGTTCATCCACGCAATAAAAACAATTTTGATCATTCAAATCCAACTAGATACAGCTATCTGCAAACGGATGATGCTGGCCAATAGAATCAATGGACCTGTTTAACTAAAGCTGGTGTAGCAAGGTCTATAGTGTACCTATCTGCACCAACCTCACTATCTATAGCCTAGAGCAGATTCACGCTGAGGGAAGGCAGGGGTGCTTCACTGGGTTTTTGCACTATGTGGGAGACGCAGATTTAAGTTATGACTGAGCTCCTTTGGAAACCGACCATTGGGGACTAGATGGGAAGTTTTGGTTGTCTTCTCTCATCAGAACATCCCTCACAGGCCTTGAACGAGTAAATAAATAAATCAGGTCTTAGATAAATAAATACTCCACCTCCCCCCATGTGTCATTTCTATTCGTCGGCAGTTTCCATTGTGTTTCTCTTGCACACTGTGGTCTTAAATATAATCAGTAAGCTGAAGTAAGAGGTAATCATCAACATTATCTCTGTTACAGATGAAACACTACATCAGAAGGATCCATTCATCATTTGCTGGACACAAAGGCCCCTGGAGTGTATCACAATCCAGACTCTACCCCGAAGGCTTATACATATATTTTCCACTTGGATTGCCAGTTCTGACAGGATGAAAGCAGGGCTTGAATTGAGAGGGAATCAGGGAGACTGAAATCCCCCTTCTGAGAATATTTTAAATTAAGGAACTAGTTTAATACATCCAGGAAAAGAACAGAATGGAAGGAAAGTTTCCCTTGTCAAGAGTGCCTAGAACTTAAGACAAGTGCAGTGACTATATCTAACTAAATCAATGGTACCACTGAAGCAATGGCTGAATAATGCGTAAAAAAGTAATATGCAATGGGCCGTTAGCAATCTGAGCTGCTACACATCACAGGAGACTCAAAAGTTAAGACCTATCTATCATGGAAAGTAGGTTCGATTTCAGCAGCCAGCAAATGGTTTGCACCAAGTGCAAACTTCTACTGTAGACAAGGAAAGTTACAATTTACACCAGGGGAGCTTCAAAGGGTAGGTATTCTCCATTGGTGCAAATTGCAGCTTTCCTTGTCTGTGGTAGGGACAGGGAACCAGACGCTTTTAAAGAAGTATCCATGAACTGAAAATGAGGCTGGTGGGAGCAGATTCACCAGTATGCTGAACCTGGCCCAGAAATAACAATGAAAGGTAAGGAGGAGTTTGAGTGACATAGATGGGAAAGAATTTGAGGTGAGGGACAATTGAACTCCTGGACTAAGTAAGGACTCTTGTGATAAGTAAACACTTAGGGCAAGTCTAACTGAAAACACTGCATCAGCGCATCTGAAAAGATGCAGCTGTGCTGCTGTAGCACTTTAAAGAAGACCCTCTAAGGGTATGTCTACACTGCCGCGCTAGTTCGGCGGCTGGGGATCGAAGTTCCGGGTTCTGGTGTGGACGCGATAAATCGAACCAGGAAGTGCTCGCCGTCGACTGCGGTACTCCAGCTAGACGAGAGGAGTACCGCGGAGTCGACGGGGGAGCCTGCCTGCCGCGTGTGGACCGCGTCTGAACCGCGGTAAGTTCGAAGTAAGGTATGTCGAATTCAGCTACGTTATTCACGTAGCTGAATTTGCGTACCTTACTTCGACTTGGGGGGTAAGTGTAGACCAAGCCTAAGCCAGTGGGAGAGAGCTTTCCCATCAGCGTAGTTAATCCATCTCCCCAAGAGGTGGTAGGCATAGTGCTGTCTACATGGAGGGGTTAGGTCAGTAAAACTGTGTCACTCAGAGGTGTGGATTTTTCATACCCCTGAGCAATGCAGTTATTACAATATAGGTCTGTAGTGTAGACCAGACCTTAGACTTTTCAAAACTAGGAAACCCCACTCCTTTTAAGTGATTGGCAGCAGCTACATCAAAATCATCCATCCAATAGCTTTCTTCCTTCAAAAACCACAGAGTGTTTTGTCACATACATAGTCAGATTAGGGGCTCATCGATGAGGTTTCTCAGACTAACAGTTAATAGGGTTAATTAAGCAGAGCATTAGGTCATTGGTTGGAATGCTTGAAGTATAACAGGTTAATTACTGCTTCCAAGAAAGCATTGTGCAAATGTTATGCAGGGAAAGACTATCATTAGACTGTCCATGTACCTGAAGGCTGTAATTCTTGTTGTGCCAAGATCCTCCCCGGTGTAACTGCATTGAAGTCAGTGGAGTTACACCAGAGGCAAACTTGTCCCGTGAACCTAAATGATCTTTAGTGAAGGAGTGTACTGTTGGGTGGTGAAGAGTAAAAAAAATAAACCCTTAGCTCTTTAGAAAGCAGGAGGCTTTAGGTGAAAACTGCACGTGGGTGTGTAATTGTGGGTGTTCACACAAGCTTACAAGCAACAAAGAAGCTGCTTCAGTTGTGCACTGAAATTTTGACTGAACACCTTGGGCCTGATTCAGCACATTCCTTTCACTTTGATATAACTCCCCTGACGTTAATTGGATTACTCCTGCCTCGGACTACGTCAAGAGGGGAATCAGGCTCTTGGTTTCTGCACACACACCACCGTCAGCCAACCACAAATAAGAAACTGAATGATCACAGGCAATAATCAGATCTGACCAGGTTTGTATTATGGTTGGAGATGGACCTGAACCAAAACAGCTCCAGCTCTCAACTTTGGAAGAAGTAACATTCTGATCAAACCTGGACAGCCAGTCGCCACCTCTGTAATGGGAAGAACCAAACGCTGGATCCAAACCACCTTAAGTTCTGGGGGAGTTTGGATCCTGAGCCAAGCTTGAGTTGAGCCAGAGCTGAAACGTTACTCTGGAATCCATATCTATAATACCCGACCAGGCAAAGAACCCCAGCCAGTGTTAGTTAGCTTGTGGCTCTGCACATAATTGGACATGCATCTGGTCCCACAGGACCACACAAACCCTGACTGGCATGACCCTCTTATTTTAGAGAAATCGGTTTCTATATGAGGACAACTTTACAGTCTGTCACTGGTTTATATGGACCATCTCCATACTACTGTATTGTACACTATTTACCAGCTACCAAGAACAATAGCAGCACAAGGAACTCAGTTAAGATTAAAACCCCATCTTTATTTGCCTATGAATGGGGATGAAGCTATCATGCTATGTCGCAACTGTGGGTGACTCCACACATTATTATGAGCTACAAAAATATGGCACAATATGCTATCACATAAGTCTGACATAAGGATGACCACAATTGGGAGGGGAGGGGCTAAAGAGCCCTTTGTCAGTGAAGTGGAATTGTCATAGATAGAAGTGAACACATAGATTAAAAAACGGAGGGCTCTATTTGTTGAGAGCGGAGAGTTGCACCACAGCATCCCACATTGTTCTGTGGAATTATTACACATGCCAGACAGGGTGTAGGCAGGAAGGCTTCCTTTAGGAAAAACAACACTTGACTGATTGTATGTTTGCACAACAGCATGCAAGAGGAACTTTGGTCTAGCCAGTCAGCAGATCTGAGAGAAAAATGTGAGACTGCTCCCATTAGATCTCAACATACTAAGATGTTGTCATGATTTGCGGTTCAACCCAGACCAGTGAGAGGTTGTGTCATCACTTGTCCGGTAACCCTGAGTCCCTTCAAATTCTCTGCCACTGTAGCTCCCCGTATGGATGCTCCCAACCAGTGTACAAGCATGCACTGAGTGTCTGTGTGTTGAGCAGCCCTTGTTCAGCAACCTGCTTGTTATACCACAGCCCCACTCGGGTCTCCACCAGCCTTGGTTACTAGGCAAGTGACCCCAACATACCCCCAGTCCTAATTTTCCCCAAAACTATCTGCCTGGAATGTCCAGCCCTCTCCTGCAACATTCAGAGGAGTAATAAGGTCCACTGTCTCTTTAAAGAGCCAAAAGCACAGCAGCTTGATGCTTTAACTGGAGTTAATAATCACTTCAAGTCAAACACAGTGTGGGGTTGATTTAGAATAAAAGTAAACCTAGTTTATTTAAGCAAAAAGGGAAAGATTTTAAGTGAGATCAGGTATAAAGGATAAAGTCAGAAACTGTTACAAAAATAAAAGTGAAAAATGCTTTCTAGTGACTTAGACTTAAAAACACTACAATCTTGGTTCAAGGTAAGATTCTTACCACACCTCATTCCAGCAAGTTGGCTGACCCCCACCTCAGTCAGGATCTCCCACAAAGTCCGAAGTGCTCAGATCATTTGTCTTAGGTGAAAGATAACTCAGGGTTCTTTGACGCTCTCTCCTATAATCCAGTGAACTTTTGAAGTGTATCCTTTTGACATGTATCCACAGCTTCTGCTGTGAGAAAAGGTGCCATGGAGTCTGATGGAGAAGGTTCCATGCTGATTTCTTCCCTGCTGGTATAATGCAAATTGATTTGTCCCTGCAGCCTCTGATATGCCAATGAATGCCCACTTGACTGTCATTGCCAATTGTCCGTGACTGCACCTGGATGGAGGCATTGGCCTTTCCTTTTTCTGGAAAAAACCTGTTTACCCACTCCCAGATTTGTCTGGTTCAAACATATTTTAGTCTCACATTTGTACCGTCTTTTGGGCTTTTACCATACATATACCATGCAAGAATATTAATGGTCAGTGTGCTATTGATTTTCCAATGATACCTTACTTGACACATATTAGATAGAGATTATGACATAAGTGAATTAGGATACAATGGTCAGGCCAGCTGAAACTCACTATATGACACAAGTGAACCCCTTTCCCTCTGACACTGGGATGCTCTTAGGGTCACAGATGTGTTAAATTCACAGGTTAAATTTACCTCCATTTTCTTCCTCTATTTTTCTTGTCTTGATAAAACCCCACCAGGGGATACATGTAATTTTCCCATTTCTTTCTAAGCCTTGATTCAGGAAATCATCCTTATTCAGGACAGCATTTAAACATATGCTTAACTTTAAAGTCAGTGGGATTTAGACATGTGCTTAAGTGCTATCTTGAATAGGAACAGGATAAAACCCATGCTTAAGTGTTTTCCTAAATTGAAACCTAACAGAACATAGCATTCAAACATAAATCCATAGAGACTCGTGAATAAATGAATATTGGGACATAAGTAAAGAGTAAGAATATCCATTCAACTCTATATCTTTGAGAGAGTGCTCATTGTGTATTCAGGTGTCTGAAAACACAGAGATGCTAGAGACCAGATTCACATACTCAGGACTTCTAAGCAAGTAGCACCAGACCCACTTAGAAAGAGTGATTTAAAAATTAAGTATAGGTGTACTTTGTATTTAAGGTCCCTTTCCCCCCCCCCCTTTTCTGTTGACTGTCCCATTTTCTTCCCCTCATGTGTCTCGTTGGGGAACAAAAATAAAAGTAGCCATATGCTGGGAAACTCTGAAAAGCATTTTGAGGCAAATTCTCCAGCTGGTGTAAATGTATTTATATAAATTGATTTATACCAGCTGAGGATCTGGCCCTTTATCCAGAAAAAAATTCACTGATGGTACACAACTTTTTTCTTCCCGCATTCTTTGTTGTTAAGGATGTATGCATAAAAACAGGTTCTTTGTTTATTAAGATCTTAACTGTGCCAGCTGCATGTTGTCCACCTTACATCACTGCCCAGAAATAATCATCACAATCATTGTGAGCCCGTTCCTATGAGTTTAGATCTCTCCAGGTGCCAAGAGCCCCCAATTCTCATTTAAGTTAGAATGTTGTAAAATTGGACACCATCAAGCCAGCCATTTCTGATGGCATAAACAGGTGGTTATGGGGGCTGATTGTGCACTATTTGAGAGACACACACAGTCTACTAAGGACTGTTGTGCCAGCCAGAGTAACCACATCTTTGCTCAATCCTGCAAATCCACAAGTCTCTGGAGTGGCCCCATGTGCAGCATGAAGTGGGCTCAGAGCGTGCACCCCTTTATGTGTCAATGGAGAGTCTGAGAGCTTGGTATGCTGGGGTGTTTTGGTCCAGCCTAGCAACCAGGGCCGGCTCCAGGCACCAGCTTGCCAAGCAGGTGCTTGGGGCGGCCACTCCGGAGAGGGGCGGCACGTCCAACTATTCGGAGGCAATTAGGTGGACGGTCCCTCACTCCCACTCGGAGCCAAGGACCTCCCGCCGAATTGCCGCCGCAGATCGCGATCGCAGCTTTTTTTTTTTTTTTTTTGCGCCGCTTGGGGCGGCAAAAACCCTGGAGCCGGCCCTGCTAGCAACATGGCTGAAGAGCATGCAATGCCACTTTGGGATATGATGAGCAAGACCAAAGGGAGGCCAGAGCTTTGTGAACCTGTGACACACGGCACAAAGCCAAATCACGCTATCCTCAAGAGTTGGCAATGAGAGCACACCTGGAATGCCTCTGGCTGCTTCAAATCTGCTTGTAGGAGGGTACAGGTTTCTAATCCTGATAGCAATATCATAGGTGTCAAAGGAGGAGGAGGACAGTGGGGGAGGAAGAGACAAATAGTTTTATGTTTCTTGCACATCTGTGCTGTAGCCAGGCACAATTGTTTTCCTTGCACTCCTGGGAGCTCACTGACAGCTTCTTCTATGTGCCCTGTGCTTGCAAAACACTGCAAAGTGGGATGGGATGGTGGAAAGGAGGCCAAGCCATGGGAATGTTCCACCCTATTCACCAGCCAGTAGAGCTGGCTGAGAACACAGAGTGAGCATGCTGCATCCACCAAGGGAGTGTAGCAGCAGGTGTGCAACACTGAGAAACTCCAGGAGGAATTTTGCCCCAGGTCTCCTACTAGGGTGGTGCAGCTCCACACTACTCCTAGAGTAGGGCTGTGCCGAAATGGCACTACAGAGCCATTAGAGTGTAAGCTGCATTTTGTACATTGCCAAGTACACCAGTTGTGCTCAATAAATAAATATCAGAACATCTTGAAATCTCAAAAGCTGTGCCAAATCCTGCAGTCTCCAAAGGCCTGTAAGAATATGGGCTATGAAAGAGATAAAATTCAAGATGCTCTCTGACTGGACCACCAACCTGAGCTAACATCTGCTCTTCTATTGGGCACATGGATGAGGAGCATTAACATGTTTCAGGAAACATTGCCAGTCATTTTAGTAGGGCGTTTGGTTAATTCATAAATCCTAATTTGGGTGACTACTATATTCATTTTCTGAAATAGCTGGACCAATGGTGCTTGATCAGTCTAATGGATGTGTTGGCAGGAGTAGAAGGAAGAATCATTTTTTCCTAATTCAGTTAAACCTGTTGACTCTCAAGATTTTCAAAGGCACTTAAAGGAGTTAGGTGCCCAAAACCTACACCCAACATCTTTAGTCTTTGGCAATTCCAACCTAGAAACCTAGATTTAGCTTCCTAAATCACTGATTTTCAAAAGTGCTGAGCACCCACCTGCTCAATGGGTGCTCAACATTTCTGCAAATTAGATGAGTGCCTAGAGATGGACTGAGGAGCCCAACATTAGGATCCTAGGGGGAGAATTCCAAAGGCATAAATGGCAGATATGTACCTTTCTTAAAAATCTTGGACCAATATTACATGAGATTCACAACTGGGTCACTTAATGAAACTATTGTACATGAAAAACAGAGTCTTCGGGTAAAGTTTTCAAAAGTGTCAAAATGACTTAGTAGCTTTAACTTGGACATATTAACACAGGACTCAGTTATTAGAAGATAACATTTCAAAAAAGCCTAGGGGATTTTATGGGCCAAAATCATATTGAGGATGAATGGGATTTAGACTTCTAAATCACATAGATATTTTGAAACTTTTACTCTTTATAACTATGTTCTCTGCTAATATATCCATGCCAGCTTCTCTGTACCACGTGCTCTATAGGAAAACCTCTGCGTGCAACCAGAAAGAAGAAAAAATGACTGCTAAATAAGAAACATAAGAACAATGAAATGGACACCACAGTCAACTGGTCAGCACTGAGAGAATATGCAGACCTGGATTAATCAATGTCCACTTGGCTCCCATCTCAAAATGGCCACCAACTACCAGTTTTGAGTGAGTGGCATTGCAAGCTGTCACCTGGGGTCACAGCACCACTCAGGTTTGGCCCAGCCTACCCTCCCTCATGACGAGGAAAGGGAGTAACAGGGGAAGAGGCAGTTGGGCCAAATTTGAGTGAAAGTGAGGGGTCCCCAGTTTTCATCGTGCACAAGGCCCCAAAATGATTTAATCCAGCACTGAAAATGCATAAGCTAATTATTTCCTCATACTATAGAAGCCAGTTTGGGAAAATAAATGTCCAACATAAATACATATAAGGGAACTCAAGAAGAATTTTAAAAAAGATTTGCTAAACAAGTTGCATCTTTCTAGCTAAATGCATGAGAAACTATGCTGGGGAAACAGTCACAGTAACTAAAAGTACTCTAAGGAGTTCAGAAAAGAAATTTAGTATCTCATCAAAGGGTGTGTACCAGGCCAGCAGAAAGGGAATGTTCTGTGAACACCTTTTGTGGAAATGTATACTTCAGTCCTGCCTTCTCACACAGCATAGACAGGAATACCTGTCTGTAAAGGAACACTTTTAATGCACTGGCTGCCAGACAGAGATAACTTGGGATGAGATCTTGTGCAGTCAGTGAGGTGAGGTCTGGTTCTTGAATATGAAGAACTAGAGACAAGTGGATAAAGCTATTAGCAGTGGTACATTAGGTAGGATAGGAGTGTATTTTGCATATTGTGTTCAGCCATTGAGAGCCAGTTACTATGATAAGGGGCAGGGAGATTTACATTAGTAAGTTACATTCTCTATTATTGTAAAAACTAAAGGAGAAGGATTCTGGAAATGAACAGATGCCTTTATAAAAATGAAGTCCATTTCCCAATTATAGATGCCCATGTTCCCTCCTGCAAGTTAACAGGATTAGTCACCTTAGAGATGGCATAGTTACTCATCACCAATAGAAATGAACAGACCTCAGGGAATTCAGAAAAAAAAATGATTTAACCAAGTGCCATCTGAGCCACCCACACAGTGACCATGCATTCTGGCAACACAGGGCTCTTGCTGCCAACTCACTGCCAAATGTTATTTTCTTAAGTTAAAATGTGTTTTATGACAGAGTCCTGCACCAAGAGCTCCAGATGGCAAGAGAATAATTGGAGAAGGCCTAGTCACAAGGGGTCTCATTGTCATAGGTGCTGCTGAGCACCCATAACTCTAAACTGAAGCCACTGGGAGCTGTAGGTAGTTAGCATCAGGGCCGGCTCCAGGCACCAGCCGACCAAGCACGTGCTTGGGGCAGCACCTTAGAAGGGGCGGCCAATGTTGGGGGGGCGGGGGGCGCTCGCGGTGTTTTTTTTTTTTTTTTGTTCGGCGGGGCGGCGCTCGAGGGTTGTTTTTTTTTGTTTCGGCGGCAGCGTGGAGCTGGGGGCGGTGGGGGCTTCGGCGGCCCGGCCCGGCGCTGGGGGGGGAGGGCGGGAGTTTGGGCAGCCCGGCGCAGCGCTCGGGGGATGGAGGTTTGGCCGGCCCGGCTCCGGGGGTTTGGGCGGCCCGGCGGGGGTTTGGGCAGCCCGGCGTGGCGCTTGGGGCGGGGGTTTGGCCGGCCCAGCCCGGCCTGGTGCTCGGGCGTTTGGGCGGCCCGGCCCGGCCTGGCGCGGCGTGGCGCTTCGGGGCGGGGCGGGGGTTTGGGCGGCGCGGCGCTCGGGGGGGGGTGTTACGGCGGGGCAGCGCTCTTCTTTTTTGCCTAGGGCGGCAAAAAAGTTAGAGCCGGCCCTGGTTAGCATCTCTGGAAATCAGGGCCCCACAGGCCAAAAGTATGGTCTATAGAACTAAAAGAAAGCCAGATACCCTAGCATGATCTTCAAAGTTATCCCCTACAAAAAATATAAGAACGAAACCATCAAGGGCTTTGCATAAAAAAATCCAAGATTTTGAAAATCAATCAATCTACTGCAGAAGGGGAGTTAGCACTTTAACTCAACTCAAGAGTTACACTTTAAGCTCTTTGGGCTAGGGGCTATTTGTTGTGGGTTTGTAAACCATCCAACACAATGGGGTTCTGGTCCTTGACTCGGACCAGGACTATGTGTTACTGCCATACAGCTAATGCATGATCAGTGAATATGACCCACAGATCTAAGATCACTGAAGATAGTATACAGTATAGCCATTTTGGAAAAGGCAGTAGGCTTTCCATCAGTTAATCAAATTAAGTCTGCTTGTATGAGCACTTGAATATATGTACAGAGAATGATTGCTTTAACCTGGCAATATTCTTGTAATGGGAAAACGCTGAGCAGACAGTGGTGGCACTATTGTTAGGTACAAGATGCATGGAGTCCAAAATAATCCCAAAATTATTTACACAACATGTTTTCAAAGAGCTAACTCATTAAGGTTAGTATGTTTTATCCCTTAATATCACTACATTGCACCAATAACCACAAATTCCGTGTTAACTGGACAGCCCTTTAAAAGCCCTCAGAATTAAATTTTGTTCATACAACCAGACAGCAACAAGACTGCCATACCAGGAAGCAATAAAATGGATAAGAACATTTGAATATAATGAGTCTGAATTTCAGGTGAAGGACCTGGGAAGCACATGGGGGGCTTGTGTATGCCTCAATGCAGGGTGCTGCACTTGATGACTTCTTGAGATCCCTTCCAGCCCTACATTTTGTCGTGGAAAAATATACCCACGCATCATTTTGATCAGAGACTCAGCCTGAGGCCCATTTATTGAACACACACACCAACGCGTTGGGGGTAGCAGTATTGGAACTACTCCTCCGAAATGAAGAGCACAGCAGCTTTTAAAGCTTAAAACTGCAAACAAATTACACACAGTTAAGTAACGATAACCATATTAGGAATTAAAATTACACATACTTGAGTAATAGTGACCTTATTAGGAATAAGAGAGTTAGGGTCTTTTGGTACTTTCCAGCATTCTTTTGCAACCTTGCCCAGGATGGGTGCAATTTGAGTTAAGGGCTTTTTGGTGGTTTTCAACGCTGTTACAACTTTGCCTTTTATGGGGTGCTTATTACACAATTGCCCCTTATAGGGTACAGTTACTTAATGGGGGTAGTCATAGAAATGTAGTAGGGGGAGGCATGGTTACACAAATGGGGTAGGGGGAGACACAGTTACTCATTTTAGATGATTGCTTCACACTTATTGCTTTACACAAGTGGTTATTATATTTCAAAAGCAGTAGGCACATATTGCAAATTATTCTTGTAGCTGGGGCTTTTCACCCTCCTTTTTAGCCCTCCTTCCCTCCCTGTGTTTCAACCTCTGGCCACCACTGTCAGGGAGCACAACACTTAGCTTGGTTCAGGCTTGTGGCGGGGCGGAGATGGGGGAGGGGGGGCACGAGCCCCCTCCGCCTGTGCGCCAGAGGGCAAAATATCGGGACAATTCGCGTCCCGACTGAACATTGGTTGGGACGCGGGACAAACAAGTAAATATCGGGACAGTCCTGATAAAATTGGGATGTCTGGTCACCCTACTTGGAATCTTATTCCAGACTTTAACTATCCTTATAGTTAGAGATTTTTCTCTAATATCTCACCTAAATTTCCCTTGCTGCAGATTAGGACCATTACATCTTGTTCCGCCTTCAATGGACATGGAGAACAATTAATCACAGTCCTCTTTATAAAGACCCTTTAACGTATTTGAAGACCGTTATCAGGTCATTCCTCCTCCCTCCCCCCAGTCTTCTTTTCTCAAGTTTAAACACGCCCAGGTTTTTTTAACCTTTCCTTACAGGTCAGGTATTCTAAACCTTTTATCATTTTTGTTGCTCTCCTCAGGACTTTCTCCAATTTGTCCACATCTTGCCTAAAGTTCAACACCCACCACTGTAGATAGTACTCCAGCTGCGGCCTCACCAGTACCAACTAGAGTATGACAATTACCTCCTGTGTCTTACATACAACACTCCTATTAATATACCCCAGAATGATATTAGCTTCTTGTGCAACTGAATCTATTATTGATTCATATTCAATTTGTGGTCCACTCTAATCCCCAGATCCTTTCCAACAATATTACCATCTAGTCAGTTATTCCCCATTTTATAGCAGTGCATTTGATTTTTGCTTCGCACTTGCCTTTGAATTTTATCTTGCTGTATTCAGACCCATCCTCCAATCTGTCAAGATCCTTAGAATTCTCATTTTTATGGCCAATGCATGCTAAGAGATGGGTAATCCAGTGTCTTGTTTCAGAGTGTAAACTGTTTGCCAAAGAAGACAGAAATGATTTTTTCCCCCTCACATCGACAGTACTGAGCAGATGCCTGTGTGCATTTGTGCATGGCTACAATGGATCCGGTTGAGAAGTTCTATTTTACCTTTTCTAATGGTAGATAAGATAGTAGAACTTTGAGCAGGTATTTGCTACACTTACAATGGGGGATACCACTAGAATGGTCATCTCTTACCTCATGGTAAACCTTAAACCTTTGTGTAGGATTGGAGCCAATAGGAGTTCTTCACTTTTATCTGAACCATAATGAACCAGCTTCAGCCAGAGGCAGGATAACAGAACTGATCTATCAGTGATCTGATCTGGCAAATCCTACATCACTAGAGAAAGCAAAGAGCAGAACAGAATCCTTAGGGGCACAACTGGAATGGTCAGTAACAGCAGATCCACAGTCACCCAAAGAAACAAAGTGAAGTTTCTGTATCATATGAAATTCCAATCTGCTCCAATCTGAACCAGACAGTCCAACAAGGGGCCTTATAATACAATAATATTGCACACTGTGTGACTACTGGAATCCTATTATATCATTAGAGCCTTGGACAGAGTGAATACTGGCCTCAGATCCAGGAAACTAGAATAAATTTTATGTTATGAGAAAAGTGAAATTCAGACTGGAATATCTCATGCTCTAAGACAAGAATCAGGGAAGCCTGAAGCCAAGTTGTCATCACCCTTCAAATATAGGGGACTTAGTTAAAAATAAGAAGAGATCTGATATTTTTTTCTGGCTAACATATCACGATGAAAAATATGTACAACTTTATTGTGTGCAAAAAGCATATGTCCAGGTTATTGGAAATGACTCTAGAAGGCGATGTAGGAATTCAGGAAACTGAGAATCCTCAGTTTCATTAATTATGAGCCTGATTCTCATATATGCTAAGGCCACTTCATCTGCTCTAGTATTGTAAAAGGACCTTAAGTGGATGTCAATATAATTTTCTCTCTCATTAAAGCCCCTTCACACTACCAGAGCATTGCAAAGTGGCCTTAGGGCTGGTCTACACTGGAAAAGTTATACCACTGTAACTATATTTGTTAGGTGTGTGATTTTTTTTAATCCATATAGTTGTACCGGTGTAAACCCTAGTGTAGACACAGTTTCACTTGTAGGAAGCTGCCTTATGCCAGTATTGCCTATTCCACTTCCCAAAAGGGAATAAGCTACACCAGTATAAGCTCTTTAACACCAGTACAACTGTGTCCACATTGGGAGAGCTTTTTACACTATACTGGTACAATTAAAGCGGTAAATCTTTCTAATGTAGACAAGTCTTTAGTGTAAATGAAAATCAGTTTATGCACATTAGATAGATAGATAGATAGATATAGTTATCTCAATAATATATATTCATTTGGGATGACATTACCCCTGTACAGATGACTCACCCAAAGTCTGTGCATCTCTGAAGTCCCACGCAAGCCCTCAAAATAAGACTTAGGCTGTGTAAAAGCACAGGGGCTAATTTCACCTATAATGTAGATCTGACACTGCGTTTAAGTGATGTAGATGGCCTCGAGCATGCATGGTGCACCCAAAGAAAGTAGTTTTGTAAGAGGCACAGTAATCGGTCCTGTTTAGCCATGAGCAGGTTCAGATAACAGGCATGAAGTTCTTCTTTAAGGTTCTTCTTTAAGAGGAGTTTTCATTGGGTTTTCTTTTAAAACAAAAGTTTATATACTATCCAGTTGTCATTCAAATTGATGTTTAGGAGAAAAATGCTAAACAAGATAATGGGTTGGGGGGGGGGGTTGGAGCATCTGAAAGACTCAATACAATTTGAATCCCAGTTTCACATAATTTGTTTTATTAAAACAACTTGGTTCTTTCACTCTTTCCTTTGTACTGTGCTCTATGAATCATCAGTGGGTTTTTTCCATTGAACACTTGCAATAATGCAATCTGCAAACTTAAAGAAGACAAAAAGGGTTTAACTAGTTTCGGTTGCTTTATGATCAATACCTCTGCCTCGGGCACTGAAGAAAGTATAAGCAAATGAGTTATGTTTTTATAAACTTTATATATCTTCTAGCTCACTTTGATCCATTCTCCTAAACACATGAATAGGGTGGGGCTATTACAGAACAAGTATAGACAACAACAATATTTTTGTTAGTCTAATTCTCAACAGAAGTGACCACACCAAAGGCCTTCTTCTAATGATCTTGCTTTTATTCTCTTAAATGCACTAGGAATTCTTATTCACTCTTCCTGTATTGAATTAATTCAAGCTTTGTGTTATTTGTGCCTTTTTATTATGTGGCATTGATGTTATTTTGCTTTGATCTGCTACAATATGCCATTCTTTGAAAGAGAATGGAGGAAGGTGATGGTTGGTTAACCAGTAGAAGTTAAGCAGTTGTGATTGCAGGAAGTTGGAGCTGGTGTTTGTGATAACATGGGAATTTGCACAGTGCAGCTATCCAGCAAGGCCAGGGAGAGAACCAGCAAACTAGTAGCAATACTGAAGAACTCTGCTGGAGAAGTCTCACCAGGAAAGAATGTGGGTTACATAACAGAAGAGCTATGAGCCTTAAGAAGACCTGCTCAGATTATAAAAGTACTATGACAAGCAGGGCCGTAGCAACAAAGAACGTGGCCCCCTCCGAACGGTGGCCCCCTCCGAACATATGTCCGGGCGGGGCCCCTTACAATGCAGAAACTGGAATGCGGTATTTATTTTGCCACTTTTAGGGGCCCCCTTCCTTGCGGGGCCCCCTCCGGTCGGAGGGTACGGAGGGCGCTCGCTACGCCTCTGATGACAAGAAAATAATTTTCAGAACAGTTTAACTCCTGCCTCTTACTTAGGCATCAAAATAAGTGGCCAAATGTTCAATGCACTGAGCTCTTTTGGAAATGTGGCCCTTATTTGGGTGGCTAAAGCATTTTTAAAGCTCTGGCCAACAACTCTTGAAAAATCTGTCCCTAAATCAGGAGCAGGATTTTGATGAGCCTGATTATTTTATCAGATGAGATAACAGGAGCTTGATGGAATAAATACAGAAAGAAATATAAAACAAGACAGACCCTTCACTCACTCGGCTGCACAGAGTTCGGTTGTACCGTGAGGCAACATTAATATTGGTCTCCAGTCTCAGAGGAAGAAGTGTCCTGTGCACTCCCGGTGTCAACACAGAAAAATCCAACCCTAAAACCTCTACCTAACTAAAGGAAGCAGGAAGCCTGAAATACAGTGGTACCATAATCCAGTTAATTAGAAAGCTATCCTTTTAAACACAGGGTACACAACTATAGTTGACACCACTCATGTAACACAGACCCATTCTACTTTTTACCTGGGGCTCGATCCTGCTCCTATTCAAGTGAATGAAAAAACTCCCACTGATTTGAATGGTAGAAGATGGAGTAAAAAAGTTCATTTACTGTGGATGGCTGTTTTACTTTCTTGCCCTAGGTGGCCGAGTGATCATTTTTGTTCTCGTGCCCATTTCAGATTTTACTGGGTTCTGTTGTATATTCTTTAATTATGTTTTTAGTTACATTCTGTCAAGTGCCCAGAGGTTTTAGTGCATAGAACACTCTACACAAATATATTATTGTTTATTAATCATAATAATACCACTGGAGTTAAATGTGTTCATCAAGAGAAGGCTAGACTCCAAATATGGACTTAGGTGGCTACAGTTAAGTCAGCTAAGTTTGAAAATTTTGGTCCATATGTTTCTATTATGGACAGACAGTAGCATCAAAGTAACTAAGGTTGTGTTTTGATGCGGACTGTTGACATCCCATGGGCAAGGAGGAGCGTTATATTTGCCTGTATATTACCCTGGTGAAGGTCATTAATATCTTGTGAGATCACGATCACACTTCAAATCCAAGATCTTAATTCAAATCAAGGGAAATAACTTTTCCAAGGCTGTATGGCACAGCCTTCAACTCCAGCAGGAGTTCATGCCCAACCATTCATTCACAATACCCTAATGATACACATTTTTCAAAACTGCTGACGTCAGACAAAATGTTTTTAGCTAATTTAACCAGGGGGAGGGGAGGTGATACATGACTGATAGACCTATCCAGTTAATTCAGAGGTAAAGCTATACTTCATTCCAAATATACCCTACTGATTAAAGTGTCTGTATCCAGGAAAGTGTTCGCTCTCTTTCTCTCTCCTCCCAGTAGATCACAAATGTGACAATGTGGAAACTGGAGGGAGAAGGGGCAGGGAATCAGAGTTTCTATCAAAAACTGGTGAAAGAGAGACTTGATCAAATAGTAATAATAATGTCCATCAATATTTTGAGAAATAAAAGTGCGGACTTCAGCTCAATAATGATTTGTGGGATCATATTGCTAATTTTTCCCATGTATATTGGGACAATTGCCAGGTATCTGTGAAAAGTTTTCATGAATTTTAGGATGAATGAGAGTTTCTTAGAAAATTTTTACCAGAACTGCCTCATTTGTTATTCATTATTCTCCTGTTTAAAAAAGTTTCAGCCATCAAATCAGGCAGCAAAAATGCCACCATGTGATTTATGCGTCCAAGTAAAGAGCAAATAGTGAATACTTGGTGTGAACTGTTCATGAACAGCTTATAGTCTGAAAATTATTTATTTAAACTGCTATGGGGTGGACACCTGAAAAGAAAATCAGAATGGGTTTGTGGGTGATTCACAAATAGAAAATGACTACATTCATAGCTAATATTATTCATAATTAGATCTGGTCTGGAATATCTCCCTTGATGAATTGTGGTCTTCCCTCTCATCAAACCAAGTAGTGGGACATGGCAATCACATAACTGCAGGTGCATCATAGGAGATGTAGTCCAGCCAAGGAGCCTAGCCCATAGGGTAAAATAGGGCCCATGAGCTACCTGGACTTCAACTCCCATGAGGCACCATGACACCATAGGCATGTACATTTTAACATTAAACTGACACAAAATAAAATATTTTGCCATTTCTGAATGGAATTTTTGGGGGAACTTTTATTTTGTGACCAATTTGGGTATTTGTGTTTTTTGTCCTAGAATGAAAACAAATATTGAAATATCAGAAGTTCCTGGAGGACAGAAATTCTGACTTTCACTCCACTCTATCCAGCTATTCAACCAGCTCTACAGTAAAGAGTCTTTGAGGGTTTTGTTTATACACCTCTACCCCGATATAGCGCGACCCGATATAACACGAATTCGGATATAATTCGGTAAAGCAGTGCTCCGGGGGGGAGGGGGGGGGAGCTGCACACTCCGGCGGATCAAAGCAAGTTCGATATAACGCGGTTTCACCTATAACGCAGTAAGATTTTTTGGCTCCCGAGGACAGCGTTATATCGGGGTAGAGGTGTAATATCAATGTTAAGTTACAACACTGCCATAAATGGGGAAGCATTTCCCCAGGCTCTGAGGATATTTAGAATTCAGTATAAGTCCCACCATTTCCCAGCTCCATTGTGTTTGGAAGTCGGATACCTGATAATGTTTTAACTACTTATGGCCACCTCTAATAAAAATATAGATAAAACAGCATAGAAAATGGAGCTGAGTAAAGGGGTAGACTGTCATTTCAGATAAAATTTCACAATCTTTTAAAAAAAGGTACTTAGCCTGTTTTTCTCTTGTCTTATTTTCACCCACCTGAATTTCAGAACATAACAAATGTTTGATGCTTATAAATTGTATGCCTCTAATCACACTGATAGAAGTTATACAGCTAGATGAGTGACCTTTTTTTAAAAAAAAAGTGTGAATATTTATTCAAATCTGAAATAATCTAATTTCATCTAAATCTGAATTTATTGTCCCTGCTACAGTCAGCTCTAGAAGAAATGTTTAAACTTGCTTGGTTTGCCTTCCACTATCTGAACATGCTACCAACAAACATTGGCCTACATCGAGCTTGTTTCAGTTGCATCCATATTAAAAAAAATAGGTTGGTTTTGCTCTGAGAAAGAATATATAACAAACAGAATCCAAGATGTAACTATAAGCTGCATTTAGATTTTGTAGTTTGGTTTTACTCATCAGCCTCTCTAATGCCCTGTGCAAACAATTCCATTTCAGTATTTCATTGTCTTTCTTTCTGCTACTCTCACTTTTTAATTACCTGTTTGAAAGAGCTGGTACACTGTCCTCACAACTACGTGCTTAGTTTATGGCACCAACAATGTGCTGTTTTCAAGAACCCTGTAATTAGAGACTACACAACTGACTGAATTGCTAAATATTACAGAGATCCACAACCATCCAGGGAATGCCAGCCAGAAACTTGTCCATCTAGTAGCTCATGTTATTTTTCACAATCATGTCTATTAACACCCACTCACTGTTGGATTCCAGCAATACACCAGGAGCGTGAGTTGTTTACCCTCCATTATGTGATGTAAATGTAATGGTACAAGTTCAGTCATCCCATTATTATTATTGTTCATATAGTACTCTGGATGTCCATGATGCTTAGTAAGCAAATAAAGAACAAAGGCTCTGCCCTGTGAAATTTACTTGCCACCATGTGGTAATGCTTATTACTGACTTCAATACTGAGTTAGCATATACAACAGAATGGCAATGCCACAATGTTCACCACCAGGCAATCTAATTTACTCATCCTTCTATGTAGCTACATTGTGCCAGTCACCATTGTACATAGGTGCCAAATGATAGTGCATTATGTACACACACAAACATTTAGCCTGAACTGCATATGTGAGCTGAGCAATCAATTACTACTCTGTCTCTAAGAAGCACTTTACTTCACCTTTATAGACTCAGTAAGACACCATGACTGAGTGGGGCTTGGGGAGAAAGAAAGAGGAAGAGAACCCAAAACCAGCAGACTCGGTGAATTCACATGTCCAGCAGGGGAAAAAAAAAACTTCAAATGTCATTCCACTTCTAATTGTTTAACTTGACTCTTAACCTCTTCCCCAGTAAAAAGAATCCAAGCAAAACAGACATCTACCTACAAATAATAGAACAGTCTATAGGGATCCCTTCCCCCACAAAAAAAGCACAAAACAAACCCACCAACCATTTTTGTTGGCATTCTAACTTAAACGATACTTCTCACTAATGTAAGTTTAAATCACATGTATATAGGCCCAGATGTTCAAATTCACAACTGATATTTAAGTGCCTACATTAAAGTGGCCTGATTCTGAGCGCAGCTGAGTGCATGCAATTACTGTTTAAATCAGTGGGAGCCGCAGGTGCTCAACACTGCTAAGAGCCAGGGCACTTTAAAAAAAAAAAAAAGCCAAATTAAAAGCAAAAAAGTTTTCAAATTTGAAATGTTTACATTTTGCTTTGACCAGCTGTAGTCATAAACAATGGGGAAACAGCTTACTGCTTGTCACCTGAGCAATAGGTCATTGTTCATCGATAGTTTATATTCAATATTTACTACATAGAAATTTCTTTGCAGTACTCATTTATACTTGCCTGAAAAATAATGCTTAAAATCATACTTCCCTGACACACAAGCAGCCCAGCCAAAGGAAAGATTATTATATCCATTTCACAGCTGAGGGGAACTGATGTACCGAGAGAGATTAAGTGGGGTCCTTAAGGTCACACAAAGTCTGCAGCAGAAACAGAAATTGAACTCAGCTCTCCTGAGTCCCAGCTCATGCCTTGGCCCCCAAAGCATCTTCCCTTGCGCACTGTGTGATACATTTGTTTGCATTTATTCTTGGTTTTTTTCAGAAATTCTTTATGCTGCTATAAAATATCCCATCCCAAAATAACCTGCAAAGCAGATGGTCGAAATTCAGGAGCTTTCACGTAGTTGTTGTCACAGCGCAGAAGGATGGAAGGAGGCAGGCAGCAACATTTCTCAGATCAAAACAATTTTTCAAACAGTGAACCAGTCAAGCAAGCACAGGTCACTGTAGAATTTCTCCTGATCAAGAACCAGGGCCCAGTCCAATGCCCATTGAAATCAATCAATGGGAGCCTGTTGACTTAAGTGGACCTTGAATCAGTACCATGGTGCAGTAGCAGGCTGTTCTGTTTCTGTAGTTCTTGTGTTAAAAAAAAAAAGTCTAAAATAACCAAATATGTTCCTTTCAATAACTATGCGAAACCAAATTCACCCCCTGGTGTAGTTCCCTTGAAATCAAATTGGCCTCTTATTCAGGGAGGTGTAAATCATGAGTAACTCCACTGAAAATCAGTAAAATTTCACTGGTATAAAACTGATGCAAGTGAGATTAGAATCAAGCTCAATGGATTTACACCAGGAATGAATTTGGCTCAGAAGGTTTTATGCCTCATGTTATTACATAAAAAGATATGTGCTCTGAGGCACTGTGCCATGTATGGCTAACAAACAAACTACACCAATCTCGAGGGTGGGTATCTCATTCAACCCATCAGCAGTGACATAGTGAAGGAGAGGAAACACAAAGACAGATCTTGCATAATTGTTCCAGGAAGTGTAAGAATCATCTTTGTGGAGGGATAGTTTCTCCATTCTCTTTCCTCCCCTCTCCTGCCTCTCACTGTCCCATTACATGAGGTTCCTTCTTGCATTTTTCTATTTACAAAAAGAAATATTTACTTTAATGTTGCTCCAAGCTTTAGCCACTTAGTTCATTTTATCAGCCATGTATTAGTATGCTATGTGATCTAATGATTAACTCATATGATATGTTACACATTGTTAATATATGCTAAATAGATTTCAGTTGTAGGATTATAAAAGTATAAGATTGATAAGTATTTAGGAACAATGAATATGCATTAGATATATAAGTAAAGCAGCACTGAAATGCAAGGCCTACAGGCTGAGGCCTATAAGATTTCAGCGTAGTCATACTAGGCCATAGATTTAGGAATGCTTGACATAAGTAAGTGACCAAAGAATGATCCTATGCCAGCAAAGGTCAAAAAACTACTGTAGACATGTGCCAGTAGGTGATGTTGTGGAACATTGACTGCAATTTATTGTTCAAGATCTTGTATTATTGTAACATCTTTTAAAACATCTGTCCTGACCACAGGGTACATGTTGCATACAAATACTAATAAGAACAAGAATAACTACAATCAACCTATGAAAAAGAGTGCAACCCAATGTTCATGGGATGTGGAAGTACAGAGAAGGAAAGGTGTCAGCCCTCTTTTATGCACATGCACAGGGTATCAGCTGTAGTCAGAATTACAACATAAAAGAGGATTGGGTAAAAATGGGAATGCCTATGGAAAGAACCTCAGCAGGAACTATCCCCCTATTGCTGATCAGTGGGTGAGAAATCCATCAGAATATCTCTGAGGATGTTAGTATATATTTATAACTTGTGCATGGGTATTCATTTGTAGGATTTGTGTCTGCTTGGGTAATCATTACCTTACTTGTTACTCTAATAAAATGTGTAATACAGACTAGACTTTGCACTTGTGAATGTATTTGTGGTCACTATCCTGGGTCTTCATGTGTTCCTTGAGTCTCCGCATCTGAGACAAGTAGCAGAGGTGACTTTCACTCTGTTGAGCTTGAAACTGTAGCAGCCAGATCCAAACCCATGGTGGTGTAAGATAACATCACTCTAGAGCTACAAAGCTCTAGAATTTTGACCACCATGCAAAGAGTTATCACATTTAACATACTGGTTATGTACCGACCATTGCAAATGTGATAAAGTGTGATATTTTTCAAATTCTATGTAATTTTAACACCAAACTAAAGATCATCCATCCAGACTCCTCTGCACTTTCAGCAGAAATTTAAAAGCACAATGAAGATTAACTGCCACTATCAAAGCAGCAACATTTCTCCCTCCCCACATCTCCTACTAATCATCAGTTGCAATATTAAGTTAAAACTCTCACCCCCACACCTCACATTCCCCCCCCAAAAAAAAAAAACAGAAATCCCAAGCCCAACTGCCTCAACCCTCCTCCAATGCCAATTCCAAGAGGTAGTCTTTGCAACATGCCTGGAAGGTCACTAAGTCTGGGCTAATTAGGATGGGGGTAGAGGGGAGAACATATCAAAGGAAGAAATAAATGCACTAATGGACATTAGTATCACTGACCAGATTCTAAGAAAATGAAGTCTGGATGCCTTTTGTAAGATGTTTTTAAGACATCCTTCTAGTTGTTACATACATTAACTCAGTTTTCATCCTTTAGTTGGTTTTTGAATTTCAAAGTCCAGCTGGGAATATTACGAAGTGTGAAGTCCTTGAATTCTACAGCACTGGGATCTCTCTGCTGTCTGAAAACCAGGCATAAGAAGAAAGAGATAGAGCTATATTTACTAGTCACCTAAGGGACTCACATGCATTCTACAGTCTAGCAAGTGTATGGGATACATAAATATACATTATCATACACTGCATTAAAAAGTATGTGCCCAAACCAGCACTCAATGAAGTCAATGGGAGTTTTGCCATTGACTTCAGTGGGATGCACAGCAGGCTCTGTATGGTTTAATATATTTATAAATAATGAGACATGTTAAGCACATCAGAAGTAGGAAACAGAGTCAGTAGGTCATCAGGGTACAAAGAGGCAAAGCTTCATCAAGACTAGGGAAAGCTGCGAAGAATTGCAGGATTCTAACAAAGCTAAGTAAGTGGGCAACATAAAATGGCAATGTGATTTGGTGTAGATTAGTGAAATATAATGCATGTTAGAAGGTACTTTTTCTACTACTTATATGCATTGGCAGGTTCTGAAGATGATGTAACCACTCAGCAAAAAAAATTAGCTGTCTCTGCAGACAGGTGAATGAAGATATGGAGTGGAGATCAAATGGGCAGTGGAGATTTAAAAAAAGAGAGAATGAGATGTTTGGCTGTAGTAAGATGGGACTAGAGAATAATACCAAAAGGTATCATGACTAGGAATGAGTAAGTCTTGCACAGTTCCAGGTTTTGCAAGCCCCTCAAAGTAATGTTTATGTCTGCAAAACTAGTTTGACTACACAGACCTTATTTTTCTGTAATTTAAAGCCCTGTTTTTTCAAGGGTGGTTCAATTTAAACAAAAAAAATAAACATGTTTTTCTAGCTGAATGTATGACAGAGGAGAAAGCCCCAAAAGCTAAACTTGCACAACAGATGTTCTTTATGGGATGTATACTGCACGCGCACACACCCTTTTTCCTACTGTCTTTGTTTTTTCCCCCACTGTGCCCACACTCTGCTCCATTTTTCACCCTCTTTATTCCGTGGTTGTTTTTTGGTGGGGTTGTTTTTGACTCTGTCACTTCTTTGCTCCTTTCACCCTCCCGCCCCCCCAATTTCCTCTAAGTGAAACACAGCCCAATTAATGTTTGAGTTCCAGTCCACTTCTAAAACCAACAATGTGCAAGTCAGATCAAAATTAGGCAAAGAGAGTTCATCCATCCCCCATTCTAATGTAAAATAAATGTTAGATCTTCAAATACCAGGCTAGATCCCCAGCTGGTGTAAATAGGCCCAGCTGCATTAACCAGAATGGCGCTAGGCCCATTCACACCAGCAGACGGACGTAGCGCATTATGTTCAGTTTCGGTCACCCTGTGACACGGTGCATGTTGCTGCTCCTCCTTGGCGGTGACAGGAACTGCTCAGACTCTCTTCTTTTAGAGGCCATTCTGTATAATTTATTTGCGTCCTCTCCACCAGCACCTGTACAGTGCAAAACAACAGTCCTAATCCCCATGAACTCCAGGCCCTGTTCATCAGGACCCCGAGGAGAAGAAGAGAGATCTCTCTTCCTTGGGCTCTTCTTCAGTGTGGTCCCAGCTAGGTAGGACTCCCTGTCTGGCCTCTCTTCCCAATGCTGCCTTTCTGCCTTTTATCAAGCTAGTCAGCTGATGGACTAATTAATTCCTTAACTCACCCAGCCTCCCTATCTGATTAGCTAATTCCTCCCTATTTCCTCAATCAGTCATCACTGGGGAAAAATTCAGGCTACAGGGATCAGAGGGCTGACCTACCCACCAGGTCTCAGCACTCTCACACTCCCCATCTCAAAAAAGACAAAGCAGAAATAGAAAAAGGCCCCAGAAAGGCAATTGAAATGAATAGGGACAAAGATGGCTTCAATACAGAGAAATATTAGGAAGACTACGAGCTTCAGATCTCATTTACACTTGTGGGAATCCAAAGTAATTCTACTAAATCATATCACAGGTGTCTATGGAGTCACTTCAAATTACCTCCTGTGTAACTGAAATCACAATCTGGCCATAGACACACCATTGCTCTCAGGCTTGATGGGAGCATTATATTTATAAGTGATGCTGCGATTAGAAATATACTCCCTAAGAAAATATTCTATTATCCATGCTGTAATTTAATGGCCCATTAGCAACTTGTAAAAGATATGTAGAACGCATTAAGTTTCTGGTTTTATAGCACAGCTGATATAGTAGGTATTACATATAAAATAAATTAACATACAAAGCCTATAGTAAAAGTACATTGAAGTTGCAAAATCAAGCCCTCATAAGTTAGGAATGCCAGTATTAAGGTTCTCTGTGCAACCTTAATTCACCTCCCCTTCCCGCCTCCCCCTTGGTGCGCATGCATTATGTTATAGTCTTTAATTACATGGTCCCAGACTGTTTCGATGGATGGTGCTCACTGTTGTTGTTGTTTTATGCTCACTTAATGTGGCCCCATGCCTTATGTAGTGCACAGCATCCAAATCCTGCACTAAATAAACAGAATGATACAATAGTGATAGGCACCATAGAAAAGCTCTTGAGGAAATTAATAAGAATGCTTCACAAACATTAATGAATTATCTTCACACAACCCCTCTGAGGTAAGGAGACATTATTATTCCCAATTTGCGGGAAATAAGGTACAGAGAGATTAAGGCCAAAATTCTCCACTAGTTTTGGACGCCCAATTTAAGATGCTTGGGGCCTGAGTTTTCAGAGTTTTTGACAGCACATTACATCTCCCATTGACTTTTCAGATGTAGCTGTGAATGCTCAGAACTTCTGGAAATCAGTGTAAGGATTGGCAGGACCTGAATGCAGGCCTGTAGGGCTACCAGACAACCAACATCCCCACACTGCCACCCAGCAGCAACTGTAAAATGGCCACTCCCTGTGACCCACAATCTGCAGAAGTTGCACGCCATGGGAAGTTCTGCCTTAAGTGATCTGACTGGCAGTTGTCTTAGCAATCTCTGATTGGCTCCTTGATCCTACATAAGCCCATAGGGCATACCAGGAAGTGTCCGGGCAACAATATGGATCCTTAGTTAGGTGTCATGACTTCCCTGCTTCTGAACTGCTGGTATTGACCTCAGCTCTGACTTGGATTCTAACTGCCGATCAATCCTCAGAACCCCAACATGGAACCTGATACCTGGTATTGATCTTCAGCCTGATTCCTGACTCTGTCTCTGACCCAAAACTTGACTCTTGACCCTGATATTGGCTTTGACCCCTGGCTTCAGTTCCTACTTCCCAAGCTCCTGCCAATAGCCCTGTCTGCCTTCACCCCTGACAATCAGACCCCAAGGTCTCAAGGCGGGCAGCCAGAAAATGAGGATCACATGGGCCCTGACTGCAAGGAGTAACTACAGTTCCAGTAGTCCTGCCGAGGCCCTGCACTCCTGGGATGGAGCATCCCTAATACAGATGAATCTTTGGATCATGTAGCTGCCATACACTAAGGGTATGTCTACACTACGAAATTAGGTCGAATTTATAGAAGCCGGTTTTATAGAAATCGGTTGTATACAGTCGATTGTGTGTGTCCCCAGATAAAATGCTCTAAGTGCTCTAGTCGGCGGACCGCGTCCACAGTACTGAGGCTAGCGTCGACTTCCAGAGCATTGCACTATGGGTAGCTATCCCACAGTTCCCGCAGTCTCTGCCGCCCATTGGAATTATGGGTTGAGATCCCAATGCCTGAATGATGCAAAACAGTGTCGCGGGGGGTTCTGGGTACATGTCGTCAGGCCCCTCCCCCTCCGTCAGAGCAACGGCAGACAATAGATTCGCGCCTTTTTACCTGGGTTACCTGTGCAGACAACATACCACGGCAAGCATGGAGCCCGCTCAGCTCAGCTCACCATCACCATATGTCATCTGGGTGCCGGCAGACGTGGTACTGCATTGCTACACAGCAGCAGCAGCTAACTGCCTTTTGGCGGTAGACGGTGCAGCATGACTGGTAGCCGTGGGGCTGGCAGCCGTAGGGCTGCATTGCACCAGCCCCTTGCCTTTTGCCTTTTGGCAGTAGATGGTATATTACGACTGGTATCCATCGTCGTCATATTGCGGTTCGATCAGAGGCACCTGGGCAGACATGCTCAGTCCTATTGAACTGTCTTGACGATGATGGCTATCAGTCGTAGTATGCTATTTTCTGCCAAGCGCCCAGTATTTTCTGCTAAGCACCCAGAAGAGGCCGAGGGCGATCTGGGTGCTGGCAGACGTGGGGCTGGCAGACATGGGGCTGCATTGCTACACAGCAGCAGCCCCTTGCCTTTTGGTAGAAGATGGTATATTACGACTGGTATCCATCGTCATCGTACTGCAGTGGCTATCAGTCATGCTGCACCGTCGGCTGTCAGCTTAAGATGTAAAAAATAGATTTGTTCTGTATTCATTAGCTTCCCCCTCCCTCCGTGAAATCAACGGCCTGCTAAACCCAGGGTTTTGAGTTCAATCTTTGGGGGGGGGCATTCTGTGTGACAGTTGTTTGTGTTTCTCCCTGATGCACAGCCACCTTTGTTGATTTTAATTCCCTGTACCTGTACGCCATGTTGTCACTTGCCCCTCCCTCCCTCCCTCCTTCCCCTGGTCCGTCAGATACTAGTTTCGCGCCTTTTTTCAGACCAGGCGCCATAGCTAGCACTGGGATCATGGAGCCCGCTCAGATCACCGCGGCAATTATGAGCACTATGAACACCACGCGCATTGTCCTGGAGTATATGCAGAGCCAAGACATGCCAAAGCAAAACCAGGACCAGCCGAGGAGGCGATTGCAGCGCGGCGACGAGAGTGATGAGGAAATTGACATGGACATAGACCTCTCACAAGGCACAGGCCCCAGCAATGTGGAAATCATGGTGTTACTGGGGCAGGTTCATGCCGTGGAACGCTGATTCTGGGCCCGGGAAACAAGCACAGACTGGTGGGACCGCATCGTGCTGCAGGTGTGGGACGATTCCCAGTGGCTGCGAAACTTTCGCATGCGTAAGGGCACTTTCATGGAACTTTGTGACTTGCTTTCCCCTGCCCTGAAGCGCCAGAATACCAGGATGAGAGCAGACGTGGGGCTGCATTGCTACACAGTTGAGAAGCGAGTGGCGATAGCCCTGTGGAAGCTTGCAACGCCAGACAGCTACCGGTCAGTCGGGAATCAATTTGGAGTGGGCAAATCTACTGTGGGGGCTGCTGTGATCCAAGTTGCCAGGGCAATGAAAGACCTGGTGATATCAAGGGTAGTGACTCTGGGAAACGTGCAGGCCATAGTGGATGGCTTTGCTGCAATGGGATTCCCAAACTGTGGTGGGGCCATAGACGGAACCCATATCCCTATCTTGGCACCGGAGCACCAAGCCACCGAGTACATAAACCGCAAGGGGTACTTTTCAATGCTGCTGCAAGCCCTGGTGGATCACAAGGGACGTTTCACCAACATCAACGTGGGATGGCCGGGAAAGGTACATGATGCTCGCGTCTTCAGGCACTCTGCTCTGTTTCGAAAGCTGGAGAAAGGGACTTTCTTCCCGGACCAGAAAGTAACCGTTGGGGATGTTGAAATGCCTATCGTGATCCTTGGGGACCCAGCCTACCCCTTAGTGCCATGGCTCATGAAGCCGTACACAGGCAGCCTGGACAGGAGTCAGGACCTGTTCAACTACAGGCTGAGCAAGTGCCGAATGGTGGTGGAATGTGCATTTGGACGTTTAAAAGCGCGCTGGCGCAGCTTACTGACTCGCTCCGACCTCAGCGAAAAGAATATCCCCATTGTTATTGCTGCTTGCTGTGCGCTCCACAATATCTGTGAGAGTAAGGGGGAGACATTTATGGCGGGGTGGGAGGTTGAGGCAAATCGCCTGGCCGCTGATTACGCGCAGCCAGACACCAGGGCGGTTAGAGGAGCACAGCAGGGCGCGGTGCGCATCAGAGAAGCTTTGAAAACGAGTTTTGTGACTAGCCAGGCTATGGTGTGAAACTTCTGTTTGTTTCTCCTTGATGAACCCTCCGCCCCCCCCAACCCGGTTCACTATACTTCCCTGTAAATCAACCACTCCACCCTCCCCTCCCCCCTTCGAGCACCGCTTGCAGAGGCAATAAAGTCATTGTTACTTCACATTCATGCATTCTTTATTAATTCATCACACAACTAGGGGGATAATTGCCAAGGTAGCCCAGGATGGGTGGGGGAGGAGGGAAGGAAAAGGACACACTGCAGTTTAAAACTTTAACTCTTATTGAAGGCCAGCCTTCTGATGCTCGGGCAATCATCTGGGGTGGAGTGACTGGGTGGCCGGAGGCCCCCTCACTGTGTTCTTGGGCGTCTGGGTGAGGAGGCTATGGAACTTGGGGAGGAGGGCTGTTGGTTACACAGGGTCTGTAGCAGCGGTCTCTGCTCCTGCTGCCTTTCCTGCAGCTCAACCATACGCTGGAGCATATCAGTTTGATGCTCCAGCAGCCGGAGCATCGACTCTTGCCTTCTGTCTGCAAGCTGACGCCACCTATCATCTTCAGCCCGCAACTTGCTCTGTTCATCCCGCGATTCAGCCCACCACCTCTCCTCTCGTTCATATTGTGCTTTTCTGTAGTCTGACATTGACTGCCTCCACGCATTCTGCTGTGCTCTGTCAGCGTGGGAGGACATCTGGAGCTCCGTGAACATATCGTCCCGCGTCCTCCGTTTTCTCTTTCTAATCTTCACTAGCCTCTGTGAAGGAGAAACATTTGCAGCTGGTGGAGGAGAAGGGAGAGGTGGTTAAAAAAGACACATTTTAGAGAACAATGGGTACATTTTTTCACGTTAAATTTTGCTGTTCACATTACACAGCATATGTGCTTTCATTACAAGGTCGCATTTTTCCTCTTATATTGAGGGCCTGCCGGTTTGGTGTGAGAGATCACTCACGCAGTGCCAGGCAACAGATTTCGGCTTGCAGGCAGCCATGGTAAGCCACAGTCTTTTGGCTTGTTTAACCTTCTTAACATGTGGGAATGGTTTCAAACAGCAGCGCCCTCATTTCCCATATCAAGCACCCATTGGGTTGGCCATTTAAAATGGGTTTGCAATGTAAAAGGAGGGGCTGCGGTTTCCGGGTTAACATGCAGCACAAACCCAACTAACCCCCCTCCCCCCACACACCCAATTCTCTGGGATGATCACTTCACCCCTCCCCCCACCGCATGGCTAACAGCGGGGAACATTTCTGTTCAGCAGAGCAGGAACGGGCACCTCTGAATGTCCCCTTAATAAAATCGCCCCATTTCAACCAGGTGACCGTGAATGATATCACTCTCCTGAGGATAACAAAGAGCGATAAGGAATGGATGTTGTCTGCATGCCAGCAAACACCGGGACCATACGCTGCCATGCTTTGTTATGCAATGATTCCAGACTACGTGCTACTGGCCTGGCGTGGTAAAGTGTCCTACCATGGCGGACGGGATAAGGCAGCCCTCCCCAGAAATCTTTTGCAAAGGCTTTGGGAGTACATGAAGGAGAGCTTTCTGGAGATGTCCCTGGAGGATTTCCGCTCCATCCCCATACACGTTAACAGACTTTTCCAGTAGCTGTACTGGCCGCGATTGCCAGGGCAAATTAATCATTAAACACGCTTGCTTTTAAACCATGTGTAATATTTACAAAGGTACACTCACCAGAGGTCCCTTGTGTGCCCTCAGGGTCTGGGAGCACGCCTTGGGTGAGTTCGGGGGTTACTGGTTCCAGGTCCAGGGTGATAAACATATCCTGGCTGTTGCGGAAACCGGTTTCTCCACTACCTTGCTGCTGTGAGCTATCTACATTATCTCCATCCTCATCTTCCTCGTACCCCGAACCCGCTTCCCTGTGTGTTTCTCCAATGAGGGAGTCATAGCACACGGTTGGGGTAGTGGTGGCTGCACCCCCTAGAATGGCATGCAGCTCCGCGTAGAAGCGGCATGTTTGCGGCTCTGCCCCGGACCTTCTGTTTGCTTCTCTGGCTTTGTGGTAGGCTTGCCGTAGCTCCTTAATTTTCACGGGGCACTGCTGTGCGTCCCTGTTATGGCCTCTGTCCTTCATGGCCTTGGAGACCTTTTCTAATATTTTGCCATTTCGTTTACGGCTTCGGAGTTCAGCTAGCACTGATTCATCTCCCCATATGGCGAGCAGATCCCGTACCTCCTGTTCTGTCCATGCTGGAGCTCTTTTGCGATCCTGGGACTCCATCACGGTTACCTGTGCTGATGAGCTCTGCGTGGTCACCTGTGCTCTCCATGCTGAGCAAACAGGAAATGAAATTCAAACGTTCGCGGGCCTTTTCCTGTCTACCTGGTCAGTGCATCTGAGTTGAGAGTGCTGTCCAGAGCGGTCACAATGAAGCACTGTGGGATAGCTCCCGGAGGCCAATAACGTCGAATTCCGTCCACACTACCCCAATTCCGACCCGCTAAGGCCGATTTTATCGCTAATCCCCTCGTCGGAGGTGGAGTAAAGAAACCGGTTTAAAGGGCCCTTTAAGTCGAAAGAAAGGGCTTCGTCGTGTGAACGTGTCCAGGCTTAATTCGATTTAACGCTGCTAAAGTCGACCTAAACTCATAGTGTAGACCAGGCCTAAGTCTCTACTGAGCATGTACAGACAGATTTTTCAGAGATGTAGAGCCTGGCCAAAACCTAGGCAAATGTTCACAGAGACAGTAAAAGCTCAGCCCTAATAACAGGAATATCCTGCTGCCAGATTTCAAGCTGCTGTTCCAAAACACAGAGGCATGAGAACTTCTCAGTGAAACAATTGCAAGAATTTTTAAACATTGGCAAAACAACCTTTTCTCCCACCTTATTCTGAGAAATGGCTGAACTATTTTTGCTGAAATGATCCAAAAGAATTCAGTCAGAGGCAGATACCTGGCATGGAAAACTTCAGCCTGAATGATTGAAGTTTAGCAAAGTTATAAGCATCTGATATGAGAGTCTATAAATGAAACGTGTTAGGCAACCTTAGCTATGGGTGTCACTACCAGCTCTATCTATAACAACATTTTAGCTTAGTCTCCATGCCCTTCTTGGCCTCTCTTCTAAGACTACCAAAAATTAGCTCCCTATTGCGTGGGAGACTTGTGTGATGTACATCTATGCATATCTAACATAGCACATTTGTCATACAACTATATGCCCATTAATTTTCTCCATCAATTTATTACTTTATATTTACATTACCAATTGAGAATACCTACTGTAACTCATGCAAAATGTAAAATTACAAAATAAAAAGATGGCCCAATAACCAGGTGGAAATATCCCTACAGTTAAGCACCATCCCTGAGAGCTGATCACTATTTAGATAGCTTACTGCTAGAGGAAAATTTTGGAATTGGGGGGGGAGGGGGTCAGTCAAAGTTTGCAATAGGATAGTATCTCCTCACAAAATATAGTCACTATTTCAGATACTTATATGGCCCCATTACCACAGTATCTACATGCCTTACAAATGTTAATGTATTTATCTTCACAACATCCCTGTGAGGTAGGAATGTATTAGTATCCCCATTTTACAGATGGAGAGCTAGCCACTTAGTGTATATCTACACAGCAAGCAGGAGCCAATGACAGCAGGTGTCAGAGCCAGTGTCTACAGTGCTAAAAATAGCTGTGTAGCTCTTCAGGCTTGGGCTAGGGCTCAGGATCTGAAGCCTACCCTCCTTCCTAGGCTTCAGACCCTGAGCTCCAGCCCAAGTCTGAATGGCTCCACAGCTATTTTTAGAGCCATAGCATAAGCCTGAGTAAATAGACCCAGGCTGTGAGACTTGCTGCCGTGGGATCTCAAGAGAGGGAAAGGTCCCCGAACCCAAATGTCTACACTACAATGTTATGGCCCTGCAGCCTGAGCCCAAGTCAGCTGACATAGGTCGGCTGCAGGTGTTTTATTGGGTATGTGAAAATTGATCTACATCACAGGTTCTCAAGATAGGGCTCACAACCAAGTTTCAGGGTGCTGTGATCACCCTTCCTTTTTTTGTGGCTAAATATAAGGAAGTCTCCAAATTATTTACTTTTGTAACAGTAGGAAGAAGTCAAGACCCATTGGTCTACCCAGTACAGATAAACTCATCCATATTAACCGAGCAATATAGTTCATACTTACTGGGAGTTTGGGGTAATTGAATTAAATGTGGACACAAACATGCCCATAATTACATCACATTAAAGCAAGTTTCTGTAGTACAGGAATGAAATCTTGACCACCAACACTGCAGTCAACCTAAATACCTTTGAGAATCTGGGCCAAAGTGACTCGCTAAAGGTCACGCAGTGATGCAGGAATTCTGTCACAGAGCAGGGGACTGAACCTGGGACATTCAAGCCCCAGGCTAGCACCCTGACTATACGTAACCCACCCTCCCCATAACCAGGTCACAGTTCTTCTTGAAAGATGATTCATATTTCATGACTAGTTGCCAGCAAGTCTGTAGACTCAGTTGACAATAAGTTATACAGCAATGGAAAGACAAGGGGAACAGTCGAAAAAATAAAGTTTCACAAGTCTATGGTATTTTACCTAGGGCTATAACTTACTGAAAGAGACGTCTGGTTGTTGATTTTTGCTGCATTGCAATATGCTGTCCAAGTCATATCCGAGAGATCAAAACAATAACACCTACCACTGAAAGCACCATGACTGCTTAATTATACAAGGCAGGGTTATCACATTGCTGATGTCTAAAGCTGCTTAAGCCCATCATCTGTCTTGGAATGCTTTTACCTCTTCTTGAATGATTTCTTTCTATCATAAGCAGTGATGGTCAAACCTCAAGCAGTGTCATAAACCTCCAGAGATTCTGGAGAAGCTGAAGCTAAAACTGAGTCCCTCTTACACCATTTGAATAATATAAAGTGATGTAGGTCACTGATTTTTTTTAAAAGAACAAGATGAATAGTTTGTTTTTTAACTATGTGTTTGTTATGCCCTAAAGAAATGAGAACTGTTTTAATATTTGGTATTTGCTCTTTGTTTATTTAAAAGGCCAGTCTTGCAGTGTTTAAGTCAATGGCAGTTTTGTCTGTAAAATTCACCATATATGCTATATGTCTGTATTTGCCTTTTTTGATTATCCATGTATGTGCAATTGTTTATGCACATTTTTATTTTAAAAAATTGCAAGCCTCTAGCCAAAAAAATTGTTTTTAGATAAAAAACAAGAAAGTGGTAGTATTATATCAGCTGCCTATACTAAGGCCCAGAAATTACACATGGAACTACATGACAGTAGGGGCAGTATTCTCCTCAGCACCATATATACAAGGTGTCAGAGCCCCCTGTTTTCAAACAGCTGATCCCTCTTAGAAATAATGTCTTACTTGTTAAAAGAAGCAAATATGTTTCTTTGGGCACAGCAGAATGCAGAGGTTGAAGGCAATAAACAATACGTGCTGCAGTATGGGTGAACCAGGGATGATTAAGAAACTTGAAAATGAGGCAACTCCCACCCATCTATTTATAGATCTTATAAGTTTTAAAAGACAAATGACTACAACTGTGTAAGCCAATCTACACTCTCCCCAGAAATGGAGAGACGCAGACAGAGAGACGGATTGTAAGAGTTTTGCCATATCAACAAGCAATTCTAAGTAGTCTTTTGTGCTCTCTCTTGAAAGTAGAGCTGGTCAGGAGAGAAAAATTCCTCCATGGACATTTTTTCCCCTCCTTGGAAAATTTTGACTTTTCTGTGAAAAATCAAAACCTAAAAAATTCCAGTGGAAAAAGAAAAAAAAATTATTTGGAAATACTACCACATGGGATCATGAGTCACCCACAGTACAACTCCCAAGGCACAGCAGTCAAATCAAAATTTTCAGTTTTCAGCCAAAATTTTGCCATTTTTGGCTGAAAAATCAAACATTTGGGGGTTGGTGTTCAGCTTTTTGACAAAAATTTAAAACTTCCACAGAAAACAGACACTTTTCTCAAAAAAATAGATTTGTCAAAAACCCAATTTTCTATCAAAGGACAGTTTTGATGGAAAATTTCGATCAGCCATATTGCCAATTGGCAGCTCCTAAATACAGAGGGTGGTGTTCTCTGTCCCACACTCTGTCTTATCAGCTTAAGTTAAATGCCAGTTTGGTGCTTTCCATGTAGGATTACTGTACAGAGCACATATTGTCAATATTCAGAGAGTCCATTTATGTTATCCCATCTTCTATGTCCTGTTTTTCCCCACCATAACCTTCATGCTTGTTCCTCAGACATCTACTGCACCATCTTTTCCCAGTTACAGTAGCACCATCATCTTTCTCAGAAGAGGAAAACCATGATGTATAACATGCAGATGACCATCCCCCCCTCCAGAAATACTGACCTGATATGCACCATCTTGTAATTAGACAACACAGCCTGTACCACATCCTTTGTAGTCAAGAGCAGGGACACCATGACCCTGGCAATCTGCTTTTGCCATAGTACACAAAATAGACTGATGGTTCCAAGCAGCAGATTATGTGGGATCCCATTAGCAGTGTCTGGTTGTGATGATGAACCTATGTTGGTGCTATGATGTTGGGATCATGCCCTGATACTTGCATGAGGCCTAAATGTGTCTTTTTGGCAGATCTTGTTTGCTCTCTCTACTGCTACCTTGCCTCTTCACCATGTGCTCTGTTGACCCGTAAAGAAAGGTACAAACAGAACGGTACTGAATTAACACAACAGAAGAACAAACTTGTTGGAACGTTACCCAGTTCCTTGGCCAGAGCCCTGACATAGGGGCTATCAGAGAGATCTAACATGCCATTCCAATCTAGGACTAGGAACAAATGCCCAGGACACAGTTACAAATTTGTTTGTGACAATAACTCTGGCAAAAGGTGATAAGGTATCAAAAAGTGGAGAACGGTACATTCAATAAATGCAGTTGCTAGAGATATAAAATATTAATGTATATGAGATAGGATGCAGTGATTAAGACCACCACAGTACTATTGGGACTCTGTCACCCAACCCCAGACCTGTCGTAGGTTGTCAGCTCTAGTTGGCTATGCTGGCTTTACTGTGCTAGAAAAATTCTCAGCTGGTCTGCTGTGACAAGACTACATACCGTTTGTACCACCCTGGTATAGCTGATGAAACTATGATGGAGTGTCTGACCCAGTAGAATTAGCACAGATGGCTCAAAGGGGAAAGTCCCTCAATCCCTAGTCTCGCAGATAAATTCTAAAGAGATTGTTAAAATTAGGCCTTCTCAGTCAGTCTGGGCTATGGATCAGCCTGGTCTTATTTATGGGATTCTTCTGTCTACCTCCTCCATGGATTCTCTCTCTCTTTAGGATCAAATGTGGGCTGACCATCTATTCATCTTTTTAGATATTCTTTTGTCTGCATATATGACCAATGCAGTGGTGACTTCTGAATTATTATCTACAGAGGCACTGAAAAAGACATGAAAGAAGGAGAGCTAGGAGCTTGAGCGGGTAACCCTCATCCTTGCACCATAGTCTACATAAAATTAAAAAAGTATGAAAGCCAATCCTCTATAGGCTTCTCTGTCATTCATGAGTCACATTTCTGGGGCTCACTGACTTAATGAAAGTCATTGACAGGAGTCAATCCCCTGGATCAGGCTCCTGATCACTAAATCACCTTCAGGCTTCTAATTCTGCCTGTAGCTTTGTTTCTAGTGCTGGCCTGGTTCCTCTGTTATGTCATATTTCTACACTCTCTCTGGACTGCTCTATGGATTTAGGAGGCAAGGGAACACAAAGTATTCTGCCTCAGGAAACATTGATATAAAGTCAGGATGAAAAAAGTGCAAGCCCTGTTTTCAGGAGGGGGGCCTATTTAATTTTAGACAGTCTGCCTATGTCAGATGGGCTACCAGACCAAAAAATAATAATAATAATAATAAAAAAGGCATGAAACCTAAAAAATCTTCCATGTTTACAAAGCAGTAAAAATTAATCAATAAACCAGTCACCAAAACTCCACACCAAAGAGTTCCTTAATCTCTATCATCCCCATAGATGGGTTTCTTTTATATATTTCAGATGGTTTACTGCATGAATATTAGTATAGCAGTCATTCTTTAGTGTGTAGGTGGGACCGCCAGTGGGCAGAGACAGTGATAAATGAGCCTCCAGGAGTTGCTGCTCAATTTAGAAAATCCTCTAACAAGCAGTTATGAAGATTTAGGTCATTTTCAAAGTTATTAGAGCTACAGTCAGCTGCTTCCCAGACATCTTTAACAGAGCTACTGTTAAAATTGATGATCCTGAAGTGTGACCTACCTTTTGTCTTAGATTTGCTTATGAAATCCATATAATGATGGATATGTTCTTGGTTTTGGGTGGGCACTGAGGAGGTGAGGTGAGGTATTCCCCATAAGTTAGCATTTAGGCACATCATCCACACAGCCACCACCCGTGCTGTAGCTGTTCTGTAGACAGAAGATTTCTGGCATCTTCCACGAGCACCAGATGGACTTGAATTGATCTTAACACACAGTAAGTGACAGTGAGCAAACACATTATCCTAAAGTGTATGAAAAGCAATGTGCCACTATCCTTATAATTGAAATGTTCCTTAGGCACTGAGAAGGGAATGGAGTTTTGGTAATTCTACCAAATGATACCATTCCAAATTCTGAATGCTAGTGTGCTGATACCTGAAATTGTTCAAAGAGGAGGGATGTTTCTAAGTAAAGATTTAAATACAGATCACAAATGAGTTCTCAGAATGCAATAAGTTGTTTGGAATTTCAAAATGCTGTCCACCACCTTCACGCTTAAATGGCACATCTTCATCATTATGTCTTGGGACAGGATTGCAGGAGCTGGTGCTTTTTAGCAATTCTTGTGCTCCACCTCTCCAGCAATGCCACCCAAACAAGCTCCATTCTGAATTACAAAAACAAACACACATGTAAGTACATGCAATAATCTCTACAGTAGAACCTCAGACTTACAAGCATCTCGAGAGTGGAGGTTATTTGTAACTCTGAAATGTTTAATTCTGCACAAAACGTTATCGTTGTTCTTTCAAAAAGTTTACAACTGAACATTGACTTAATACAGCTCTGAAACTTTACTATGCAAAAGAAAAATGCTGCAAAAATTTTAATCATCTTAATTTAAATGAAACAAACACAGAAACAGTTTCCTTAGCTTGCAAATCTTTTAAACTTCCCCCCCCCCTTTTTTTTTAGTAGTTTATGTTTAACACAGTACTGTACTGTTTTTACTTTTTTTTTCTCTGCTGCTGCCTGATTGTGTACTTCCAGCTCCAAATGAGGTGTGTGGTTGACCGGTCAGTTCGTAACGCTGGTGTTCATAACTCTGAGGTTCTACTGTACATAATTTGCTCCTTAGTCATTGTTTAGTCCTATTATGCAAATCTGAGACATGCATTTATGGAAATGAAAGGCCTTTGGTGAAATAATAAGTGTTGTAAGCCTGTAAGCACAGCCAATAAAGAGTTTAGCAATCAAACCGGCTACCATATTTAAAAGTGATAAACAGATTATGGAATTAGCACAATAAGAGCCAGAGTCTTAGCTGGTGTAAATTAGGGTAGCTCTGTTGAAGTACGTTAGCAGATCTCCATTTACTTCAATAGAGCTACACTAATTTACACAAACTGGATCTAGGCTGTTTTCTTAATTCTTTTAGAGACTCAAATCTTTTGTACAAAAAGCAGTGATCCCATGCATTCCGGAAAGGTGTTTGTAAGACTTAAGTATGACTTTTGGTATTGCGAGGCAAGAAACTAAAGGACCAGTTTCAGAGAGGCATAGGATGACTTCAATCCAGCAGTCCTTAATTAGGCAAAATTCCCATTAAAATCAATAGGATTTTTGCCCAAGACAGGCTCAAAGACTTAGATCATTGTTAGCAAATAAAGAGCCTGTCTACAAGGACATTTAATTCACAGCAAACTGCGATGTAAATCTACCCTACACTAGTCTTCTGTGCACTAACTCTCTGTGTGGACCCTGTTGCCACACACTAGAAGTTCCCTAGTGTGCTTTAATCTACTCCCATTTCAAAGTGGGGTAGAACATTTCATACCAACTCACAGGATGTTGCCTGTTCACTGTTTTTGCAAGATCTGGGAAAACAGCAATTTTAACTAACAAAATTTTGCAAATGTTTGGAACAATTTTGAGTGACAAAGCCTCCCTCCTCCCCCTCGCACACATTTATTTTGAAATGCACCAAATTATTTGTGACCACTAGATGGGGAGCTGAAAGTCATTGGATATTCAGAGCTCAGTGTGCCTCAGGATCTCAATCTGAATCATACAAGTATACCTACCATAAGGTGCTGAGGACCTGATTTTGATCTCATACTATTGTAAATCAGGAGTAACCCCAAGAACTTCAGTAGAGTTACACCAGTTTAAAACTCCATAAGGGAGATCAGAACCAGGTCCAAAGGCATTAAATATATATATATATATATATATATATATATATATATATATATATATATATATATATATATATATTGTTATTAATTATTATATTATTATTATTAAGCACTTTCATAAAAGTTCCTAACAAATATGAATCTCTCTGTGAAATAGATAAGTATTATTATTCCCAGTGTACAGATTGTGAAACTGAGGCAGAGATATTAAACAATTTGCCTAGGGTTACAGAAGGAAGTTTGTGCCAGGTTAAAATAATAGAAGATCCCAACTTCCAATCTTGAGTTCAGACCTCACCTTTCTCTTAGATCAGTGAGCCTCAGACTGAAACTAGGGAGCCGCAAGTGGTTCTTTGATGTGTTTTCTGTGGCTCTTTAATATCAGTGTGATATTAAAACACTGTAATTGAATTATTAACCAATCAAAATGATTTTACTATGTTATCAACCAATTGTAGAATACTTGGTCAGTCATTTTGCTGTGAGAATATTATATGTATGAGTGCATAGAAGGTGCCCTGCCTTTTAGTTCCTGTTATTATGCAACTTTGCTACTTGTTTTCCAATATTAGTTATCAATGAGAGTAGCTGCTCCAGATAGATGCCTCTTTTGTATACAGTTACATTCTTGTTACTACAGCTTGTCCTAAAGTGTGCAGCATTTACTCCTGGGAGGGACACGAAGGACTAACTGGTTCACAAAAGATGTGTCAATTACAATGTGGAGGCCTATAACAGCACATGGTGGAGCTACTGAGGGGGGATATGATTGGTTTCACTTTCCTGAGTTTGGGAAAAGCTGCATTCGTAATTAGGAGGGGGGGAAATCATGACTATTCATTCTCAATTTTAATAAATGTAATTTTTTACTCCTCTTGCATTCGCTTGCCAGGAATATTTTAGCCAATGAGCTTATGGATGGAAGCAAAACGATGGAGAATGCTCACCAAAAGCATTTTGAGTTCATACTGTTTTGCACCAGCAACATGAATCTAGGACAAGCTACTTTCACCAGCCAAGGAACAGAACCACACTATGAGACTGTGTGCGCAATCAGAACACCTCAAATTTTGAATATGTAATAGAATGAGCTGTCCATGCACAAGCTAAACTAGGAAGTTGTATGTCACTTTTTGCATAGATGGTGGTCATGATTAGGGTGACCAGATGTCCCGATTTTATAGGGACAGTCCTGATGTTCGGGGCTTTGTCTTATATCGGTGCCTATTACTCCCCACCCCCATCCTGATTTTTCACACTTGCTATCTGGTCAGCCTAGTTGTAATCCATTCGTGGTGTATATTCTAAAAAATTTCAAACACTAAAAAGGATAGAACCTATACTTAGTGGCTGTGCCACTGTCTCACTGAGTCTCTTTAGACAAGTCACTACTGTACTTTTCTGTGCTCAATTTTATCCATGGATTTCACTTGACACTATGGGCCAAAATGTTAAAGGCATCTAGGCACTTAAAGATGCAAATAGGCCCCTCCTGGGATTTTCAAAAGCTCCTAGGTGCTTAACGCCAATGGAAATCCCACTAAGGGCCTATCTTTAGGCACCTAGATACCTTTAAATATCTGGCCCATAGTGCCTGATGCAGAGTCTATTACGGTCTTTGGAAAGCCTCCCATTGACTTTAATAGACTTTGCCTCAGTTCCTTAAATATCAAGACGATAGACACCTTAGAAATAGAACTGGGTGAAATGTTTTGTCTGAAACTCTTCCCTCCCCCTTCCCCACCAGAAAAAAAAATCAGGTTGACCTAATAATTTTATGACTTTGTATAAAATTCACTGAAGTGTTTTGATCAAAAAAAAAATCTGAAAAATCTTGATTTGATTTTTCAGTTCAAAGCAACTTTTCTTTTCAAAATTTGCTTCAATGTAATTAAAAATACAAATGCATTTTTAAGAGCTCAAACACAAAACAAAAGGTTTCATTTTGGATGGAACAAAACTTTTTTTTTCCTCCAAATTTTCTGAATGGCCAGCACAGCAAAAAAATCTGTTATTCACACAGCCCTACTTATAAATACCTATAATCGAGTGATCCATCTGGACATAACTTGATCACCTGTGTCTCAATTTTGCCATCTCTAAAATGAGGCTAACACATATTTACTCATCTCTATAGAAGAGATAATAATACTTAAAGCAATTGCTGTGATGATTAATTAGCTAATGTTTGAATGGTGCTTTGAAAATTTAAAGCACTACATAACCGCTAAGTATTATTACTAAGTTAAGCCAGCTGTCACTAATGGCAGATAGTCTGGTCTTTGCTGCTTGTTGACATTAGCCCAATGATAAATAATGGGTTCCATAAAGTCTAGAATATGTCATCTATGAAGAAATTAATGTATATTAAGAGGAATAAAGTGATGTATTATCATGCATTATTGAACCCTTTTATTGGATTCTTTGAATCTTAAATTAATGGCCTTTAAACAATTTCCCTTTCTACATTCATCCCATTGGAAAGCAAATAAGCAATACATGCCCATTTCACTCACCCCTCCCTCCACCAGTCACTACAGTTAGCATATTTCATCCTTTTCATTCTACCTGACTCCATAAGGTATTCAGTGAATCCACATTTCTATTACTTTGATCCTAGAGCCATATAATATAGGGTCAACGGCAATCGAAGCCACCCCTATGGGTTTGAATAATTAGCTTGTTCACTAAACAATGGGGAAAATAGAGAGAGCCAGGTTGTGGCTGGTATTTGTGCAGGGGGAAGAGAGGATAAGGAACCTTCCTTTGCTCTGGAGTGGCTCAGGTAAGGCTCAGCATAATTACAATCTGCTTCTTGGTGGGGTACAAGGACAGCAGCACACCCCAAAATGGGTGAGGAGGAATGGAGATGGGGTAGCCAGGGCCCCAACCCCCTCTGCATTGGCCCACATAGCAGGATCAGCAGCCTATGAAGGGGTGTACCAGCAGGGATGCTCCCCTAGTGTGCTGGGCAGCTCAGAGAGGAATTTTACCCAAGGCTTCTTTGCAATTTAATCCATGGTAACTGGTCTGCAGGTGTCAAAATGCACGTGACTTGACATACTGTGGTGTAAACAATATACCGATGTTTATTACTCAGGTCTTTTAATGTAATCCTATTACCTATTAACTATAAAACACCCTGCAGTCATCAAGGTGCCAGCTATGGACGGTGTCCCACTGCCTATGCTATTGCTAAAGTAGTCTAGTCCATTTAATGAGATTGTTTAGATACAATCAGGCTGTATTAAACTGACAACTTTCTGTTTAGTATACAGAGCTGGTAACCAGCTCTATCCTTATGCAAAATGAGCACTCCATACTCCATTTCAAAAACTTCATGGTATGCGCAGGCCTCTGGAATCACGTAGACAAAACATTACCCTGTGACATTCTCAGTAACTGTACATTTTTTTTCCTTTTCAACTATCTAAACAATCACCAGTACTTACTAGTTCTATTTTGACAGAACTGGTTTAACACATTATCAAAGAAATATACAGCTTAATCTTTTTGATCATTATAAGAATGTCATCAGCATACCACAAACATTGCAATAAGTACTTGTGTCACCACAAAGAAACGTGAACCCTTAAATATTGAATCAACATGTTTGCTAAGCAGGAGTGTAAGGGCAAATCATCAGAAGCCCTTCCTCTGAAGATATAATAGATCCTCAAAGTAAAACACCATGTACTCTTAAGACTCAATTCTTCCAGGTAAGATGACTTCACAGGCCAAATTCTACCCCAATGTACACCCCATTCAATCCCACTGATTGTCTGCAGAGCCCGGGGCAGTTCTAACAGATGGCCAGGTCAGCAAATGATAATTGGGCTGCTCACCAGCTAACCTGAACAGAGAGCTGCAGTCCTTAGCAAGTCTGCAACCCTCCCAACAAAACTGGCCTTTATTCTGGATTCTGCTCCTCCCCTTTTCTTCTGATTGTCCGGTCCATTTCCAACCCCCTTCCCTCCCTTCCGGACAACTCAATTACACCACATTGGCTTTTCCACATGCCCACCTCTAACAGGCCTCTCGCTCCTTTGATTTGAGGGTATGGGAAGAAAATTGCTCCCTCAGAAGAAATTCCCTCCCCTGGTGGGAAAAAAAAAAGACACTTCTTGATGGAAAATATGCCCCCCCACACACACATTTCATAGGTGGAGGAGGGGAAAAATCAGCATCCCCTACTTTTATTGATCTTGTTCCCCTCTCTGGAAAGAAAGTTTCCCAGACAAGCAGTCCCTGCTACCTTCTCCATCACTCATCCCTTCCTAGGGAGAAAAGGAAAGGTAACTTGTAATGGGGAATGAAAATATTGAAAGAAACAAATATGGCTTGAGAGAAGAAAATTATAATCCTCATCTCCTGGCTTGGAGGGTGGAGGGGAAGAGTTAGGGAAACTCAAAGAGAAAGTATGTGTGTGTGTACACACACGCACATTTGGTGGATGGGTATATATTTTACTGAATTAGGATAGAGTAATGGGAATGAGAATCCCTATATTGAAATAATTTCTTCCCTGCCTATAATATTATTGTGTTTGAGCAATTATTGCATTATAGTACATGGTTTATGGTTATTAGCTTAAAGATATTGCTGAAAATACACATGAAACATGATATACATGTGCACACAAATAATATATGGCCTGATCTTGCCATCTTTCTGTGTATGTAACTCCCAGAGATCTTTGTGTACAATTGGACTCCAGGCCATAAATCTGATTTCTGTTCGAGAAAAGAGAATAACTGGAAGAACAAGCTGTATCTTTGCACTCTGAGGGCAGAATCTGTTACACTAAGTACTGCTGTTACAGCAGATATTTGTGGGTGGGGTTTTAATATCAGTGTTTGTGCCAAATATGACCAGGGTTTTATTCAAGCCCCAGTGTACACAATCATCAGTATTTATTGGTGTTCATTGTTAATAAGTAGTATTATCAGTATTGATATTTTATTTTTATGTATGACTTACACAGTGCCCAAATGTTCCTGGGCAGAGTGGAAGTCAGAGCTCCAGCCCCACAGAATCTGCTATCTAACTTATAATGTTGCCATTTCTAAACATTCAAAATTCATGAGTCAGGCTGCCAAAAGCTCATGAGATTGCCTAAAAAATCATGACATTTTAAAAAATAATAAACTGATGATTCTTTTTTTTTGCCTTCTAGTTTTTGAGCTTTTAGGTTACATGCAGGTCACATTTTCAAGCTTTTCTCCACAGCAATAGGAGCTAGAAATAGAATTGGTAGAAAAACATAATTTTCATTATCTGATTTGATGTTATGATGTTCCAAAATTTGTTTTCATTCCAAATCTGGAAAAAAAAAGTCAAAATTTCCCACAGAATGAAAATTCCTAAAACTTCCGATTTAGCACTATTGAAACATTTTGTTTTGGTAATGCTGAAAATATATATAATACTGATTCTGCATTGACTACTTCATGGGTGGAGCCCAGAACGCACACAGAGCCCAGATGAAGTCAATGGGGCTCCATGTAGGCATAGAGGTCTGTCCACACGATTCTCAATGCAGGATCTGGACCTAAGTTTCAATCTATCATCTTCCTCGCTTCACCTGTCCACTGTGCAATACTTGATGGGGGTCACTTCACCAGTGTTCTACCTGGATTGGTTCATCCAGCCACTCTCAAGTTTCCATTTTAATTTTGGGTGCAAACCCAAAATCTTATTGTGAGCCTCAGTCAGTAGTTTTGACTGAGTTTTATCTGGTTCTACTATACCATACCAATCAGCAAACATCACATAATTCTGAAGCAAAATCTCAAATAGCCCAAATCTCAATTATTACTAAAAATTACGAACAATATTTTTGTGTACATTAAACTGAGCCTGAGTTCATGAGAAGAATTTGCAAGTGTGGACAAATCATATAATGAACATGGTGCAGTTCAAATCTGTACTGAAACCTGATGAACTCTGACTGGTTTCCAGTTTTATTATAAACATTTCTCACAACACTGCTCCCCACTTGTTTTGTTACTGGACACAGAGAAGTATACAGACTTAGCGCTATGGGCCCAATTCAGCAGGTTATTTAAGCATGTGCATAAATTAATGGAAGTATTCATCTATAATCTACTTTAAATTATTCACCTTAGGTATCTTGCTGAACTGGGCTTATGTGAGAAATAATTTATATGCAGGTGAAACTGCTGAGTCAACGTAACATATCTAAAATATGAATGAGCAAGACATATAGTACATATAAAATTTTCCCCAATTTCTTATAGCCTATCTCTGACTGTTGCAATCACAAATTATATACAGCCCAGAAATAATGTATTGTTGGCTAATGTATATTGCAACATATTGCTGCTAGAATTACACGATGTTGTGCCATGTTTCACACACCTCTCAGTGAAATGAAAAGTATGGCACAAATAGAACTGAATAAACAGTGGGGGGAAAGCTCTCTGTATAGTCATTCAAATTTGAAAGCCAATGTCACTTTGAAAGCATTGGTGACCCTCTCTGGTTTGATTTCTATAGACATTTGACCACTTGAGTTTTATTAAGTGTTAAGATTTACTAGTGCAAATACATGCAAAAGATAAGTGTTAAGATTTAATGGTCAAATATATACACTGGAAACAAATTTAGAATTGTACATTTAGTTGGTAAATTTGAAATTTGTAATATGTGTTGGGTTGATTTGTTTCATAAGTCATCCAATCAGAAAAGAGAAACAATACTACAGGGCTTAAATAACTAACCAACACAGAGCAAATGGCTAATTACAAATATTAGCAACAAATTGTTTGCAAATAATCTGCTCTGTATTTATTTTTGGAAGAAGTTTGTGAATAATAGGTAAATCTGAGAATGTGAATGTTCACAAACAATTTGCAAAGAGGGAGAGAAATTAGCTGAAGAAATTATTCCTTATTAAGCATTCACTTAGCTCTAACCACAGGCTAGCTTTCCATCTGTGATACTTGGTTAGCATTCTTCAGTGAAAAGCCAGAGTGATCTGGCTTTCAATATAATAAAGGCCTGCCACATATAAAATACTGTGATCTTCATTTATAATTAAATAATTACCAGTCATATTTATACCAGAAGCTAAACATCTCAGTGTCGTAAATAGATACAAGTAGCACTGAAACCACATATAAAGTAAGTTATTTGGCCCAAAATACTCTGAAATATGAAAAACTACTAGATTATGGGCTGGGTCCTCCGCTGACATAACTCAGCATAGCGCCATTGGAGTTAATGAAGCTTTGCAAGTCTACACCAGCTGATGATTTGGCCTTATATACCTTTCTTGACCTCTAGGTGCAAAATTAATAGAAAGAGTTAACCAATGCATCACAACCAATGCAAAAGTTTTAGAGTATAAATGGGGGTATGCTTAATTTAAGTCTATTGGCAATGTTGAAATCCCCAGTATTGGCAATGCTGGAAGCTCTGAATGATCCAATTAGGTTAACACTTTGGTCACATCTTCAATGGAAACCAAATACAACCTCATTATTCTTTATTAGGTAAGGCAACTAGAAGTGCACACCTTTTCCTGGAGCAAGCACTGGAGTCCTTCCATTTCATGGAAGGATCTTGCAAAACCATCTGATGTTAATGCCCTCCTGTGTGAGTCACACAATAAAAAAAAAATGAAGAAATACTTCTGCGTGACAGTCAAACAAGGAAAGAGAAAAGGAAGCAGACAACAGTGATCGATGCTTGAGGTAGAATGCAACTCCGTTGACTAAAACAAGACTGCAAGCCAAACCTCTACACCTTTCCCAAGCAAAGTTTCCATTAGCCACTCTGAATAATTGAACCTGGGTTTCAAATTTTAGACTCAATAATATAATAATGGTCTTGCTTTCCATAAAAAATGACCTTAAATAAACAGAGAAACTACATAAATTAAGTCCAAATTTTCAAGACCATCCAATAATCGGGGGTGCCTCCATTTCCAGTTGACCAACCTGAGACCCCTATGCTGCATATCTGCAGGCCCCAATCATTTCCATTGAAGTTGTGGTTTTAGATGCAGGGATTTTCAGGTGGAACCCACTATTAAATGGGAGCCTCAAATGGAGATTTCAGATCTTTCATTTTATTTTCTTCTTGTACATGGAACTTTGTTTCCTATCCTTCAGTCAGGTCAAGTCACTCATTCGTTTTCTTTTGAACTCCACAGCTTTCAAAAGGCTTTCCTTCTTTTACTACAGTAGCCCACTTCTGCAGTTCCCTCATCACAGCACAAAATGGCATTTTTGAAAGAGATCCTCAAGGTTGACACCTGACACTATTTCTATACATGAAGATTCACAATGAATTGAGGAAAAAGCTTCTTGCAAGTGCTCTTAGGCAAAGTTGTTCTAGCTCCACTAGATCTCCAACAAAAAGCTGGCCAACACATCCCAAAGAATCTCTTCTCATTTGCTGAAATGAATTATTATTACAATTTCTTGCAAATTAAGGACTGCATAAGGAGAACATGCTTATCATATCAAGTTAATCAAGCTGTAACCTGAGTATGAACATTTGAATAAAGACTGTTTGTTTTCAATAGAAAATGAAGATTATGCCTGCCTAGTACTTTGATCCTGAGCTTTCAAACACTTGCACAGGTGAATAAGTTTATGCACAAGAGTAATTCTATTGCATTCAGTGGGTTTACTTGTGCATAAAGGTATGCATGTGTAAGTGTTTGCAGGAAGGGGCATTACAGTGTCAGTCAACTTGTACCCAGCAATTAAATACAATCTACTCATAAATGCTCTTACTTAAAAGGTTGCACTAGCAATTAACATAAAATACATGTATTCTGAAGCCCATGACTCAAGAAGACCTTGCATGTCTATACATCAACCCATTACTTTTATGAAACTTAAACTTTCACTTTGTGAAAAGGATTCACATATCATTAACACACAGGGATCCTTCTCAGACTTAATCCGAATCTGTAACAAATAATTACTAAGATACTTTATTTATTTGAGATTACTCATTTAGCTGTGTCTTTAACGATGTGCTCACGTATTAGGTCTCTGGCAAAACAACAATATTCTACAGTGTTTCCACACACTTAAATATGACGTGCTTATCAAAGATCACCTGCTTGAAGATTGAACAGTAATTAGTTATGACCCTGATCAACAAAGAGACAAATCTAAATGTTCCTAAAGTTTGGGAGTTTTCAATTCGGGGCCACTATAGTGAAAGTCCCAACTGCAAAGGTTGGTTCTGAGTCTGAGGGTTTCCTAGCACGATTAGATTAGAGCATCTGGTTGCGGTCCACCTGTAATTGTAATCCATAAAGTAGGCAAATTGTGGGGGGAAGAGTACCACCACTCCTTCCCTCCAAGCTGTGCCCACAAAATAAACTACATCCATTTGAGTCACCAAAATGAGATGTCTTTTACAGGGGGGCAGATTTTCAAAACGCAATGGTACGTGCTCACTGAGCTACCTGAGGTTTGGCTTTCCCTGGGGGGACTTCAATATGCACATAGGTTCTGCTAGATGTCTTGGGCTTGGCTCCTTCTTGGCCAGGGAGAGCAATAAAGTGGGGCTTTCTTCCAAACTCACTTATGGCACCAAAACAAGATACCACTCATGGTAAATTGTGCAGATCTGTGACCCTCCCTCTCCTTTCTCAAATGAGAACGAAATAGCTAACAGTGCTGACTTTTAAAGGGTATGTCTACACCACAATAAGAAACCCATGGTTGGTCCAGGTCAGTTGACTCAAGCTTGCAGGGCTCGAGCTTTGGGGCTGAAAAATGGCTGTGTAGATGTTCAGGCTTGGGCTGGAGCCAGAGCTCTAGGACCCTGAGTGGGTGGAGAGTCCCAGAGCTCTGGTTCCAGCCCAACCTCAACCATCTACACAGTAATTTTTAGCCCCGTGAGCCCAAGTCAGCTGACCTGGGCCAGCCGTAGCTGTGCTGTGGGTCTTTTATCCCTTTTATAGATGTACCCTAAATTATCAGCGCTGGGTATCTGAGTGAACAACAGCCTCACTGAACCAAATGGGGCAGTTCACACCTCAGAGCTATTTTTCCAGGCTCTCTGCGGGTGCACCTTTGCACTAGTTACACTCAATTCACATTTTTAAGGATTTCTTTGTAATCATAATAGCTAGAAATTTTCATTAAAAAAGAAAGAAAAAGTAAGCTGAGATTCTGTGGAACAAGACAGCAGCTTGAGAGAGATGCCACCAGTACCCCATTCTGCTGCATACCAGCCAACCCAAGCCCTGAATGGATATCAAGAGGGTGGCAGAGTTACATCTGTGTGTCCAATCTTAACTTCTGCGTTTCCTGATATTTGACTCTGGAAACAGAGAAACCTGTTCTCCAACCACCACCAGGCAGCAAAGGCCAACTGGATTAGTAAACTGTGTACTTGTATACTTGACAGGCAACAGTTGGTCAAAGGCTGATTAGCATTTAGTAGTACCGCAGAATAAGTATTTATTTCCATAAGGGGGCCTGTATATACTCCTAACATGTGCAATATATATTTAAAGCAGCGTAAGTGCTGCCTGTTCTAGTCAGTTTTCTATTCCTCTTGTCTTCACAAATTGGGGAGGAGAGGGGTCGCTAATTTTGTAAAGCGGTTTTTAGTGGTCTGAAGTCATGAAGTTGCATAAAGAGTTTAAGACAATCTAACCCCTTAGTTCTGATGAAGCTGCAAAAAACACAGTGTGATAGGAGACAGTGCCTAGGGACCGGGTCGCGGGAGGAGTACAGGGGGCAAATAACAAGGCAACAGTCAGACAAGGATGAAGTGGGATCAGGGTGACTTGGGTTCAGGACAGACTGAGGTAAGGTTGCTCTACAAGAGAGGAAGGATGGTCCAGTGATTAGAGCACTAGTCTAGGACTTGGAGACCTAGGTTCGAGTATCTGTTCTACCAAAGACTTCTGAGCTTAAAATGACTTACCCAAGGCCATGCAAGATCTTCAAAGATATTTAGGCACCTAAATACTTTTGAAGATCTGGGTCTGTCTGTGCCTCAGTTCCCCATGTGTAAAATGGGGATAATAGTATTTTCCTACCTTACAGGAGTGGTATAAGGATTAAAATGTGGAGGACCATAAGTACGTAAAATGGCCAGCTACATTTGCTCATTTTAAACCTGGGTAATTTTTAAAGATTTTAAACCAATTTTACTGGTTGACATACATTGAAAAATATATGTTCTCAGGCAGGAGTGAACCATATTAGATGTTAATACAAACAAGCAGAGTCTTGGAGTCGAAGTCTTCTCCGACTGATAGCTATGGGAGTTTTTCCATGGATTTCAACTGGAGGATTAGACCCTTAAATATTGGCACATAAAAACACAGGTTACCTGACTGAAAAATTGCATATCTGTTGTGACAGGTATTATCCCTCCAATAATCCTCTACACACACCCTTTTGAAAAGTTCACAACTAAAAGGAAGGTTGCTTGGTGTATAGAGTTTACATTTAGAGCTGGTTGCAAAACCAAAATTTTTCCCATGAGAAATTTTGAACCGAAAAAAATTTTTTTTTTGAAGTTTTTTGGTCAAAAATGTCAGTTTTCCTGTGGCATGACTCAAAATAAGAGTGTTTGAAATGTTGATTTGAGCCAATACATAACAAAAATTGCTCCATTTTGACTTAAACTGTCATTTGTGTGTGTGTGTGTGTGTGTGTGTGTGTGTGTGTGTGTGTGTGGTGGGGGGAGTTACATTAAAACCAAAATGATATGAAATCCATTTGAAACAAAAATATTCCAAATTTCCCTGTGATGATAAAACTGAAATATTCTGAATTGATGTTTTCCCTGTAAAAAGATTACACTTTTTACAAAAATGTATTTTTTCATGGGCAAATGTTTCATGCAAAAAAGTTCAACCGGTTCCATTTATATTACAGTGGCACCTAGAGACCCCCAATAGGTCCGGGCACCATTTGTTCTAGACATTGTACAAACATACAGGATGTGAGAGCCCCATCAAACTCACAATTAGATAGCTGTTGCAGTAACAACTCTTTCATAAGATGTTAGTGTGACATTGGGCTTGTCTACACTGCCGGATCTTGGGGGCATGAGTAGCAGTGTATACCAAAGTGCTGCGCTGTAACTCCCCGTGTGGACACTCTGTGTGCAAACCAAAAGGTTCCTGGTTCGCATTAGTGAAATCCTCTTCAAACAGGATTACACTAATGAGAACTAGGAACCTTTTAGTTTGTGCCCCCAACGTCCATACAGTGTAGCACTTTGGTGCACACTACTATTAACACCCCATTGTCCAAACTGCAGGACAGTGTAGTCATAGCCTTTGTTTTAACCAAAGTAGCACTGATGATAGATTTATACTAAAGGTAATATTGAGTGTGCCAAGTCACAGGACAGTAAATTGACTTTAATCTATGGGTAATGTTTTACTTTCCAGTCTTGGGCTAACACCCAAGACTTTTCTTTCTCCTTAGCAAAAGCATGATGTAAGGCATATGGCAGTTCTTGAGATTTTGTATAAGCCAGCATTGCCAGAGGCTCTATGCAGGTGTGGTTAATAGTTATTTAATGATTCTTCAGAATTGCATGTATCTGTCTGAACATAAATATAGTCTGATCATAATCTTTTTTTCACTCTGTGCATCATCCTAGCAGCATTTCTAGTCCTATCCCACAGCGATGTTTTCAAGTACCTAGTTGGATGTGGTATAGAACTCAACTGGATTGTATCATTCAGACCAGCTGGAAGCACTTTGTTGTCCTGTTGACTTGCAGGTGTGAAGAAGCCACTCTAGAGAAATAAAACTATTTACTTTCTCCTCACAGGTGCTGTGAGTGATACAAATGCACCAACTTTTGTAGGTTCAAATTCTGTGTGTTCGGTACATTGATGACTCACATGAGTCTCCTCCCTTCCACATGTTTACATAATGAAAAACAAATATTGTGAAGTTGCTAAGAGTAAACTTATCAGTAAGCAAAACATTAGCTACTTACTGGAGCTGTTCTACTACCTGCCCCTCCCCATCAGTCATATGGCTCCTTTTTATTCAAAATAATTATCAGTGTTATTCATTAATAAAAATAATTGTGAGTGACTGACAGTACAGGACAGGTTTTGGTGGGCTTTTTGCAGAGGGCAATAGTTTTCATAATTAGTCACTTGCTTTGATATGGTATTGACTTCTACTGTAATAAAATTAGCAAGAGCTTATCTACCTGCCTCATTGAATCCAGAACACACCCTCCATGCAAATCTGACTAAAAACCAAGGCTAGTGTTTGATTTTACATTGGCTTCAAAATGTCCCCACTAGAAGGTTAATTATTAAAGCATGCAGCTACATACAATAGTATATTGAGTCAATGGGTCTAGTAGTTAGAGTAGTGGTCCAGTAGTCTGGAAACCTGGGTTCTGTTCCTAACTCTGTCACTGACTTGCTATGTAAACTTAGGCAAAATGCTCAACTGCTGTGAGCCTTCATTTCTCCATTTGCAAAATAGAGCTAGTGCCACCACCTTTGTAAAGTGCCTTGAGATTCACAGAAGAAAGAGACCACAAAAATGTGACGTTAATTGGTTTATTTGTATATATCAGAGATTCAAACTCAGCCAATCAATGCCTTGAAAACTCATCAAAAAACTTGAGGCCAGATTCTCAGATGATATAAATCCATGTAACTTCATTGACTCCATCAGAGCTATTCTGATTTACACCAGCTGTGGATCTGGGCCTCCAAGCTTATAGCGTATTTTTGTTTTTCACCTCAATACAGTGCAAAGTCACTTGATTTTGGGAGCCAATGTAAAGATTTTACCAGCATGGGTTTGGGGTGACCCCACTACTCATAAGTGATGATGAAGCCACAAGGGATTTGTACAGTTGTCAAGGACTAAACAAGTATCAGCATGGAGCAGATTTTCAAAGTAGCTGTTGATACTTCAGAGCTGGCCAGAGGGAGGGAGGATTAGATCCTGGAGCTTTTCCTTTCTCTCTCTCTCTCCCTTCTCTCTTTCTTTGTGTGGAACAAATGACTTCTAGAGATCAAGGTTAAAATCTCTGAAAAAATGAAAACCAGAGAGTGATGGACATGGGGCAATAACAAACCTGGAGGGAAGAAGAAGAGAGAAAAAGTGAAGGGGTGGATGGAATGGAGGGGACAGAGTAAAAGGGGAAGGAGTGGGAAAGGTTGCACTCACAGATTTTAAACTTCATCTTGAGTAACATTTGTTCCAAACATCCCCAAAAAATTAGAAGAAATGTTGCTTGCCATTTGCATGCTTTTTGAGTAGGGGTTCCTGCACACAGAGGTCCTGGCTACCCCCATCCCATCAAGGTTTCTTAGAACAACCAACACCACACTCAGAATATTTTGTTTGGGTTGTGGGGGGATTGAATCCTTCCTATTTAAACTTACCTAAAGACAAGGAAGGAGGAAGGCTCCAGCATACCCCACACACCCAACCCTGCTTTTCTGCAGACGGTCCCTGGCAGAACCATCCCAAGCTGGGCATGGGGCCCCAGAATGGGGATGAGGTCAGAGCACGACTACCACCCTGTTCTTCCCCCAACCCTCTGTGTTGCATATGTCTAGATCCCTAAGTTGCCTTAGTTTGGCCAGGTTCTCCAAGTCTATTTAAACCTGATCCCATCTGAGTGCCAATACCGCTTTGCCAAAGAAGCACTCTTTTCAGGTTATTTTTAGTGTCTCCTTAGTTCTTCACATAACTTCTCCTCTCTCGCACTTTCAAAACTGTTCAGGCTCCAAGGTCTCCACCAGTTTGCTGGAAATGTTCAAAGTGAGAACTGCCATGGCTGTTTAATCCTGTGTGAAGAACAGGAACCTTTGACATTTGATATAACTCTATTGTGCAGACTAATGACATGCAATCTTTGTGCAGTACTGCCACCCCCCCACTACAGCTTCAGAAGCCCCACACATACATCCTCCAGCACAACTCTACTACAGCAATTAAATGGTGCAGAGTCTTGAGGGTCCCATCAAAATAAGTTTCTTCCTGCGTGTTTAGAATTGCAACCTAAATATTTCATTAAACTTACCTTATTTTTTAAAAAGTCCTTGTTTTGCTTTATTTCAGAAGAAAGAATCAATCAAAACATCTTAACTGACGTCAGTATTTACTTCCATATTTGCATAGCCCCAAACTTACGCAATTTTGGAATTCTACTGTGAAATAGCAGTTCAAGACCACGCCTGAGTAATTACTGTATGATGCATTTGTTATTTCACAGTCCCAAAAACAGTACTGTAACTAAATGTAGTGGAAATGTATGTCATATTATGCATGGTTTCGCAACTGCTTATAAAGCCATTCTTTTATTTTCAAATTGGCTTAGAAAGTATTTCACTGCAAGGACTAGCACCAGAAAAGTTCAGTTGCTTTTAGCTATATATCTAAAACCCTTCACCTCACTGCCCTTTTCTATTTGTCTGCTCTTCTTTTACGTTGGCCTGTCTGCTCTGCCAATTCATAGATTTTAAGGACAGAAGGGACCATCTAGTCTGTTCTCCTTCACAGCACAGGCCATAGAATTTCACCAGGTAGTTCCTGTGTCTCAAGCCCATAACTTCTGATCGAGTTAGAGCATTCAGAAAGACATCCAATCCAGCTTCATCCCCCCATTTGTCACTTTCCCACAAAAAAACCCTCTTTGCCTTCCATTCTGCATGGAAATCCCTCCTCAAACTAATCCATAAAACCACTACCTCTCTCCCCATTTGGATTTTACCTCTGTTATGGTAGCTATAAGAAATCATCTAATTAGTTATATGGTAGGGCATATGTGGACAATTATTAACACAACACTTTTTTGCAAAAATGTTTTGACTGTATCCCTGTCCTGAATCTTCATATCACTTTTCTTAAGCACTGAGCCTGCAAGATGTTCCATATAGGCTAGCCTCTATTTCTGCCTGGAGCCCCATTCAAGTCCACGAGGCTCAGCATAGGTAGAGTTGCGGGTTTGGGACACTAGGCTGTAAATTCTTTGGGCACAGAAGGCAGCATCTTATGTTTGGACCGCCCTTTGTCCAGTGGGCACCACTGCTGACTGAGACCTCTGTTGTGTGGCCCAAGTAGCTAAAGCAGTAGACGGGGATTTAGGAAACCTGTATTCTAGTCCCAGCTCTGCCAGTGTCCTGCTGGGTGTATTTAGGTAAGACACTGCACCTCTGTTTCTCTAAAATATGAATAATAATAATACTGCCTTCATTTGTAAAGTCTTTTGAGCTCTACTACTGAAAAGTGCTATATAAAAGCTAGGTATTATTATTGGACCATAAGGGTTTATTAATAAGGAAGTTTTTTTCACAGCAAGAAGATATTTTTGCCACTCTATCACAAACCAATATATGGGAAAAGAGATTTTGCTCTGACTTTTTTTTTTTTTTTTTTTAATATATAAAGGGCATGGAAAGTTTCAGCGCAGGAGAAACTCTTAAGAAACATATTAATGTGTGAAAACAGGGTTGAAATGAAAGTCCTGGCTTTACATTCAGTTTTTGGTACCTGCCAAAGCCAAACTAAAAACACTTCCTAAATAGAATGGGTATTTTAATTGTTTTATTATAGAAAGCGTCTGAATCCCTAGACTTCATGGTGTGGGGATTCATATAGACACATTCTACTCCACTGGTCAAATTCCTCTTCATTTCTGGATTCATTTGTACCAGTCTGGTTTTCTATAGTTTAGGCTCTAGCTGGGTTTCCTTGAACTATTAAAAAAATTATACTGCAATTTGCTAACTTTCAAGCTTCTCTGGTTCATTTGTATACACTAGTTGTGTCTTGTATTGTGGGCAGCTCATCCAAAGACAGCTCTTTGAACTGGTCCATTGTTGCCACTTACCAATGTATTGTGTTATCCGATTTCATCATTCCTGGCAAGTCACAACTGAAGCTCTAGTGGGGGCGGGGGAGGATCAAGTGCTCTGTCCGGCTGAAGTGCTAAACATCTCATGTCTAGAAATAAGCCTCTCTACTGCCAACCAGAGAGGTCATCACTCACACCTATGATACCATCAACAGGTCTTCTCTGTTCTGGTTAGCAACAACTGTTAGACTGGATGAAATTACTTTGTCTAGTGAACTGCCTGGGCACAACAGGAAAGAACTGCAGCATAACTGATGGCAGCTCAACAAGACTAGAGCAGAATGGGGAGGAGAGGTATTTGTGCTCTTACCATTGTTTTAAAGAGTGGCACACTTCTTTTGTAAATTGCATTCTGATGTGTACTACCAATGTGTAACTAGTAACTAGTGTGGAGACAGCATGACTGGATAAAAAAATAAAGTAGAAAATAGAACCATTAGCTCCCTCTAATAGTAATTTAAAAAAAAAATCCTATTTATGACTTAATCAGCCCACGGGGGAAATATAGGCTCTGATTCTTCCAAACTTACTTGCAATAAATAATACCTTACTCCTTACTGATGTCAGAGTAATTACTTTGGAGTAAAAGTAGTAGTATTCCACAAGAATGAAGATAGGAGAATCAGGACCATGATTTGCAGATAGTATTTCACTTCTCCTCCCTTCTTTTTGTGTAGGTGCTGCTTTTGTGGATTTCATCCTGCCAAAATAAATAAAAATCTGATACTCTTAAAAGCTAGAGTAATTTTCATTTTAGAACAAAGTAATATTTGCCTCTTCATTTATATTTGCTTTACAAGAGGGATTTTTGTTTTGTTTTTTAAACTTGCTCTAATATAGCACATCAAAGTGCTTTTTGATGTGAGTTTATTTAATGGAATCCGCTTTTCTCCCTGATGATTATGTTAATCGTCATAAATCTAAAGGCAATATCGTACCTTTTTAAACTATAGCAGGAAGAGACTTGTGGCACTGACCTATGCAGGTTACATGTGCTCTCTATGGTAAGAGCATTGCTTCAATAGCAGCACAAGAGAGTGGGCTTAGTTATGCTCTCATTTACACCAGAAACTCTGGATTTAAGCCCTATCCTGCAAACACTTACACATGTGCATAACTTTACTCAGGTAAGTAGCCCTATAGACTTCAATGGCACTCCCCCATTCCAGTCAAGTTACACATGTGCTTAACTGTTCACAGCATGGGGGCTTGGACAAATAAAAGCAGAATTGGATGCAGATCACATTATAAAGGTACCTTGATAACTGTGGGAAATTTATATTAACCTCTGAGCTGAAACTCTTAAACTCAGGGAAAACTCCAGCTTTGCCATTCATTCCTAGTCTTGAAACATAGCTGTGAAAAAGCCTGTTTTGTCTGACATGTTTACCTACAGCATTTGAATGACTTTTAAGTTCTTTGAATAAGGATAAGAGACAATGTGTACATTTTCCACACAAATGGTGGAAAGGTAATAAAATAAACATCAAAAGGTAGTTTACCAAATCATGGCTTCTCCATTGCCATTTACAACAAAGGCAGGAAGAGGAAGAAACCTACCCTCACCATTGGCATCATGTTAGAAAAATACAAGTTTTGGAAGCAATAGGAGCTTTTTTCCCCATACCCTTAGCACAAACATTGGCACTTCACTTTTTTGTTAAGTCAACTATTTGTTAAAAATTTTCATCTCATGTTATTTGAAGGGAAAAAAACTGGGGGAAAACCCCCCAAAAGGTGGCCTCCCTCTTATTTTTTGGCCTTTTAAAATTAAAGACGGGCCAAGTGGTAACTTGAGGAGGAAGACACCCACCCCTTATTAAAGTTAGGTGAATACAACAAGAAAGGACAGATGAGAGAATGAAGAGTCCATTCATTGTTCAATGTTGACTATTCAAAACACGTGCAGAATTAAAAATTGGCAAGTTTTCTGAGGCTTTCTGCAGGTGCATGGGTGAAAGCAATCCCATCAAAAGAGAAAGTGACACTATTTGTGTCTCTTTCAATGCACTTCTAAATCTGCATTCTTCCACATTTCTCTCCACCACTGCACAGCTGCAAAAAATATAAAGGGCAATGCAAACTTCAAGGATAAATTGACAGTGGTATTAGCTGAGCATCTAAAATAGAATTATGATGTAACTTTATAAACCTTACGCACTATCAGCACTCATTCCAAAAAGTTTCAGTATGTTTCTTTTATTATTATTATTATTAAGCAATTTGTGCACCCACCTAACAAGCTATTCAGGTCTTACTTGGAACACAGAATTCAGGTATATTATCTATAAAGATGGGACATAATCTTTGTACTGGTTTCTGGAAAGGTTATATCCTAGAAAGTCTTCCACGTGCTGACAAATGAGGTATAGTGCAGAATTCTAATAGGTTAGAGCCTACTCCCATTTTAAGTCAACTGATTTTTTGTAAAGCCCAATATAGACAGCAATTTTCAGAGAAATCACAGGTTCCACTGGCTATCAATCCATGTCCTTGCTCCCTTTAGCAAACAGTCCTACTGAATACAAGCACATTGAAGTGAATAGGACTAGTCACCTCAATGAAGACCAGACCATGGCAATCGTGAAAGACATATTAAAAATATTCCATGTTAGATTTTTCTAGAAAGAAACAGGTAAAACAAATAAATTCTAAGTCCTAATTCATTATATACATTTTGGTCCTGTATTTGAATTTTACTGTTTAGGGACATGCAAAAAAACCAAACACTCAAGTAAAGCAGCTTTTTAATGTTCAAAATGGTTTTATTTACAGAGTAACAATCTAATAGAGAGTTATACAGAGGGAGATACAAAGACAGGTTCTGAAAGAAGTCAGCTACACTGATTTGTTTAGTGTCTCTGTTCATTACATATACATAAAATCAAGGTCAGAGTTTTGTTGAAGTGTTTCCATCAGAGCATGTAGAAGTGCCTACCCATTCACTTTTCATTCTGGACTAGGAGGAGAGGGGTGAGGATTAAATGACTATCAAGCTACATAAGCCATGAGGAATTCATAACAAAGTTTATACAGCTTCCCAGTGAAGCATTGTATTATTTTATAATAGGGTGTTTAGCTGTCATATTACAACTTGTTACTAAACAAAGTATTATGTAAAAATAATAAATGTGTAGCTGGTGTTGCTCTGCCACCTATAAGTCATCCTGAACTTTACACCTGGAAGAAGGAACCTGCTATGCAAACCTACACACACTGTCCCTGCTGGCTTCCTTCATTCAAAACACCCAGGGCTGAGAGAGAGAGAAGGGGTGGAACCTGGCAGAAGAAAACACAAAAACAAAACAAACATGTTGCATGAAATAAACTTTACAACAAGATCCGAGATGACAGGGAGATCATTATGACTCTGATCTTGCTTATTAGTGGATACCCACCTTTGCTACCTTGCTTCCCCGCCCACCAGCCTTTCAGATCCTGGTTTTAGCTCCGCCTCTCCTCGGCTGCCTAAGTATTATAATGGGCTGGTCTGAAAGTGGTGCAGAGAGACAGAGCCAAAAGGGGAGAGAGAGATAATGACTTGACAATAATACTACTAATAATAACTTGGCTGTTGCCACTGCTACAGCAAGAAGTCAGCTCAGAACTCAAGACTGAAGAAACCAGGTCCCTTGACACAGGAGCACCAGCAACTACAGACATAGAGAGGAGCAACTGCGACATCACTAGAGATAACGTGTTCCATTTTTATTGCTCTGATGAACTGTGGACAGTAACATGAGGAACCTCTCCCGAAGAAGGGACAGGATCAAACTTTGAAAGGATCTGACTTTGCAGAACTACCCATCCCAGACCGACTGACTTGGGGTTAGGTGGTTTTCTTTCAACAACCTGTTTTCCCACCTGGAGCAACCACAGTTAAAGCAGTGAGGAAGGACACGGTGCATCTCCCTAAGAGAAAGAAATCTCAGAGGAGTGGAAGAAAGAGAGAGACCTCCCTGCCCCTAAGTAGCCTACTCTCCAGGAGGCTAAGAGGGGGGTACCCTGTTCTCCAGGGACCTGTCCAAGTGGGAAGAGCCCTCCCCACTTCCAACCAAATCCCCCCGGGCCCTGTTCTTTGCTACTTGCTAGGGCTGAAGGGGGAGGCAACCCCTAGCCTGCGCTGTTCGCCAAGAAGGAAACCAGGGGGAGAAACAAGAGCCCCACACACACACTGTTCCCAACGGGGAAGGAGACCCCCCCCCAAAAAAAATCAGCCAGCCACCTCCCCAGCCCAGCTCCTAGGGCTGCCCTAGAGCCGCCCCCAGCCTGGCGGCGGGGGGAGAAGAGGCCGGGGCAGGGTGAGGCAGCAGCCGCGCCATGAAGCTGGAGGTCTTCGCCCCGCGCTACGAGGACAAGCTGGGCGGCAGCGACCAGGAGGGCAGCGGGGCCCCGTCCCCCGCGCCGGGCGATAGCGAGCTGGGCTCGGACGGGGACTGCGCCGCCCACAGCCCGGGCAGCGAGGGGGCGGCGGGCGCGGGGCCGGCGGGCGCGGAAGGCGGGAAGGGGAAGCCGTACACGCGGCGGCCCAAGCCGCCCTACTCCTACATCGCGCTCATCGCCATGGCCATCCGGGACTCGGCCGGCGGCCGCCTCACGCTGGCCGAGATCAACGACTACCTGATGGGCCGCTTCCCCTTCTTCCGCGGCGCCTACACGGGCTGGCGCAACTCGGTGCGGCACAACCTGTCGCTCAACGACTGCTTCGTCAAGGTGCTGCGCGACCCGGCCCGGCCCTGGGGCAAGGACAACTACTGGATGCTCAACCCCAGCAGCGAGTACACCTTCGCCGACGGGGTCTTCCGCCGCCGCCGCAAGCGCCTCAGCCGCGCTCCGCCGCCGCCGCCGCCTTCCCCGCGCCCGGCACCAGCCGCCCCCTGCTGCTGCTGCTCCTCCGCCCCGTGCAGCTGCGCCGGGGGCCCCGCCGAGGAAGGGCGAGCGGGCGCCGCCGCGGCCAGGCCGGGCTCCAAGTTCTCCAGCTCCTTCGCCATCGAGAGCATCCTGAGCCGGCCCTTCCAGCGCGCCCCCGGCCCGGGCCGGGCGCTCTGGGCCGCGCCGCCCGCCCCCTACCCGCTGGGCTCCTACCCGCACCCGCCGGCCTCCCTCTACGCCGGCGGCGGCCTCCTGCCGCTCTACGCCTACGGGCCCCCGCCGCTGGAGCGCAGGAGGGAGGCGCTGACGGCCAGCGGCGCCCCCCACCCGCCGGAGCCTCCCCAGCTCTTCCCCTCCCCTTCCGAGGCGCTGCTCGGCTCCCCGCTCTATTGCCCCCTCCGGCTGCCCGGCCCGTTGCACCCAGCCACGGGGCTCCCGGCCTCTTACCCGCCCTACCCCCTCGAGAGCCTCCTGCCTTAATACAGACCCCCCTCCTCCCCCGCGCCGGGGCAAAGCGGGGGAGGTGGGGAACACGTGGAGCGGGGAGGAGGACGAGGCTCTGGCTTCTGCACTTTCTATCCGGAGACAAGTGACTGTGCCGGGGGGGGGGGAGCGGGGTTTTAACCAAACCAAAGTGGGGCGCTTTGTATTTGGACTTCGCAAGGGGCCAAAGTGCTTCTTAGTCATTGTTGAAACTACTTGGCTTAAGGCAGGTGCCTGCTCTGCTCTCGGGCTGGTTTCTCTCTGCGCAAAGCCATGTGTCATTTTCCAGGGAACCAGTGCCATCAGGCTGAGTCCCGACTACGGGTTTGGGGTGCGTTGTGCACCCACGGGTGAGGGCTGGGCGACTGAAAAGGTGCCAGAGGTTGCTGGGTCATTTCTCTGCTCCGAACCAATGCATCACTGTGCCAAAATAAACCCCCCTATACAGCACCTAGCATTTCGTGGGGAGGGGGTGGATTTATTTATACGTTTTAAACTAAAAAAAAAATGTTTTAACACGACAGGTCGCAGCTTTTTAAAAAATGTATATCGTTATGTTGGGTTCAATGAAATGTCGACCGTGGTCTCTTTCTGTGCTCCGTCTGTTTTCTGAGTTGTGTTTTTGGAGATAAGACCACTGGCAAGCCAGGAGCGATTTTTTTTCTCTGTATATTTGTGCGTGACTATTTTATGGGGGCGGGGGGGGAACCCTCAGGCTTCATGGTTATTTTCCAATAAAAGTTGCAAAAGAACTCCCCAAGGAATAGCGTGATGTCTCTGTGTAAGACAGGTGGGCGGGGAGGGGATTGATACCGACTTCATGGAAAGCCTGTAAAGAAGTTGTGTGGACTGAAAGAAAGTGAGCAGGCTGCAGAGGTAGGTAAGCCCTCACCTTGAAGGAGAGCACTTGGCTCAACTGCATTTTTGGGAGAGACTTTGGTGGTTGTTGTCAGCCCCCCTCCCTAGTGCCCATTAGAGTTAGATGTGTGATGAACAGAAATTCATTAGCATTCCTGTTAACTGAGACGGGTCTGTCGGATTTCTCTTCCTTTTGAAAGAAGTATGCTCCCCAGCCCAGCCCAGCCCAGAGAAAACATCTAGCTACAAAGTTGAAATAACTGTTTAATTCCTCGTGTCAAACAGTGTTCGAGTACTGATGTTCATTCTTTCAGAAGGACTGGCCGTTGAAAGATAATCTTTTGGAAATGAGGGCCAGCTAAACATTTGCTTCGTAAAAAAAATCTGCGCGGTACCTTTTTCCAGAGGACAGAGATGAAACTTAAGCCTATTGTCTCATCTCCTTACACAAACGAAAGTTGTTTCAGGAACGTTGTTAGTTCAACTTGATTCTAACTGCTTCTGGTAGAAGCAAAGTTTCCCCCCTTACATTTTTCTCCTGATGTGTTTTCGGTTACTGATAAAACCACACGCGCGCACACACACACACACCCTTCCTTTAAATACAAGGCTTGTCGGGAAAGCCCTAAGAAAAGAAAAGCAAGAGGTGCAATCTTTTGGGGGTTTATTAATTATGATTTTAACAACGTTGCGAAACTCAGTTTAAAAGTTCTAATTTGAATGCATTAACAACTGGAAACTTGTATTCCCCCCCCCCCCCCCCGCATCCGTTTAAAACCTCTCATATTTACGGAAGGTGAATAAACTGAAATCTGGAGTGTATTTTATTTATATTTTGACTCTCTGAATTTTCTTATCTCCCTCACTCCATTTACCATTCGATAAATTTTTCTTCAGAGCAATTTGCAGAATAGTTAAAAATGCCTGCAGAAAAGGAAGCCTTCTACTTAGTTGCCTTAAACAATCTCAAACCGAAAACGCTTACTTATTTCAATAAAGTCCATGCAGATTTCATGCGTTTTAGCTCAAATCATAACATCCATAAGAGCACCGCGACAGATCAGTGTCTAATGTATAGTAATCAACCATTAAAGGAATTGGTTTCCATAAAATTCTTTGCATTTAAATACCATTTTATCCTCAAGGCCCTATACAAATATTAATTTGCCTTTCCATAATCTACCTTTTGCTATAGCTTGTATTTTTAGATTCTCTTTAAAAATAATAATAATAAAATCGATAATTTAGTTGTTTCTAGACCAGGGCTAACATCTTGTTTTGCCTACCCTTAGGGATGATTTCAGAGAGTACTAGTTGTACTTTGTTATGGCAATATAGTATTTTTGTTTAAATTTAACCAAAGTATTTTTAAAATCAAACCAGGTGGAACACTTTTTAAAATCCTGTTTTGTAAAAAGATCACAATGTTTAAAGAAAGAATGAAATATAAAAGGATACCATTACAAAACTGTTTTCAAATATTTCAATCTTTTAGATAAATACCAACTTTTCAGATTTGCCTCTTTGTGCATTTCAGGATTGTAGATAATGGTTATTATATTTGATAATTGTAACCTCACCAGTCCTGGCAGGTTTAGTTTACTTTTCCTCATCAAATGCTCACCTGTTCAGATTTTTTTCCAGGAATATTAGGGTTCTGCCAGGTGCCCCAGGTAATTTTAGCTACAAATCCAGGTGGCAATTTGCAAGCGCCAAATTAGAATGCATGAACAGCATGGGAGACTCAAGAGATTCCCACAAGATATTTTAAACCTAGTAGAATATGGGATTACATTCTGATATTTACTAATTTAAGAAGTCTCTGGGCCTGATCCTGCTCCCTAATAACAGTGGAAGTTTTGCTTAGTAAGGACTGCAGGATTGGGCCCTTTTCAAAGCAATGTTTCTCCCCATATTTACATTCTTTCATCTGTCTGCTTCAGAAATGGAAAAAGCCACCTAGGAATTTTAGTTAGTTTCAGTTAAGTGGAAATATTTTTCCCCACAATAAACACTTCTTAAAGGTTGTGTGTGTGGCTTAAGTAACTGATTAGGTTGATTGCTTATTAGTTACTAGAGGAAAGTGATTTTATATGAGGATTTAGTGGTCCCAAGCAAAATAAACTGGACCTGAGATGTAGTGAGCCAAATCCTGCTCCATTTATTCATTGAAATAATCACATTAAACTCAATGAGACTAACAAGACTACTACTAATGTGACTAGAGTTTGACAAGGACACTCCAATACCCAGAACAGGAGCAGTCTTGTGTCCTCAAGGAGGAGCCTGTAGATCATTAAGGACCCCTTTCTATTTCGATCCTCTATGCTAGAATCTCATCCAGGTAGTGTAGCTACTCCTCAATCCAGAGGCAGCCTTTCCTGGCTGCAGAGCACTACTGACATACCTTGGCAAACACAGCATTGGGACCAAAGCTGAGAAGGGAAATCTATGGTCTACAACTGTAAATCAAGCCTGTCGGCTGTGAAAGACGACTACTGAAACACAGCACCTGTCCAAACACTTTCCAGAAGCAGGTAATCAGAGAACCGACACTTTACATTTTTGTGTGGAACAAGTAAATTAACGTTTTCTGAGCCCTTCCCAAAACGGCAAGGTTTTTTATGTCTGCGCTCTATGTCATTCTGAGCTCCTAATAAATCAGGATGACAGAACTGAGACAAATGTATTTTCCTTTTGATATTTGAAACACCAACCAACAGTGAGCCAATACTCTCCCCCCCCACACACCTTCTGTTTTTAGCCCTATAGGTAAGAGTTCACATTGTCCAAGATATCTGAGTGGTTCTGTGTTGAGTGTGGGTGGAGTTCAGGGCTCTTAGAGACCAGTTGCCCTCCATGCTCAGAGGAAACTCCCAATGACTTCAGCGGCAATGAGAATTTTGCCTGAGCATGGAGCACACACACACACCTTCCCCTTGGCACACAATGATCTGCAGGAATCTTAAGTGCCTTCTCAGGCCTTTAGGATTAAACTACAGCTTTCTAGTTCAATTGATCAATACAGTTGCACATCCTGCATCACAGATTATTCTTTTTTGTGAGTTATGATTCCATGGGTTAAGGGGAAATCTATTTCAGGTATTCGTTCATGTCTCAACCAGGAGAAGGAAACACATGCCTCAGAAGTTGTCCATGGATGTCAGCAGCATATTGGTTTCTAGAACCTGAACAATCCTGAGAAACCTGAGCCCTAGCAGGGTACAATACAACTAAACTAAATACTCCTATTTTAAGTGGAGGCAAATCATTTTGTTCATAACCTTTGTAGACAGATCTCATCAGGATAGTTTCTTGACAGTGTTATTTTCATCTAGTTATTTGATCCCATTTTATACAAGACATTTGTTGATGGCATAATAAATTAAGCTGGTGGAAATTTTTCTTCATTGCACCGTATGCTGAGCTAAATAATCTTTGTACATTTAGGACCCGAGTCCACACCCCTTACTCACTTAAGTATCCCTGTTGATAGTCCCACTGAAGTCAGTCACCCTATTCAAGGGCGAGACTGAGCTCAGTGCAGAGATTCTAACAAGATCCAATTCAGCACATAAGTGTCAGTTAACCCCTTAAGCTAAAATCCAGTCTTCCAGCCAACAGCAATAGCTGGATTTCACATAAATATACTGGAGAGGCGTAGAAGAGGATGTAATCCTCCACCAGGCAGCTGAGCCATTCCAAGAATGCTACTTCAGCTCACCTTATATGGTGTCCTGACAGAGATTCCCTCTCTTTCTCCCGCTGCCCTGTCATTCCTGCTACTTCTTCCCCATGTCCTGGCCTGAAAAAGGGGTGGTTCGGACCAAAGCTCTACACCACACCAGGAATCTTCATTCCTTATGCAAACCTCAATCACCCCGTCTCTGCCCTCAGAAAAAAAAAGGAGCTTCACCAGTTCTTCCTCCAAGGAACCCCAAGTGCAGCTGGACTCAGTCCTTAATGGGAAGCTTAAGTGGCCACACAGCTTTGTGTAGGGCCTCTGCACCAGGAGAAGTTTCACCCCAGTAAGAAGAGAGACAAATCATGCACAATTGAACTCAATGGGAGTAACACTAATATATATATATATATTTTAAGGGTCAAGTTTGTTCATTGAAGACAAGGATGTATAGCATTGGTGAGTTTGCTGTTAAAGCCACCTAAAGCCCTATCCTGCTCACACAGCAACCATAAAAATCATAGTAAAAAGATAAACCTTCATGCCAATTCCATGAGGTATTCACAGCTTTTAGTTTAACAGGGTTAATTATAGCCCTGCTGCAACTTCATTGATTTCAACAGTTATACCCTCTTATACCAGGGCTGAATTTAGATCCATCTCTCTCATGTTCTGAAGAAAAAGGGCCATTTTGGATAATATTCTCCAGTGTCTCAAACCATGTATTCCAGGGGCACCTACCCATGATTACTTTATTAGTATGACAACCCGAGCTGAGGACTTGGGGCATGTCAGATTAGTCTGTCATTGAGCTCATGAGCTGATGCTGTGACCCCTCCCAAAAGAACTGCAAGTGGTGCTTCATTATGCAGGTTGCAGGTCTGCTTACTCCACAACGTAGGCATAGTTTACAGGGCATCCTGTTCCATTTTTCATTAGGTATTATTATTGATTTTATGATGCTCCACCTTGGTGTATCTGGATGTGGTGGGCCTTTGTTCTTCTTCTAAGCTAAAGTATGCCTAAAAATGAGGTTCATGAGAATGCACAGAGTCATGACTTTTGCACTGCAGCACCAAGATATTGGTTTCTTGTTGTGACATATACTGACCTCTCCATGGCTCAAGACGACAAAGCATGCCTGCCCCCTACCAATTGCTTTTTTGGCACTAATGAGGAGCAGTGGGCTCTGGCCTACTGTAATCTATACACTCTGCACTTTGAACCAGATTCGTAAAGCTATTTAGACAGCTAAAGACACAGATAGGTGCTTTAGACAATCCCAGTAGGGGCCTAACTCTCATAAGTGTTCCATGAGAGAGGTTCTTAGGAGCTTTGGCAGATCCCACTAGGTACCAAACTTAATCTTTATGCATCTAAAAACTTAATTTTAGGAACAAAGGGTCAGATTTTCACCTTCCTCAATATATAACATCACAACCATTAGTGTCAATGGGATGCACATGCATCTAGAAAAGCACAATCCCTCATTCCACCCCGTGATCTTATAGCAATTAGGAGCCTTTGAAAAGTTTTACCTTCATCTTTATTTTCTTGCTGTAGTAGAGCCTTTTCATATATTGTTTTAAACTTCTCTTGTGCATTTTCTGTCATATCAATTTCTTACTCACACTTTATATTAAGTGTACATTTGAGTAGTTCATGAAGGGGTAATAAATGTTTTTAATAAATGTTAATTGATTATTTTAGAGTTTAATAAGTTGCTTTCAACTCCTACTAATGTACTTAACTAGCTATAGTACCTACTAAGGTGTGTGATATCTTTCAGTCATTTATTAATCCTTTATAAATTAAGTGTACCCTTAACATAAGGTGTCACCAATTTCTTTCTTAATTTTTGTTTTAGCATTAGCTATCATACCAAATCCAAGTCACATTGTCAACACAATGCTGGAGCTCAAGTCCCATTAATCAATCCTAAACTACATCACTAGATGGAAAAGTCTTAGATGCTTTAATTAGACAAAATCCTGTTGTGTAAAATGGTTTATAGTTATCTGTTTAAAGAGCCTAAACTTTCAACAAAACATTGATTAATACATTATAATTTCCTTTGTATTTGTATCAATGTATATTATGATCTGTGAGATGCCAGTTATTATAAAAGAGTTAGAGATTTTTACCATGTGTTGTTGGAAAGGTAGTTTCACCTTGATTTTCAAAAAGGTCTCAGATGTAACCTATGGCTTCTTGGAATAGGCCTTTGACAGGGAAGTATTTACTTTAATTCCTTGTACAGTATTTGCAGCTGAAAGTTGTGGCATCTCATTATGAAAGTAATTGCCTCTAGATTTTCAATAAAAGTCAGAAATTAGAGACAGGAAAGGTCTACAGAATCATCTAATCCATCCTCCTTCCAGTGCAGGATAGTAAATGACTGTAGAAACTATGCAAGACAGTATCTAGCCTAGTTTTAAATATTCCAAACTATAGTTACCACACCACAGCCTAACAGAGTTCGTTTTCAAGAAATATTGCTTGAGATTCACCCTAAAAAAAGATTCCGTCTTAATTTTAACAGTTACTATCTTTCTAGGTACTTATATAGCCATCATCACCTTACTAATGTGCACCCATTACAATATAGTTATACCCCATTGTACCATGCTAAAAAATTATTCTTCTCTCTCCTTGACATATATACCCAACAAATATTTGTAGTTTATCATCATATTCTCTGTTAGTCACCTAGCAAAACTGCACATATATACAGTAGCTCTTCCTCTTAAGTCAGTCCAAGAAGCCTTCTAGTCATTAGTGTTCTTCTCTGAACTCTGTCCAGTTTATCTATAACTGTCTGGTAATAAGGCACAATAGATGCTTGGCATTTTATGAATAACCCACATCATCATACCAGGCTGCCTGCCTCTCTTCCCCACCACAGAAGGACAAATAGGTTAAATGAGAACAGAGATGGAGAGGTTATGATCTGACAACAGATCACACATAGACTCATACCCCAAAGTGCTCAGCAACATACATCCCCAGAGTCCCTTCAGAACAACACATTAATAAAAGTCTTGATCAAGTAGAAGAAATAGCTCCAGCTCCTACCTGTATTTTTCAGAGGCCCTTCTTAATAAAGCAGGACTATACCCTTGCTTAATAGTGTCCTCCCAAATACTATCTGAGAGGGAGAAAAGCCTGAATTATATAGGCCTGAGACTCCACCCCTTTCCCAGCATGCTTTACCAAGAAGAGGGTAAAGACCTCCTTTCTCCAGCTCTGTTAAGAATGGCTGAGACAGCTTCAGATATTTCAGCCTCTGAAATATGAGATAAAAATGCAGAAACATATACACTAAAGGTCTTTTAAATTATAATCCTTATTTTAGCTTGATTCACAATCTCATTGAGATAAAAGTCACTATTAAGGCTATGATCAAACTAAGGCAAATGTCTGCCTCCATGTTATTACAACAACCCATGAGAATAGAGACAATCTCAAAATCTTTTGCAGCCAGGTAAATGGATGGGAAAGAAATATGACAGATGCTCCCAGGAATTGTTAGATTTGAATCCTGCCAATTCCTGGGGATTGGATTGGATCCCCTGGGTGGAACTGATTATGTATCTTCTTCTTTGGGAGTAACAAGTTTCCCACTTTTGTACTTTTCAGTGGACTGAGAGCAAGGCTCCCTCCAATCATTCTTCAGAGGTTATCTGTGAGGACAGAAATAATGGATTCACGTTTATTGGAATGATTCAGGTCTAGTGACATTACAGTGCTGGTTAAAAAATAAAGGTCTGATTTTGATCTCACAAGCATTTTTATACCAGGGTAACTCCTGCAACATCAATTGAGTTACTCTTCATTAGCACTTATGTTTTCTCCTTGTCCACCTGGAATACTTAGTGATTGTTCCTTGAAGACCCTGGAATTATAGGCTTAAAGTGAGAAATGAGGGATATCAACTTTTATGGTTTAATTTAAACATGGGGGAAATGACTTTGCACTCATGTACACATTTGGAATTCTCCTAATAATTGGGCCTGATTCTTCAAATGGGAACAGCAGACTGAGCAATTTGTGGGTCGATTTGCTCAGGATTCACTTGGCACTGGTTTGGTGCCGATAGACTTTTGGTCTGACTGAATCATATTGGCCTACCAGGGACAAGGTTTGGGCTGAGTAACCATTGAGCTAATGTTTGTTCTGCGCTAATTAATAAAAGTTGCAGCCAGTTGTCTTAAATACAAGATCACATGATGGCTTCAGTAATAGTTGGCTACATTTTACATATTCTCATAATATGTTAATTTAAAAGAACATAAGGTTGCACAGTTAAGCACTCAAAAGTTAGAAAATGCCAGAATCAAGGTTTCTGGGAAATCTTAATTCAGTCCCCTTGAGCATATATATTAGGATACAGTCGTTAATTACATGATCACATTATTTTTCCAAGGGACCCTGGCTCATTCAGTGCACAGGCTGGACCTGCTCAGGAAATGAATTGGGATTTTGTAGTTAATGACACTGTTGTCTGCTAGGACCCCTGCTTCATTTGTTGCAGAAGTTGCAATGTTCATAGTGCATGAGGCAGGGGATTGCAGGAAGAGAAAGGATAGTTTAGACAGTTAAATGCTACCTTAGATAGCTGGATTCTAACCTGTCCTAATAGCAACACTATTTAATGTTTAAAATGTCTCTTCAGCAAATATGGCAAGAGCAAAATAATTGTCTGTATTTAATTTGAACCACATGTTTTATTTGAAATCCCCTTTTATTTTTTTTAAAGTAAACTCTACTGGGAGCCCTGTTCATGAATGATTAGCTACCAATATCTGTTCTAATCTCATGAACACTGAAATGAAGATTGAATTGTGATATCAAGTTAACCCTCCTGGTACCTTTTCAGAAATAACGTTTAGGAGATTTAAAACCTACCAAGGCTTGATTCTGCCCAACTGATATAACATTCTGTGTATTGGGAGCCATCTCTTTGACAAACTGCTTTGTCATAATTCTGCCAGCCTTCCAAAAGTATATCAGGATAGATACACATCTAACATGCTAGTGCTCAAAGATTCCAAAAAATGAAGCACGGTTTGACCAAAAGTTTACCCATATCCTCCCTTTCATTCATATTTAATTGTTTGAAAGAAGCATATTGTATAACATTTGTTGAGTTCAACTTATTCCAGACCCTTGCATGAATAAGCTAAACACATATAGCTCCTCAGAGTCAAGGTCGGATTGGAGCACCCTACCATATGAGATTTTATATGTATTTCAGATGAAATTAGAGATTATGCAAAATACCACATTTGGAACAGCATATGGATTTATGACACTCCCAGGAGAATTTTATATGCATAAACCAATTAATAGTCATCTTCTCCATATTCTGTGTAGTATTTAATTGGTGACTAATAAAGTGGCATATACTTGCTGCAGTCCACACACGCAATTTCCATTGGCATCAATTAGATCAGAGTGGTATATGGCCCATAAAAAGCTGGATAAGTAATCCAAGAAGAATTCAATACAGTTACTATATTTAAATGAGACCATGTTTATTGTATTACTGCATGTGTGAAAATAACCAACCTTGTGTTGCCATATACTCTATGAAAGGTACACCTCTACCCCGATATAACGTGACCCGATATAACACGAATTTGGATACAATGCGGTAAAGCAGCGCTACGGGGGGGGTGGGGCTGCGCACTCCAGCGGATCAAAGCAAGTTCAATATAACGCAGTTTCACCTATAACGCGGTAAGATTTTTTGGCTCCCGAGGACAGTGTTATATCGAGGTAGAGGTGTATATTGATGGATTCATACTTTCAGATACTGAGGTGTAGATATTTTATCTTTTACTGTAGGCAAAGTGAATCCTTTGAGTGCAATGGGTGACGAGAGCCCTGAGCAATGTACAGGAAGTTACTGGTGCCCCGCAAAGTCAAACTGGCCTCAGTACAACACACGATTTAAAAACATGCGTATCTTTGAGACCTTGATCGTGCAAAGACTTAAGCACATGTTTATCTTTATGTATCATGAGTAATTTCACTGAAGTCAATGGGACTATTCATCATGTGTAAAGTTAGGAATGTGCATAAATCTTTGCAGGATCGGGGCAACTATTCACTTGCTTGAAGTTACATGTGTGTTTAAGTCTTTGATACTTTGGGGCCATACTGTCAAGATTTAGAATCTAATATTAATAAAACACAATGATGAACATATTTCTATTAAAAGAAAAACATTTTTTAATTTGCTTTTAAACATTCCACTGTAGTACTTGCAACCAAAACATTGTCTCATTGCAAGAGAGCAATGTGAAACTGACTAGAGGGTGAAAAAACAAACTGTTCTATTTTTGTTGCACAAAGATGAGTGAAACACAAAACTAACAAAAATAACAAAAAGTACATTTAATTTGCAAAAAATTTAGATATAATAATTCAAAGTGTTATTTAAAACACAGGCAAAACTTTTTAAAAAAAATATGGTTTCAAGCTCACAGTGGTTCTTTGCAACTTTGAGGAAACTAGAAGCTAGCTGTGGAAGTGCATTAATTCAAGGTCTTCAAACCTTTTGTGTGTGTGTAAAGTTATTAGAAATGCAGTAGGGACTTTTCTTTGCAGGAAACCTTAATTAGAATTTGTCCTTTTTTTTAAGTTGCCTCATACTGTTTTTAAAAAAGTGAACCCCGGTGTCTATCCCATGTACAGCAAGAATAAATAGCCAAGAAAAATATTCACTAGAACGTCTCTCAAGAACATAAGGTTCAAATGCTCCCATCAGTCTCTGTAAAGAATTCCCTTAGATGTCAATACAAGTTCCACTCCAGAAATAAAGTGAAAAATATGGCCCATACGTAGTAAATAGGACCCTCTTCAGAAATCTTTCTATTGCTATATTAAACTGGATAACATCTTACTGCTTCAAAGGGCTGAATACTATAAAAATCTCTGATGCTGAGTGGTTAAATTCTGCTCCTCTTATACTAGCCTAGCCCTTGTGGGATTGATTGTCCTGTGCTTTGCACCTTGTGTAGACATTTCCATCTGTGCTAAATGGGTGTAAAATGCTACCGTTGCAATTTGATAGTGTATTACACCCACTTTGTACTCCCTTTGCATAGATTTAAAGAGCTGCACAAGGTGAAAGGCAGTGGAGAATCAGGCCCATAGGCATGGTCTGTCATGTAGGATTTGTTTTTTTGCAGTGGCAGAAGCTTATCATTATCCTGCATCAGAAAGGAAAGTCAATTTGTCTCCTGTATGACAAATAGGGGCGTCTAGTGAGCCTGGCCAACACCCAAATGTGTTCTTCCCCCTCTGACTGAATATCAGTCTCCAGTGAAAAGATTTAAAAGGGTCCAACTTAAACATTCTCATCATTGCACAAAGCTTTGAAAATATAGCCCTAAGGGTTCAATTTCAACCTTCAATGAATTCATATGTAACATTTCCACTTATCATGTAAGTCCGGCTACTGTTCGGGTTACACAGATAGCTACAACATGGTGATGATCATTGGAGGACAGAGCTGAGCCCTTAGACGTTATGCATATACACTAACAAAAGAAGGTTGATTGGTAACCCAGTTTAAGAAGCCTCCTGTTGTGATTACTGGACTTGTACTACAGTTTGTACATACAGGAGATTATATTTAAATAGTAGATACTTGCCTTCATTTGAAAGTGCCTCCTTAAAGAATGTTCTCATGTAAAGAGTACAAAAGATGGTCCTAATAACATCAAATACTATTTTTCATCTTATTTTTATTTGATTCAACATCTGTAATAATTTGATTTAATTCTGTCCACCTATACAAAAATATCAAAATCAAGACTATTATGCAGTGCCACTGAATTCCTTGTGGTTTTGCTCTTGCATCCAATGATCAGTTTCCTCTATAGTTTCTATCTTCTTCCTGAAAAATAATAAAACAAATTTTAGGGAATTAAATATTTTCTAAATGGCAGCCAGGTAGAAACATTGTTAAAATAAAGTTGCAATCTTTGAGCTATTTTCTCTAATTACAAGAAATTTGATCAATACATTTATATTATTTTAGTTGCAAATTAAAATCCTGTGGCTCTTTATTGGCATGTCATCATACAGCATGTGCCAAAAAGTCTGAACTTACATAGTCAGGAAAAGTGTAAGTAATAGATGTCTTCAATAAAAAAATAAACCTACTGTAGTAAGAAACTTTATATTAGGATAACAAGGAAATCTAGGTTATAGTGTTAACATGTTTGAACTGCAAACACAGGGCCCAATCCTGCAAAGTCTTACTCTTACAAGTATTTTTATTAACGTAATAAGTACTCTTAAAGTCTATTATATTTGAATGAGGGCTACTGCATAAGAAGGGTTTGCAGGGCTCGATTTCTGGTCTTAAAGCAAAGAAGGGCACCAGTGGTTTAAAATGGCAGGAAGTACTGTGTATTGAAATAAGAGAACAAGCGAGAGGCTCTCCTAATTTTGCTTTCTTGAGTGTGCAGAGGGTGAAATTGACCATGTAACCACTCTGAATAACACCCATCTGCCCCTCCTGTCTTTCAGCAACCCTTTACTTTAGCCCTAATTCAGCAAAGCACATAAGCATATGCTTAACTTACAACTCTGAGTCTGGTATGTACATTCTGGTTCACCAAAGAATGTCTGAGTTCTCAAATGAAAGCCAGTGTCATGCTAGTTATTAATATAATATAATGTATGTACAGATACTAAGTAAGGAATTATGTATACATACTGAAAATATGTTCTTAGATATGTATCAAAGTATTAGTCACCAGCAAAGGTGAAAAACAGATTTTCTGTCAGATGTTTATTCACCTTTCTTTGTGTCAGGATGTAAATTAACCTTTGTAAATCAACGCAATGGATGCCTATTTACATATTAAGTCAAATCTTACCAAAGAGATGTGAAGTCAACAGGGAAGCAGCACACAGGGGAAAAACAAGCCAGGGGTTGATTATTCAGTCTAGGAGTAAACACAATAAATTCTAGAAAAGCGAGTTATGGTTCTATTTTATATGTAATGATTTGTTTCCAATATTCCTAGTCACTATCATTTGAATCTTTGATAACAAATTTATTCTTGTTTTCACTATAAATATAATTGAGTGCTATGATATTAAGCAAAGTGCTGATCCTGAATTGAATTGGTAATTCTGTGAGGAGCCAGCATCAGCGGGAATGCTTCAAAGGGATTTGAGGAGTGGGGTACACCTATTGTTAAACTGCAAGGAAAAGGAAGGGCTGACATAGCCCACAGGATAGTGCTTGAGTGGCTAACAGTTTGATGGTGCCAGGGAGCTAACACCCAGCTAAGCACAAGCAAGACCGCCCAGTGATGGAAGGAAGCAAAGGGTACTGAGGTGACTTACAGTCCCGGGTAACCTGAGAACCATCACAAATAATTCTGAATCATCTCAAACTTCCACTTCTGCTAGTCTCATCTAGCTATGCCCCTGATTTAAGATCTTTGCCACACATTTCAAAAGCCAAGTATACCTGGGCTTTCATAGGGTACTTGGAAGCTATATGGGACCATTAGATCTGGGGCATCTTCCCATTGCCTTCAATTAGACATAGGTTAGAGTTGTCAGAAGCACTCAACAGTGCCTGAACTCCAGTCTCATTGAAGTCAATGGGAATTTTAATGGAATTTAATGATTTTAATGGAAGCAGAGTTAGGCTATGTCAGCAACTAAGTCATAGGCAGTCTGTCCTAATGCCTGGAATAACATTCAGACCTGTTAGAGCTGAATCCAAGCAGGGGCTCCTGGAACAAAGCCAAAGGTCAGAGCCAGGAGTCAGAAGCCAAAGCCACAGTCACAAGGCATAGCCAAGCATCAGAGCCAAGAGTCAGAAGCCAAAGCCGAAGAGTTAACCAGAGTCATAGTCAGGAGACGTAGCCAACAATCAGAGACAGGCGTCAGAAGCCAGGACAGAGCTGGGTGCTGGGTCAGGAACAGGTACAGGATAGAGCAGGGGCAGAGACAGCTTGGACAGGAACAAGCACAGGCAAGGAGCATGCTGCTGCTTCTGTGCTTAAGTATCAGCCTGCTGACTCCTGCAGCCACTCAGTCAATCAGACAGCTGCTATCAGGCCAGCTGTGCTCATTAGGTTACCAGGAGACCCACTCTACTGCAGGCTGGCCCCTGAGAGGCTAACATTGAGCCATTTTGAAAGTCCCATCCATAGAGCCTTCCACGTGCCATATCTGGGTCATTTTGAGTTCTGAGCACAGCAGCCTCCTAGCCTCACTCACCAGAAATGCCATGCTTGGGCAGTACCTTGGCTGCTCTGGAGACATGCAGAAGGGTTTTTAAATTGCCATCAAATTGGAGTTTTGATTGAGATATGCTAGGGGAGACAACACAGATTTGTTTGTCCGGTCCTGAAGAGAGGTAACAGGCTCTCAGAAGTCTAAATGAAATAACTGAAAGATGTGTCTTGTAATTAGGCCAGGTATGGTAAGAGATTCTAAGGTGTAACAGGACAGAGCAGAGGCGTCAGAAGCAAGTGCTGTTTTATCCACACTGGTCAATAGTACAGATATTCTCTGCCTGAACAATTAGGGTGTGTCTCATAGCATTTTGGAACAAGTGGGAATGAGCCTCACAGGCCTGGCTGACAGGGCTCACGTTAGAGCTCTACAAAGAGCAGTGTAGACAGCACTTTGAAGTTGTGGCTCGTGCTGGAGCTCAAGCTCTGAAGCCTAGGGAAGGGGGTGGGCTTCTGACCTGTAACTTCGAAGTGCTGTCTGTACAGCTATTTTTAGAGTGTTAGTGCGAGCCCCACTAGTCCAAGTCTATCAACCCAAACTGGGAGGCTTGCTCCTGCTCGGTCCAAAATGCTGTGTAGATGTACTTTTAGGGCCTGAACCATTGATATCAGTGACTGTCTTTAGATGGGATTTGGCTCAGGCTCTTAATACAGAGTTTTAATCAGTCAAGACTGGCATTTGAAAGTTGCCCGTCTATATGTATGAAAAGTTTCAGTCAGGTAAACTATCTTCCTCTGCTGCTTAAGCTGCCTTATTAAAAAAGCAAGGTCTTTCCAAATAATTTATCATTTGCTTCCTTAAGAAATAAGAATACTAGAGGCTTTGGAAGAACTTTAAGAACATAAGAGCATAAGAACGCCATACTAGGTCAGACCAAAGGTCCATCTAGCCCAGAATCCTGTCTTCTGACAGTGGCCAATGCCAGGTGCCCCAGAGGGAATAAACAGAACAGGTAATCATCAAGTGATCCATCCCTGTCGTCCATTCCCAGCTCTTGGCAAACAGAGGCTAGGGACACCATCCCTGCCCATCCCAGCTAATAGCCATTGATGGACCTATCCTCCATGAATTTGTCTAGTTCTTTTATATATATACACCTCTACCCCGCTATAACGTGACCTGATATAACACGAATTCGGATATAACGCAGTAAAGCAGTGCTCCGGGGGGTGGGGCTGCGCACTCCGGTGGATCAAAGCAAATTTGATATAACACGGTTTCACCTATAATGCGGTAAGATTTTTTGGTTCCCGAGGACAGCGTTATATCGAGGTAGAGGTGTGTATATAATAATTAAAATATGCCATCAAAAGAATGTAACATCTACTGCACTCTTCCCCCAACCCCAACCCAGTAATCTTTGTTACTGAAGCTAAAATTAGAGAAAAAAAATCCTTATTACTTACCCAAACTATAAGATAGCTTAAATATTAACAAGCATGCAGAGCTACTGGGGTAAGAGCCTGAAGCCCTGTAATAATAAAGCAAGGCTCAGCAAGATTCCATAATTATTTGTTACACAACCCAAGAAACCAGCTAAGTGTTCCTAAGATTATATACCTCTAGTAGGCCTAGTATACAATGTCTAACTATGCCAAAGTTGCATAAGGCTTTTCATAACATAATCATTACTCATTAAAGGGCAGAACAAAGAACCATTATCACCATAGGTGGCAATCCAGGATTTTGTTTATTTAGGGTCTGATCCAAAGCCTACTAAAGTTAATGGAAAGATCTTTCCATTGATTTCAATAGCCTTTGGATTGGGCCTTTTTTTAAGATGAAAAATTTCTTCCCAGATTTTCATGGAACAAAAGGACTAGAGCTGGGTGAATAGTGCAAAATGAAATTAATAAGTATGTGGCCTGACTTCCAGAGGTGTTGAGAACCCACAACTCCTGCGTTGAAGATGCTCAGCACCCTCTGAAAATCAGGTGCTTGAAAATGTAGATGCCCAAATATGGGCATAGGTACTTTTCAGCATCCAAGTTGCAAAATCCTGGCCTATTTCACCAGCTCTAGAAGGACTTCCAGGTAGCATCTCAAAGCACTCAAATCGAAATGGTGTCACAAGTCCTGTTGAACATCCCCTCTTGGCCACTCACCAGATTGTTGTGAGGGGACCCAGCTTCTGGATCCCAGGTATTTTAAGCCTTCAAAGTCTGAACGGAGCCCAGGTACTGTCCCTGTCTTGGGCAAACCCTTGGGGCATAAATCTTCTCTCTAGTACTCTCTCCTGAGAACTGCCCAGCCCCTGAACCAGTGCTAAGTCTTCAGACTCTCCCCATGGCTTAAACACACCCTATCCCAGAACTCCATTCAGAGGTGTGAGCCTTCTGGTTTACCTCAAGAGGCATGTGGTTGGTGTGACACATGAAAAGCACAGCTATTTTGCACAGGATTATAACACACTATTGCTCTTTACTTAAGCACGAGAAATACACAGAGTACAGATCATACAGAAAACGACAAACTTCCAGAACACAATGTCCCTCCCTCTAACTCACCCTTCCCTTGGTAGCCATCTGTGTCCAGATAGGAAGGGCTCATCCTTACCTCATCAGACTCCTATAGCAGCTTCCCTCTTCTGGAACTGTAAAAATGACTAAAGATCCCAAATGGATCAGCTGCTGCCCACATTTTCTGTGAGTCTCCTCCCGTGAGCCCTTTTATAACCTCCTGGTTTGGTCACCTGTTTCTTCATCCTGCTTGGGGAATTTCCGCTCTTCAGGACCCCTGTTGAAGGGATTTGGAGAGAATTGGTTTCCCCTAGGAGGTAGATTTTTCTTTTGTTCTCCCTAGGTGAGGCCCATTCAGGTGTTTATAGTCCTTAACAAGCAGTTATTGTCAGCCCCGTGTCACTATACCTTGGAATCTGAGGTCACATCAACACTACAGGTGCTACAGCAGCACAGCTATGGTGCTGTCACTATGCCAGTATAGTAACACCATAAAGTAGATTCTTCCTACAGTGACAGAAGAAGATTTTCTGTCACGGTAGGTAGTCCACCTCCCGGAGCGGCAGTAGCTAGGATGACAGAAGCATTCTTCCATTGACCTGGAGTTAGGTTGCCATAGCTATGTTACTCATCCTGAGCAATTTAGCTATGTCAAGCTACATTTTCAGTGTAGACCAGGCCTCAGCCCAAGATGGGGGCAAAGAAACCACAGAAAAGGTAACTAGCTCCCACAGTCAAAATGGAGATTGCAGCTGAGTGAAGGTACATACAGCGAGTTCAGAATCTCACACAGAATTCATAAGTGGTACTGGCAGATTCTCCAAATCATGAGCAATGGGTGAAGATATGTGTCTGTTAAATGACTGTTTTTTCAAAAACGTTATTTCCAAAATTTTAGTTCAAGGTGGTGAACTCTGTCATATGGAAATACTAATGTCCTAATATCTCTGTGAGTCTGAGCATGTCCCATCAGAAAAAAACTCCGAATAGTGTTGAGAGAGTTAAATAAATGCACAAATGGGACACGTTTTGTGTGGCAATTGAGGGCAAGGAACTTAGCAGCAGCATCCTCTGATTCTAAAGTGTCCTCTGCACATTTGGGGCTGTGAAAGATAGCTGGGCAAGGCGGATGGGGTATGGTTGAGGAATTGCCAATCTATGTGGCATCATCACCCTGCAAGCCTGTGAGAAAATCCAGCATCCTTCTTCTTGTGGCTCTGCCAACATTATCTTGTACGTAATCCCCCACCATTACGTTCAGCTCTCCTCCACCCCAACGGGTGTCTTTTGAGCCAGGTACAGGCTGGGTGGAGTCACACTGTCATGGGAGATCAGGAGACCCAAGAAGCAGCCTCCCATTTCTTTCCTTGCTCTCCAACCATAGCAGATGGGTGGGCTTGCCACTGGCTCCCCTGGAGCACTCTATGTTCCTGGTAGTGTTACAAAGGTTTTTTCTGGGCATGCTCCCTGTTTACTGCACAGGATGGGGAGATAAAGTCTGCCCTTGCCCTCCTTTCCTCCCGTCCCCGCTCCAGCAGGATGTGTAGAAAATCGTGTCGTCCATTCCCATGTAAGACCTCATTTGGCCTGTTCTCATAAAACTTGTAGTAGTACAGACAGCACATAGGTTTCTGAAATATTATAATCATCTTCTGAGATAATAATGGCCAAAGATTTTGGCATCAGTTCCTTGAATATCCTTGCCAGAAGGCGGATCTCTTCCTGGTTAGAAACACATAATTTGTGAACATTGTGCACACTTCCCCTGACAATATCTCCAGACTGGTGCATCATTTTCCTCCATTCTTTTGAATCACACTGTGTAAGCAAGCTATGGCTTCTTTGCTTCCATCCTCAGTTCAGTAATTTTCTTTTCCTACATCTGCCTTTTACAGTCTCTATGAGTGGGGTCGTAGCTGTGTCGTTCCCAGGATATTAGAGAGACCAGGCGGATGAGGTAATATCTCTTATTGGACCAACTTCTGTTACTGAAAGAGACAAACTTTTGAGCCACACAAGCTCTTCTTCTGGTCTGGGAAACTCACATAGAGACTGCCTTTATTGTCTCTTTTATGATTCTGTGCTCAGCACACCCATAAAAATCAAGCAGATATTTTCTATAGGTGTGTAGATAATCAAGGCAACACTGCAGCCTTCAGGTGCCTTTTAAGATAACAGCAATACACCTGGATATCCTTGGACAGCTTTAGCCTGCTCTCAACCTTTAATAAAACACAATGGAAGTCATAGTCATTTGAATAACCTGATAGTGTGGACCATTTTATCTCAGAGAAATGGCAGGATTTGTTGGTGTGAGTAAAATATTATACCATTTTTAATAATGAAAAATAAATAATTATTTGTTTCATTTTAATTTAGTTTTTACAATGGTTTTTAAAATGTTATGAGAGGAATTTTAACAGCAATGATTCAAGCAGGCAAGTAATGAAACTTATGATTATTTCTCTCAATGAACATCTGTACATACAACCAGGAGAGTTGGCAGGAAAAAAAACTCTCAGGAAAAAAAAGCAGTGCACGTGACAATAAGAGCAAATGTGAAGAACTGATCTCCCTAATGAGAGGGCAATATTATGTACACTATCAAAATAAAATGTTTAGTTTTTGTTGTAGAAATTTTCCAGATTTTACATTCAGAGGGAAATTTTGACGCTTTATTCCTATTCTGAATGAAAACAAATGTCAAGATATCCCATTTTTGCATGCAATGAAATTCCATTTTCTGACTAGCTCTATTAGCTAGCTACGTGCCTTCTTCCCTCTCCCCCCAATGGTTTTAAATAGGGGTGAGGAATGGGAAGGGAGTTTTGTGTTCTGCTGGTTATTTAGTTGTATATGGTTTTCTAGTTTATGGCAGGGGTTCCATGAACCACGGCTGGGAGCCACTTTTTCTTTCTGTATCTATCTATATCTGCCCAAAGTAACAGTGATGAAGGTAATATAGTCCCAGCACACACTGTTGTATATCAGAGTTATGTGATGTGCAGCTGGAGCATAATACTGTTCTTATGGATAGAAGTGGGAGGATTGATTTCTGTTGCACCCTTATGCTTCAGGAACAACCCTTTAGCCACAACCTGTTTTAGGATTGAGGGCATAAAGATGCCACGCAAACATCTTTGTTCCCCTCCCCTATTTTGGGCCCCTTACTCTGCACACTTTGGCAAAGCCTGCCAACTGACTCCACACTCTGTCATGTATCTCTGTGATTTCCCCCGCTAACACCCATCCCCAAAATAACCACACTAAACACAGCACCTCTCCTCAGCAAGGACAACAAAATACATTTGGCATTTGCAGCCCATTTGGTAGTAGAATGATTGTTCCAAAATAGGAAAGTACTCAAAAAGACAATGACTAGGAACCTCTTAAACACCATGGGTCTGATTCTCCACTGCCTTTCCCTTACCTGGGCAAAGTGAGAGCAAAATGGTGCCACATGAAAACAGTGGCATGTTACATGTTACATGGCACAGGTATAAATGACTATAAAAGGTGTCAAGCAGTGGAAAATCAGGCTCAATAAATCCCTTTTTCTTCCCAAGATAATTTTTTCTGGGAAGGGTTGTAGCATGTGAAATTTCAGGGGAATTGGTGGGAATTGCAGGGGGAGGGAGATGCAAATTAGTCATTTGAGGCTCCCCAATGCTGGGGTTAGTTCTATAAACAGCTGGTTGGAAAATTGGGGAAGTGGTGGTTTCTGTGGGATATTTTGACTTGTCATAAAAAAAAATTAAAAAGCTAACTTATAAATTGCCAAATATAATAAATAAATAATTATTGTGGCTGCTAAAAAATAGAGGGGGAAAAATTAGTTTGGGGACAAAAAATGTTGGTGTTCAGGTTTTCGATGTCCTGATGAAAAATGAACATTTTCAAGGAAAGCAGACACATTCCACAAACATTTTTAATCAATCAAACCCCCAATTTTCCTTCAAAAAATGTTTTCAGGGAAAACTTTTAACTAACGCTAGTCATATGCGCCAAACTACCCCAGCTGACTATAACCATGACAGACATCATACGAGTTGGGGATTGCTGGAGCTCAGCAATGCTCTGGCCTAACCTTCATTTGACCACATCCACTATGTGCCCCAACCCTGGAGCAAGCCCATTACCCAAAAAGCATCTCCTACAGTCTCCCTTCTAATGCTGTGTTCCAATTACAGATCACAATTTTCCAACAGTGCGGGTCACTGAGGTGTTCTGTCCACTTCTGGGTGGCAAGCAAATTATGGTTCCTGATGGGGTCTTCCATTTTTATACAAATTGTATCATTTGGAGATGATAGTATGCACCTTATTTGGTGCAAATTCCATTTTTCAACAGTTCTTCTGCACCCTTTGTGAGGTCATCTGATAGAAGTGATGTGATTGTTTGCCAATACTTGTCCAAATTCCTTTTGCATTTGCAATGGGTTTCTGGGTTCTTCCTACTGCTTAATGATCACCAGGTAGCCCCTGAATAACTTCCTGCATAATGTTTGAGATCCACCGAAGGAGAGAGGCACTGTGACAGTTGGTAAAAAACGGGCACAGCAGAGGTGCACAGTTGCCAACTTTCACGTGGTAAATAAGCATCCCGACTTTTACAATAAGCCAAAAATCAAGCTAATCCCATTTCATAACAAGGCAAAAACAAGCCAGTCCCTAAGAACACCAATACTCTATGTGACTACATCCCCCCGGCGTGCAGTCTGGGACTGTGGTGGGCCCGCTGTGCACCCCTGACTCTCTCCCCCCCTTGCCCCTTGCCCCTGCTTGCCCACCCTTGTCTGGGAGCTCCCAGCTTGCTGGGAGCTGATCAAAAAAAAGAAGCAACAAGCTACAAGCTACACACCAAACAAGCAACAAGCTACAAGCCAAAAACTAGGCAACAAGCAACTCAAAAGCCAATTAAGCCAAAAACAAGCCCAATTTCTGCATTTTTTCGCGGGTTTGGCATGTCTGCAGAGGTGGTGTCCAATAACCTCATGTGAAAGCTGATTTCTCGCTGCTCTAGTTGTTAAGCATCCAGGTAGAAAGCCCTGGCATTTTGCACACCTGGAGCAAGCACATAATTTTACCAATTCCAGCACCACTCACCCTCACCTTTGAAAACCTCTGTGATTTCCAGAGCATCTAAAACTGAGTGCTCAGTTTCCATGCAGTGCTCTCAAACTGCTGCCCCCTTGGAAAACTCCCTATACATATACAGTTAAGAGGCATTGGTATTAATCCCTATAAAATATCTATTTCCCATATTCCTTCCTAAGCAAAATTTTTAGCAGCAAACTGTAAATCTGACAGCAACATGGACTTTCTAATGTTATCCTGATGGTGCAAAAGGGTGAGAAAACACATCAAGAATATTACATATTCAGGCTGTTATTCTGTATTTTTCAAGGGAAAAGGAGCCAGAGTTAAGATTGATTTTAAGTGATACTTGTTGGCATGAATTATTCAATATACTTCAAGTTCAAGAAGAGTGCAACGTAATAGAAAAGTCACTCTTTGGTAATAGGTTTTTTTTTTTCAATTTTAAAGCTTAAAAATAGTTCTACTGACCAGATTCTTCCTTCCACGCTCAGCTCTTAATGCCCGATCCAAAGCACATTCAACTCAGGGGGGGACTTCCAGCAGGAATTTTAAATGGGCCATATTATTAAATGCACATTTTTATTGAGAAAATGTAAAAAGTGAAAGAGCCACTATGTGGTCAACAACCCCAACTAAGTGATTTCAGTGGCGTGACGCTGGCACAAAGTGGTGTTAAGAAGTGGTGAATCAGACCTGGAAAGTGCTGTGTACTTCACTCAGCAGCATACCTATAAGCTTTTGGACAGTACCTTTCCTGAAGATTTGTATAGTCCGGTAGTAATACAGAATATCCACCTGAGTTACCCTTCCCCATGGAATAGCCTCTCTAACTACAACTACAATGAGTACAGATTGGACCAATATTCATTAAAACATCATGGATTGCAAAGGTAGGCCCTGATCTTGCTCCCACTGAAATCAATGACAAAAATCATCAATTTCAGTGGTAACAGAATTGGGCCAGCATTATTAGTAGTAGTAATAGTATTTATTTATTTATTGTATTTCGATAGCACCTAGTGACCTTGACCAAGAATAAGTGTGCTGTGACCCAGCCCTCAGCTAGGCTATGCCTATTGTGAGGAGACGCAGAGGCAACCCAATACAATGCAGATAACCTTAAATTTTAAACTTTATAAAGGGAAAACCCAGAAATTGGGCATGAACACTAATATAACATTAATAATAGAATAATAATATGATATAAAGTAACATTAAATACTTGCTTAGGAAAATAATAAGCTGTAAATTACCATCACAAGACAAGAAGTCTTTTCAACAACAGGCTGTGTCACCCCAAGAGAGAATCAAATCCTCCTTTCCCTGCCTGCAAAGTCCAGCTGCACCCATCCTGACCAGGATCTCCTCTCTCTACCTTACAATGCTCCTTTGCTCTGACACTGTGATGACCACACCTCTTTCCAAGGAATGACCGCTCCTCACCCGGAGAGCCACACCCTTTCCCCAGGTGCTCAAACTGTATTCCTTCTGTCAGTGTCAACCTTACCTGTCTTGCAGTCTATGCCCCTTGTGACAAGGCTCCCTGCACACTGCCCTTCAGGGTCCAGCTTCCTCTAATACAGCTTTCTCAGCAAATCCGCTTCCCCTCCCCCCAGGGCAGTCCCCTTTCACCTCCTTCCTCTCTAACCATCTTTCAACCACCCCCTTTGGGCAGATTCCAAGACAACTCCCAAGTTTAAGCTACCCTCTCATTGGCTGTCTCTCTCCCCAGGACAGCATTCTATGCTGCTACACCACAGTTGCAGCAGGTGCTAGTGACAAATGTGTTAGATGATGTATGAACATATAGTAAGAGACAGTCCCTGTCCAGAAAAACTTAACATCTAAATAGACAAGACAGACAAACAGCGGGAGAAAGGAAGTGCTACCAACCCCATTTTACAGGTGGGAAACTGAGGCCCAGAGAGACTAAGTGACTCACCCAAGGTCACATAAAAGTCAGTGTGGACACAGCTCTGAGTCTCAGTCTAATTCCTTCACCACAATACCATGCCATTTTAAAGGCCAATTACAAACAACTAAGCCTTTGTTTAAAGATCTCTCGTTCTGCACTGCACTTCTTTATTGCAAATCTCGTAAGGATGAATTGAGGAATCTGTAGTGAGTTTCTGAAGTTTGTCTTCTGTTTTTTAAGAATCTTAATGAACCCCACGTAGTTCTGAAATACCTAGGTTGACTGGGAGGGTGGGGAGGGGAAACCAAAATAGCAGTAGCATTGTGTGCAATTTTTAGTGTGCAGTCCAGGTTCACAGAACAGTCTGTAAACAATCTTTTTAACCACGTTTAGGGAGGGGCACAATTTTAGGAAATCCAAACAACCAGTTAGCCCACTGACCTCTTGATAACCTATTCAATAACAATGAAACTTACAATATGCTGAGGGAAAAAAAACAAGCTAATAAGATGCTTCTCTGCTATAGGAACTGGGCCAAAAAAAACTCTCTTGTCACTTTTCGTGTTCACTCGATGAGTTCATAAAAGGAAAAGAAAATCAGTTCTGGTTAGAGAGACCATTTAGTGAAGCTAAAATTTTCTCAGAGAGTCACAATTGGGCTTTGCTGCATCATAGGAGTCGAAATGCTGTCGAAACTTTGATATTGGCTACGTTAATCTTAAAATTCTCATCTACATATTATGGTGTTTTAAAAAAAAAACCCAGACGAAATCTAATTGAAAAAGAATGTAGCTTCACATCTGTTTAACTTGATTAAAAAGACATGGGCATGGAGTTTGTAAATCTAGAGCATACGCAGAACTTGTGATTTCAGTGTTTCAGAGATCCAGGAACATAGGAGCATATATGAAAGGTCCTTGAAAACAGAGAGATAATGAAATAAAAATAGTGGAAGGCATTATTTGAGTGGCTACTGATGAGTTCTCTATCTAGTATTCAGCTCGTCATAAAAATATCCAAAAAAGCTTGGGGAGTCAGCAGGAATAACACCGTTAATACCAGCAAGCTCTCTTATTTTGGTGCATAGTAAGCACTGCAGTGTTATACTATAGGACAAAAGGACAGATCACACTTAGCATTTTCAATTAGACATAGGCCTCATTTTAGGGAAACACTTAAACAGGTGCTTAACTTAACTAGTCAATGGGACTAAAGCAAATGCTTTCTGAATAATAAAATAATAATAATACCTGGCTCTTATATAGAGCTTTTCTTCAGTGACTTACCCAGCAATCTTGAGTCTGGAATAGAACCCAGGCCTCCTTGTTTTCCTGAATCCCGGCTATTTCTTACTTCCAGGAACAGTGTCATTGAACAAAATGGGTCGACTTAAAAAAGTAAGTGCTACACCTAGTTGTAAGTGTCAGGCAGGGCTGGATTTGCACCTTACATACCCCTAGGCACAGCATCTTCACACACACACACACACACACACACCCTGCAGCTGACCTTCATGTTGCACACAGTTTTGAAGAGGTAAGGTGCCCCTAGAATGCTGGCACCCCTAGGCACATGCCTACTGTGTCCAATTGGAAATCCGGCCCTGGTGTCAGGATGTAGGTTTTCTGTAAGGCACTGTGTGGAAAATACACATGCTAACATAAAAAAAAAAGCAGTATTATATTTGCATTAGTTTTTATTGTGTTTTATATAAGAACCTAGAACATCACTGATGGATAGGCAAATAAGAATATAGACCAGGTAGGAGAAATAATTTCATTACAAAATAAATCCACTAAAAAGTATATAATTTCCCCCCCTGCATTCTCTTTTTTCATTTTTAATCCTTTCTGTGCACTTTTTTTGCCCATGTAGTGACATATTTAAGTTTCATTACACTCACCATTTGGGTAAATAAAGGCAAAACATATACATCTTAGACCATATAGGAATTACTGTGATCACCAATGCAGTATTATGAGAGTAAAAAAATCTTGGTTTTATTCTTTGCCACCCTCTTCCATTGACCCTGCAAGTCTAACCATGAAAGCCACCTTGTAACAATAGTTAATATCCAATATGTCTGCAACAAAACACATTTTCTGTGTAATCTGACTGTATCAAATTCCTACACTCTGCAGAAAGAATTACTTGGAACAGGAAGAAAGAAGGAATATGGAACACAAGGAAAACTCAAAGGAACATTTTATTGTAACATTTATAATAGAAATTGGGGGGTTTTGTTTAGCCTCAAGGTATACTTGCTAATAAAAGTTCTGGCAAACCTGCTGTGTATAAGTGGCCTGGCCTATGATGTCAGAATTCATTATGCACGCAGGGGCTATTTACAGCCTTGTAAAGTTGTAGACAAGGAAATTGTTGCTGAAATATAGCTTCAAAAGTTTAAGTGCAATCATTCTACTCATGTATTCATGTCAGCTATTGAACAGATCTTTTAAAGGGTTCTGTGCAAACTGAAAAATCATATTGCATAAGTAAACATCTTCCCACATTGCTTGTTTTATGTGTGTGTGTGTCTGTGTCTGTGTGTGTAAGTGTAAGTAACACTATCATGTTAAATTACACCATGTTGTACTATTGTGCTATTGCTTGTGAAAAGCTGGCACCAGTGATCTGCTCCAGCTCCCGTTTAAGTGTTTGCCATTGTCTGCAATGAGAGAGGGATCAGGAGATAGGTCACCACACTATAGAGCTGATCAGACAATGCCATATATTTTCCATGCATTTTTATCCATTTTCATTTAGTTGGATTTTTTTATTTTTTTTGAGTAAAGCAAGAACTGAAAAAAAAATGCTTTTCACATTCTCCCCCATTTGTCCCCCAGAAAAAGGAAGGAAAGAAAAAACAAAACAAAAATGTTTTCAACCACTGAAAATGTTTCATTGAAAATTTCAGTTTTAATTAATATGTTCCACACCAGAAAAATCATTTTAGCCAAAATGCCATTTTTCGTTGAAAAAATGTCAACGGGCTCTACTTCACATACTCCGACAGGTGAGGCCCCTTCCCGCTTCCACTGAACTCAGTGGCATGACTGTTGATTTGGGTGAGTCAGGACCAGGCCTATCAGGCTTTTAAAGAAAATCACCATTACAGCCCACACAAAGGATGTTTACACCAATTTACAGAAAAACAGAAAAATGTAATAAACTAGAGTGTGTGCTGTTTCATTCAATGACTGTGTGATCTTTTGCACCTCAGTCTTGAGCATTATAAACTGCTGCCTCAGTAACTGTTCCATCCTTCATGCAAGCCAGGTGTTATTTGTCATTTGTACCGCAGTAGTTGGAAATAACTTCATCACATAAACACATAAACGTACTCTTTGCTAAGTTGTTGGTATAACTAACCAATACCGACATCTCCTTCTGAATCACTTTTAAAAATATTCCTCCTTGCAGCAAGCCAAATTATGTTCCTGTTCTAACTGAGCTCATGTGTCAAGCATTCCATTTGTATTTATTTTCACTAATGTAAAAATATCAATGTGTGTATGTGTGTATGATATGCACATCAGCTACTCCAAATCTATCCAAAATCCTAACAGCATAGCCAGTCAAACTCCATCCCATTGTGGTTTCTTAGGTAACCAACTCATGGCCACAGAAATGGACTGCGCCCAATGGCAAGGGACCAAAAACAACTGCAGTGTTTCCACGTTTTCAATGTTTTTTTGCATTGTTAAAACATTACAGATATCACTTCTGATTAATACTGTCATGTAAACAATGTGCAAAATGGATGAGAGTCAAATGGTACTTTGAGGGCCAATCCTGCTTCAGCTGATGTCAACAGAAAACCTCCCCCTGACTTCAAGAAACTAGTGTAACCCCATTGACTTTAACTGAGTTATTACTTGTTTATACCAGTGTATGTGAGAAGAAAATCAAGGCCAAGTCCCTTTATCCTTACCAGCAAGGTTTGCTTTAGGGTTTAGGGGGTTAAACTCCTCCTCCTCCCTATCGCATCACTTTATATTTCCTTATTTCCTTACTTATTTTTTATTCCTTTTTATTTCATAGCTCCTTCCCCCACAGACAACCACCTCCATCACTCCATCCTCTCCACAACCTCTTCACTCTCTCCTGCCTTCCTTTCCCTCTATATGCTTCCTCCCCAGTTCCCAAATCTGGACAGAGTTAGCAGATTACTCATCAAGTATTCAGAGTACTTAGTGATGCACTCAGACAACAACTTATCCCACATGCAAATGTCAAGCCAGGGATTGTTTTTCAAATTTGGGTATACCACTATACCATCATTATGCATTTTACAAGTCCCAAAGGCCCGCTCTGCCCATTGGTGAGATGAGTGACCACACAACTCAATCAATCTCTGAGGTCCCTCTAACCTCACAGGTCTCTATGTTCTCTGGTTCACCAGTGTGGATAAAATTAGCATACCACATCCATCCCTGATGTATATTCTGTATATAACACAGTATTCAAATAAATCCATCACATACCCTGTTATTTCCACCACTTATAATATAAATATAGTTAGAGCAAACTTTTCCCACATCTAACCACCATTTTCAAAACAGATGAGCTGAGGTTTCACCTCACAGCTCTTAGCCTGCCAAGACCCAAATGGCCTACAAGATGCACAGACTGCAGTGCAATTCCCAGTGATGTCAAAGCAAAGCCTCCCATGGACTTCAGTTGGCATTGGATCAGACCTTAAATGAGGTACATCAGGAAAATAACAGGCCAGGGAATGTCATTGTATGTGGAATTAATTTAACAAGTGTCTAACTATCCAATTATTCTATTTTCTATGTAATCATTTTCATGTTTTCCCATGCAGGATATCAATTAATTACAATAGGCCTGATCCTGTGAGGTACTCATGAGTTCAAAAGAGGAACTCAACTCCTCACAGGACTGGGTGCAGTATTTGGTGAAAAATAACATAAGCATATGGAACAGAGATATATTTGGATCAAAAGTGAAAGACATAATTGGAACATATGCTCAATAATTCCTATATACAATTATTATTATTACTATACCCAGCTATCCCAATAAGATCAAGACCCCAATATGCTATGGGCTCTACAAACATAGAGAAGAAGACATTTTGCCTGCCTGAAAGATCATACGTTCTTCATTTAAGACAAGACAGATTTGTGTGTGTAGATTAGGTAGTGAATAAGCTCCTCTGAGCCAACTTTTCTCTTGGATCCACACTGCTGATCTCAGGAGTTGGAATGAGTTATCCATCTGGGAATAAATCAGTTATTTTCAGGATAGTTTTGGCAGCAAGTCTCCTTTCCCAAACATTTGCTCCACCAGCATTCTGCTATCCTTCAGAAATGGACAGATCCTCTTGTCTTCTGCATTTGTGAGGGTGGGTTTATAAAAGAAGACATGATGGGTGGGGGGAAGGAAGCTGTTTTCTGTTAAACACACAAATTATTTCTCTGTAAAAGTCCAAGGTACCTATACTCTCTATTCATGTGACCAGGAATATGGGATGGGGGGGGGGAAGCTTAACTAAAATCATAGCAGATTTGCGACAACTGCATTTCTGACACAGTAGCCCCTCCACCAGATGAAGCCGACATGGTAGTGTAGACAGAAGATGTGGCCTGATCACGTAGCCAAAGTTGGGAATCTCTAGGGAACCCTGGCCTTAACTATGCAGATCCCCAGAAAGCTCTGTAGAAGGACTCTCTCACTCTCACTCTCCATGTTCCTCTTAGGTGACCAGTTTCTATAGTTTTGTTTTCCTCTGAGCATATAGGCCTGGAAAAGGCAGACCTGAGGTCTCTTGATGATAAAGGCAGTAATTTATGCAACAGCCCAGCATTGCCCATCAGCAGGGATTGAGGCTGTGAACTGTCAGCTCCAGACTACAATTCGCTATCACTTGTGCTACAGGAAATATTCCATTCCTAAGTAGCAGTGGTAACCTGTTATCTTGTGTCAGCCAATAGATGGGGATGTAACACACATTTTTTCCAGTGTCTTACCAGAGAGCAGCATATGGCCCTTAATGAGTCTCAGTCACTATGTATTTTAGAAGAAAGAAGCTAGGCAATTTGAGCATCCCCAGCTGTGCAGCTGTTAAGAAGCTGGCTGGTTATAGGAGTATTTTCACATATCAGAGCTCCAAATGCAAAGGTGTTTTCTGTACTGGGGTAGTGTCCAGAGATCTCAGTCAAGGAGCCAGGGCCTCATTGTGCTAGGCTCTGTATACATGCATGATAAAAAATAATCCCTCTCCACCCCCCAAAAAAGTAATCCTGCCCTTATGAAGTCAAGTGAATTTGTGAATGTCTCCAGAGAGCTTTGTGTCCAAAACTCAACGAGTTGCGTTGTTCTCATGTGTAAGTGTAACCAGGGCTGGCTCCAGGGTTTTGGCCGCCCCAAGCAGCCAAACAAATTAAAAAAAAAGCCGCAATCACGATCTGCGGTGGCAATTCGGGGGAGGTCCTTCGCTCCGAGCAGGAGTGAGGGACCGTCCGCCGAATTGCCGCTGAACAGCTGGACGTGCCGCCCCTCTCCGAAGTGGCCGCCCCAAGCACCTGCTTGGTAAGCTGGTGCCTGGAGCCGGCCCTGAGTGTAACTTTTTGAACCCGTGACAGCCTTGGTAATAGCCTGCATCATACTTCATTGTCTCCGAGCACTATGTTGGGGAGAAAACTGGCTAACGAAAAAGAAGGCTATCAGTGAGCATGCATTGATTCCATCTAATAGGTGCAGAATTGTGTATCCTATTCCATTCTTTTCAGCTCTCTGACCCTTTCCTGATTTTATTAAGTATTATTAGCATAGTTTACCAGGTCCAAAAAGTACCTATTTTCCTCTATAGACTCTATACCAATGATATTATCTTCTGTAACATACTTTACCTTGATGCAACTATTTTCACGTCATTTCATCAGAAGAGCCAGTTCTCAGCTGCAATCATGCCCCAATAATAAGAAAAAGAAAGAAAACTGGAGAAAGGAGCATGCTATATGATAGTATTCAAAAAGAAACTTTCCATAGGACCTTGAGCTTACCTCCCTAACTGACATATTCACCATGCAGCTAAAAATCATTCGAAAGTACATACTCACTCCTGTAATCACACCCCCTTTCATTTAGTGCTCATTTGATCTTTTCAGATATATTATTCCTTTTAACATCGCAGATTCCTGATAACTATCTAGCGATCTTAGTACCCAGCCAATATGCAGCGTGCTTTTCCCCACACGGTGAACACAGGGAACCTACTTACCGATCCTTAAATCAACGGGAGTTTTGCTATTGACTTCATTGGGAGCAGGATCGGGTCCCAGGAATTCTTCTTGCAGCCTACCTCATAATTCATAAGCAATAATTAGCGTTGCTATTTATCGCAATCAAAACTAAGAATATCCCAACTAATCAATCAAAAGCTCCATAGGAAATAATTTACAATCCTATACATATAATATCCAAATGGTATAAAGCTATTGCAACGTAATCAAGAGTCAGAGAAGAAATACTATTATTCTATGCACAGCCAAAAGCGAAAGAAGAAAGAAAAAAAGAAAAAATATTATAATTTAAAGTTAAATTTTATCTAATTTATTTTAACTACAATTTGTGTTGCTGTGAAAAGCAAGAAAATGCAGCCATTGCAGAGACTGAAGTATACTTGTCTCTAACATATGAACAGCTTTATCATTGTTCATTTAAATTGCAGTATTAAATGAGTCATGTTCGCAAACGAGGAGATGTAAACCGCTTTCCAGGGTGTCTTGTTTTGTAGCTTCTTTGCCTTGCTTTCCTGATAGCGCTTGAAAACGCGGCGTCTCTTGCCACTTGCAGCATCCTATGCGAATAGCGATATGATGTTTGGTGACTTTGTAAGGATTTCTCTTAATTTCCACCCAGCAACAAATATACTAACATCTTCCCCCAAATAGAGTATTGCAAGTCTGGGGAAATAATCTGGACCCCCGTCTTGCTGCCAGATAAAAAAGAAAAACAGATCGATTATCCTAAGCTTAGTATCTGATATACTTATTTACCCATCTCTCAGTTAATGACTTTCCCTAGGTAAGTTGGTAGATGACAACACTACTACTCTTTGCCTTCATTTACATAGGATGTATTGAATGATTCAACAAGAATTAGCCACTCCATGGAACTAGTCCTTTGTTTTTGTTTTCTCTCAATCCGTAGAAGGCCATTCAAAAAGATCACACTCTCGTTTCTCCGCTTCCCAACCCTCTCTGTATTTAATCAAACCTGGATCAATCAATACCTGGTCCTTGCTTTGCAAGAGACTCCTCCCCAGGAGCTAACAAAAGCAAGAAGAGACTCAAAATTCCATGCTCCCGCGTATTTCCTCCAGGGAGGTCTGCCGTCGATTATTTGCACCGAGATTTTCCCTTTCGGTTTGGGCGCAAGCAGACCCCTCTCTCACACAGCTCCCGTTCATGCCAAGCACCATAACAACGTGACCTAAATAAATCGCTTAACAGATCTCACCCTTCCTTTCCCTGCAATCCAAACAATAAAACTCTACTCGAAGTTCTAATCAATGTGAACACATAGCTGAAGTGTGGTGTCAACCTTCTGTTTAAAATGGTCGTTCTTACATTGCCTTGGGACAAATATGATGCGAGAGCATTAGAAGCTGGATAGATGATGGATGCTTAAACTAACCTGCCTTAGGAATTCAGGTTCAGAAACTACTGTTGATTTTCCTAGTGCACTCAAATGCACTGACATATTGCTAACTCCTTGCCACCGTTGTATTTTATTGTTCAACATACACAATGTGTTTAGAACATAAGAACATAAGAAAGGCCGGACCCGGTCAGACCAAAGGTCCATCTAGCCCAGTATCCTGTCTACCGACAGTGGCCAATGCCAGGTGCCCCAGAGGGAGTGAACCTAACAGGCAATGATCAAGTCATCTCTCTCCTGCTATCCATCTCCACCCTCTGACAGACAGAGGCTAGGGACACCATTCCTTACCCGTCCTGGCTAATAGCCATTAATGGACTTAACCACCATGAATTTATCCAGTTCTCTTTTAAACTCTGTTATAGTCCTAGCCTTCACAACCTCCTCAGGTAAGGAGTTCCACAAGTTGACTGTGCGCTGCGTGAAGAAGAACTTCCTTTTATTTGTTTTAAACCTGCTGCCTATTAATTTCATTTGGTGACCCCTACTTCTTGTATTATGGGAATAAGTAAATAACTTTTCCTTATCCACTTTCTCCACATCACTCATGATTTTATATACCTCTATCATATCCCCCCTTAGTCTCCTCTTTTCCAAGCTGAAGAGTCCTAGCCTCTTTAATCTCTCCTCATATGGGACCCGTTCCAAACCCCTAATCATTTTAGTTGCCCTTTTCTGAACCTTTTCTAGTGCCAGTATATCTTTTTTTAGATATTCGAGATGTGGGCGTAGTATTCGATTTATATAAGGGCAATAATATATTCTCAGTCTTATTCTCTATCCCCTTTTTAATGATTCCTAACATCCTGTTTGCTTTTTTGACCGCCTCTGCACACTGCGTGGACATTTTCAGAGAACTATCCACGATGACTCCAAGATCTTTTTCCTGACTTGTTGTAGCTAAATTAGCCCCCATCATATTGTATGTATAGTTGGGGTTATTTTTTCCAATGTGCATTACTTTACATTTATCCACATTAAATTTCATTTGCCATTTTGTTGTCCAATCACTTAGTTTTGTGAGATCTTTTTGAAGTTCTTCACAGTCTGCTTTGGACTTAACTATCTTTAGTAGTTTAGTATCATCTGCAAACTTTGCCACCTCACTGTTTACCCCTTTCTCCAGATCATTTATGAATAAGTTGAATAGGATCGGTCCGAGGACTGACCCTTGGGGAACACCACTAGTTACCCCTCTCCATTCTGAGAATTTACCATTAATTCCTACCCTTTGTTCCCTGTCTTTTAACCAGTTCTCAATCCATGAAAGGACCTTCCCTTTTATCCCATGGCAGCTTAATTTACATAAGAGCCTTTGGTGAGGGACCTTGTCAAAGGCTTTCTGGAAATCTAAGTACACTATGTCCACTGGATCCCCCTTGTCCACATGTTTGTTGACCCCTTCAAAGAACTCTAATAGATTAGTAAGACACGATTTCCCTTTACAGAAACCATGTTGACTATTGCTCAACAGTTTATGTTTTTCTATGTGTCGGACAATTTTATTCTTAACTATTGTTTCGACTAATTTGCCCGGTACAGACGTTAGACTTACCGGTCTGTAATTGCCGGGATCACCTCTAGAGCCCTTTTTAAATATTGGCGTTACATTAGCTAACTTCCAGTCATTGGGTACAGAAGCTGATTTAAAGGACAGGTTACAAACCTTAGTTAACAGTTCCGCAACTTCACATTTGAGTTCTTTCAGAACTCTTGGGTGAATGCCATCACCAGATGAACTGTAATCGACTGTAAATTACCATGTAGTTTCTCACAGCTCTAACACACATAGGTAAGAACGGACAATTCTGCCTGAGAAAGTCTGCGGGGGAATTTATTTGCGTAGTAAGAAACAGGGGTGAATGTTGTTATCAGCAAACGTGACATAAAAGCTAAACAAATGGGTTATTTGAAAAAGTCCTTTCCCCCAGTCCATGACATAATTCATCTGGGGAAAACTCCCTTTAAAATTGGCCAGATCCTCAAAGCTGTAAACTGTTTTAAGATGTGTGTACATTTCAGCCTAACGAAAAATAGTTAGAACAGTTTCAATAAAAGGCATGGGCTTGTCACACCAGTCAAATTATATCGATGTGTAAATCTTAAACCATTCCCCCGCCCCTCAAATGCAAAGGAAACTGGATTGTAGAGCTGGATTGATGAATTATTTCGTATGAACTGGGAGTCTCGGAAACAGCTTTCTCAAAACACTCCGTTAAAAAAACCCCACAAAATATGCTTACCAGACCGAATGAGGAAATTAGGTAACCGAAAGTACAGTGCTTTTAACTCGGTTTAAAGACGCGTATCTACGCACAAAGGAAGCAACGTGGGAAAGTGTATCATAAATAAGAGTCCGATTTAAAGCCACAAAAGCAAGGAAACACCGAGTTCAGGAGAAAACGTGCTGACACTCCAACCCCTTCTCCACCCCGCCCCACCCCACCCCACCCCAATAGTCAATAGACTACATTGAGGCTAGCGTGTTTTCAGACAGCCTCGGGCCAATAACCCTGAGTTTAGAAACTGGATGTTTGTATATCTAGAGATATCTGTCTTTACGTACTCATCAGAGTAAAAAATGTCAAGCAATTAGAAAAACACACACACGGCTAGAAGTCATCCCACAACAACCTGTGTTCCAGGCCCCAGCGGATCTTGCAAAGATTCTTTGGGAGCGATTAAGGGAGATGATTCGGAGTCATTTTTGCCCTGACAAGTAGGTAACATTCCGTACTCACGGGCTATCTTTCACAGGTGGAAATGCAGATTTGCAGTGACCCATTTTAAAAACACACCGTTCTGCCGTTGTAGTGCGAACACCAGAGACAAACTTTTGTTTGGATCTCAAGTAAAATAAATAGCAAATAATCACTTAAGTCACGGGGTTGGGAATAAACCTGTCAAAATACTTTCAGCACGTTTGGCATTCCTAAATCCTACCCCCTTTTTTAAAAAAAAAATAATGTAACAACCATCAACTAACATTGATTTCGCCGTGAAGCCTGGCTGCCAAGCGGAGCACAGGGAGAATGGTTAGGAGTGGCACGTGGCTTTAACAACAGAGACAGGCATGGGCCCCCCGCATAACGTGATCCCAGTATGCGCAAGCGGAGCAAGCTGTTTCCTCGCTCGTCAGTTTCACCGGCAGACGCGTGCTGCCCTGCAGCGCTGCTATTCTGTGCCCCCGATCCGTCACTTGGGAGGTGTCGGCGCTCTCCGGAGAGCAACTGGCTTCCTGGGACACGTTCTCCCGGCAGGTGGTGGAAGTGCTGGGACTGCCTCCTGAGCCCTCATTCACAAGAGCCTAGCGCCACCCAGCGGAAAGGACAAACCAGGAGAAAGGGACGGGGGCGCGGGGCTCCTTCTGGGGAGCCAGGAGAAAGGACGGGGGCGTGGGCCCTTTGTGAGCGGGGATAGCAGAGGTAATGGAAGCGGCTGGGGGAGATTGGTGACAGCAGCAGCCACCCCAGGTATCAAACAACAGCTGGAGTCTGACCCACCCATAGGTGCTGGAACTAGGAATGCTGCCCACCCCCACCCCCCCACCTCCCCCCTGCAGTGGTTTCCATCAGATACAGAGTTTACTGTTTGGTTCAATGGCTCTCAGCACCCCCGCTATACAAATCCCCCCCCCCCACACACACACACACACATCTCCCTCCCTTCCAGAGCAGCAGTTCCTTCTGCCAAGGGCATGGTGTTCAAGGCTCCTTTTTCCTTCCTGGGGGTGGGAGGGAGAAAAAGATGGACGCGCCATGACCCCAAACCCTAAGGAGCTTAGGAAAGGAGCGGGCGCTTTAACTGTACAGCCCATGTCAGTGAACGTCAAAGAGGAGGCCAAGTAAATCCTTCGGCGATTCTGCCGGCTCTAGGTTTCCGAAAGGTCAGCGTAGCCTTTTGACCATGATCATGGATCTGTTCTTGTTTCAAGTAGGCTCCCTCCCGTCCCCCTCTGGCGAGGTGTGTGAGGATTGTATTTGGAAAAGGAGGAAACGTCTCCCTGAAACAGTGGTGGCTGATGAAGGGTTTAAACCCGTCAGAGACGTTTTGTGCCAGCCCGGCGCTGAAAGCCAGCTGATCAACCCAGCCTCAGGGATGGGGATGCAGGGGGAGAGGTGACCTCCGGGGAGCCCTTCCAGCGCAGGCGCTCAGAGAAGGCCACCCGGAGTAGGGGAGCGCAGAGGGGCTCTGGGACAGTTTGTGCAGTGGGGGGCTGAGAGCCATGAACCAGACTGTAAACCCGGTGTGTGATGGAAACCACCGCAAGCCAGGGGGTGGGGCAGCACCCCCAGCACCCCTAGTTCAAGGAGCGCATCATTTCTTCTTCCCTTTGATTCACCCATTTCCCTGGGAGACGCTCCAGCGGCGGAGCTGCAGGTCACAACGCACGTTCTGCCGAATCACAGTCCATAAAAATGATGTAAAATGGCTTTTATTGCTTCCTGCCCTAGTCGCCGCCAGGGTCTCCCTGAATGTCCGAGGAGGTGGACAGGGGAGCGCAAAGCTCGCTCAAGAATTGGCAGCCTCGCTCTTAGGTGCTCCTTGGATTATTACTTTTTTCCAAACTATGTTCGTAAATCATTTAATAATCCGGCACTCAGTCACTCGGCCCTACCTTTGAGTGGATCGTTATATTTTATGGGCTTTACTCAGAAATTAATGAAAACCTCTCACGAACTGGGGCATGAAACCTGCTCCTGATTAACACGTTCCCCAGACGTCCAGTTGGGCTCTCGGCAAAGGATGGGAGACGCGTAATGTTCTTTTCCTATGAGCTCATTCAATATACGCGGCATGGGCAGAAACGAATCTTTGAATCCCCATCTTTCCAACGTAAACAGCGTAGGTCAGATTCACTGCGTGTTATGTCACATCAATCCACAGCACTTTTCTCCCTGCCCGTTAACGTCGCAAGGCTAAGGCGAGCTGCTCTCTGCTTTCCACACCAACAAGGCAACCTTTAAAAAAAAAAAAAAAAAAAACAGATCGAGTCTTTTTCGCTCCATGGGATCCAACAACTTCTCCTTTCACAGTCCAAATTATAGACCACAGCCTTGATCCTGCATCAGGGAAGATAATGGAAGTTTTGCCTGGACGTCACTGCAGCAGGATCATGCCCTGTGTCTTTAATATTTAGCTACAAACCCCACTCCCCATTGCAATGTGAAACCCAGACTCGCATGTGTTTCTTTACAGAATTTACCCACTCCGGGCCAAACACCACCCTACTCTGTCAGAAGTTCCACAAGTCACTGGAGTAAGGTTCCAGTTAATATAAATAAGAGTATCAGAATCGAGCAGCCTTCAGTGATCACCGCAACGCAGAAGAATTCTACAGCTCTAAAGGGGGAGGGGGAAGAGTATTTTTAAAACAACTAGACTGGAATCAGATCTGACACTTTCCCTCACTCACATAGTAGGGGAAGATAGTGAAGGTCGAAGCCTCGTATGAAAATTATTGACAATGTATAAAAGCTATTTGAGCAGCAATCTCATTTGATTGGAATGTAAACCTGGGAGAGTTAAAAGCAAAACCAAAAAGGTATTGCGTGTTTAGATCTCCGGGCAAATCTTGCTGGCCTTATTCATTGCTGTCAATGGCGTGTGGAGAGCAGGATTCGGATTTTTATTTTAAATAGAATTACTATGAAGCCAAAATAACTTCCAGGATAAGGCTGGTGTTCAAATGTGCACTAGAAATTGAGATTGCCCTTTACTACCAATAAACGTATTTCTCCCGTTCTGACGGATCTCGCTTCGCATCCTGGAAGATTCTGCCAAAGCAGAGTTGTCACTTATCATCAGCGTGATATATTGGAATTACACCAGATCCCTGCATCCCTGCCTAAAAGGCTCACCCCTTTCTAAACCAAGTGTGCTGCTACTCCACTGTCCTAGCCTGAGCTGTGACGGAAAACCAGACCAGACATAGAATTTGTATTTTCTCTGCTTTTTAAAAAATACATTATTATTATTATTATTATTGTACTCAGCGCCTGTCACGTTTTATTTACCCCGACAAAGGATGCCCGGAGACAAAAGATTTTTTTTTTACGTCAGAGATGTTATATATTTTTGGAAGGGTCGTGTTTCCTTTAAAGAGGTGACCTATATCCTGACCGCAGTAGGGGGGTTATTTTGATGCTCCGGGAAGTTCATATAGAATTGTGCAGATCACTGACTTGGGGGGAGAAATCCTATACATTGTACTCTGGTGGAGGAAAAGCAAGATCTACCTAAAACAATAGGCAAAGAGCTATGTTCTAAATTACCGTAGGATGGCACTTGTGAAGTAGACAAAGGATAGTACAGAGTGAGTGTTTTATACAGATTCCTGTCAGTAGGTGTGTGTAATATGTATGGAGTTCCTATGATAAATGCCTGGAGGTCAGACGACATATTCTTTATATACACACATTACGTTAGTGTGAGCTATTGAAACTACAGTGGCGAATTCTGAGTCAGTAGGTACTGCTGAGTCTCTGCCCACGTGCAGTGTGATCTCTACACTACAATAATGAAGTGAAGGCGTCTGTAGGATTTCACTATTTAGCTCGCCAGCTCACAGCAAACGGGACAATTATAGGACAGTAGAGAAAGGCGCCTTTGCAACACAGCAGTTTGGACCAGTAGAACAATTAACCCTAGCTGCCTCGCATACCTAAGCCGGCTTGCTGTACAGAAGGCTGCCTTGCAAAAGTCTGTGTCAATCTTTCTGCTGCGAGCCTGTAGCCTGTTTGAGAGTCTGAAGGTGGTGTCCGGCAGCAGTCTCACATCTGGGAGAGCTAAAGGGGTCATCAGCCCACTCTCTCCCCAATCCATTTCTGTTGCTGCTTCACAAATTATCTACCATCTAGAAAGCACGCATTGCTGCATTCTAAGAGGAGACTTTCCAGGGACTTTAGCCGTGGCTTTCCCTGGAGCTCTCCTCTCTCAAACCGTGAAGAGGAAGAGAGGGTATTTTAGACTCACCCAGTTCAAACAATGCATGGTATAGGCAGACTCGGGAACAGAGGCAAAAATTCTTAGGTTATAGAGTGGCTTTCCGGAAAGCTGAAAAACCCATTTCAGCGTGCTGAATAGACCAGTGCCTGGGAAACAGAAAGGCTCCAAGAGAAAATAGCAAAAGGCTGCGAGATCCGAGCAACTAACTTTCACACTTTCCATGTCACTGATGTTAGCTGGCCCTGTAGAACATTCCTGCACATTAGTTTCCACTTGAAGAATTCCAAGCACACAGATCCTGCACTTCCTCCTCAGGCAAAAATCCCACTGAAATCCAGGGTAAATCGAAATCAATGGGAGTTTTGCTTGAGTGAGGCATAATAATGGGGACCCTAATACATTGTTTTCGGGCGTCTCTTTTCTCTTACTCCCCATTCTCCCTCTCCTCAACTGATTTCATTTTAAGAATACTTTGCTATTGTATATAGTTTTTGTGTCTCTCCGCCTTTGTACATAACCAACGAACTCCATTTCTCTCCTCTTAGTGTCTTCTACCCCAGGGTATTCCATAAAATTCCCACTGATGGGAGAAGTGTAAAACTTCTCAGACCAAGGAAACTTTCCTGCAGCAGAGAATAACGTAAAAGGGCTCGTCCTCGATATCCAAAAAGACATGGGAAAACATTCCGTCCTAAAATGTAAAATGTATTTACTACCGGCTGCTGCTTATTTAGCACACTTTGGAAAACAGTAGAAATCCTTTCATTTAAAACATCTTATTCTTACTGCAATTTAGGATTCTCAGCTGGGTTCATAACAAACTATTCAAGGTACACTGCCTTTAAAAGTTAGTTGCCTAAAGTGCTGCTGACTTTTTTTTACTGCAAGTAAGGTAGGCCTTTATGTTTTGTAGAGTATTTCCTTTTCTATCGTTTAGACACAGGCTGATCCGAAGAGAGCACTGATTGCTTTATGGACACACAGTCCCTATGGGAAAAGCAGTTAGATGGTTAATCTGTTACAGAGATTTTCAACTGTCAAAGTTTTCCCCCGTAGCCAAAAGAGGCATCAAATCATTGAAGGAGGACATAGGGGAGTATGCAGTTCTGAGGAAGATGGCTATAAAAAGCGTCCTGTCTGTGACATATGCGTTTGCAAAACGGAAAATCCATCCAAATAAACATTGGGATTGCAGGCCTGGTGCCAAAGGTCCAATAGAAGCCAAGAGGTCTGGGGGTTCAGGACAAAGAAAGGGCAGCAGAGTCTGGAATTGGTACTAAATCCTTCTCCCCATTCCAGCCCTTCCCCTCCTTCCTTGCTTAGTCAATTCGCTTTGAAGGGACTTGTCTCCTCGGATTTTTCTTTAGGTTTTGCTGAGAGAGTCTATTGGATGATCGCTTTGGTTGATCAGCATTTTCAACTCGCGCAAAATGCAGTCATATCCCTAATGCTGAAATGTATCTGTCTATCTCAGCCTCAGCCTGTCTAGATCTATATAGATCTCGATAAATTCAGACACCCTGAAACTGACAGTGGAGAGAAAATCCTCCAGGGCTTAAGGAAACGTACTTTTACAATACTGAAGGGATTTGTTTAAGTTTCAGTCTCGGATTTAATTGAAAAAATGCTTCTCATATGCCGACCTCAGAACAGGGAGAGAGGGAGGGGGAGAGAGCCTGCAGTTAAGAAGGGAGGTTTCTGAGATAGCAGTAAACATTTATCTTTCATATTTGTCTCCCATTTTCTTAACTGGTTTAAGCTATTTCATTTATCCCAAGAAGCAGAGGGGCACGGACATGAAACTGAAACCGCAGTAATGAAGAGATTTCCTAGAATAAAAACGATGATTATAGAACATAGATTATAGACTAACCATATCTGCCAAAAGTGTAATGTCCGTATACTATGGCAAAAGCAGAGCATTTGTGCTCCAAAGCTGGGTTAAGCACAGAAATCGATACACCAACCAAAATAAACATCTTCACCAACCAGCAAATGTACTTTTGTTTAATCATGGGAACCTCAAGCCGATACCAACAGCAAAAACGCGTGGAAACATTCAGTACCTTGTCTCGGACGCAGGATTCGTATGGCTAAAAATAAAGAAGACAGTAAAACTCAGACGCAGAGACCACCACTGGTGCTGCTAGTGCTCGACGATCATTTGAATTCATTGTAAATAGCACGCCTGGCTTCTTAATGATTTGTTTAAAGTAATCGTCTGCTAGGCAGAGTAAATTCCTGTCAGGTATAAGGAATCTGAAGCAATTCGTTGCCCCTTTCCCCCTATACTGATGGTAAATATGAGGTGCTTCTCTGCCCAATTGGGGCTATTTTGGTTTACTTGTGAAAGTTCTTTCTAATTTGCTTTGTAATAAAGAGATGATGCAATTGCATTTTCTTACATCGCGAGTAGAGATTTCTCCTGAAAGTTACTTTGAGCGAATTCCCTCCCTCCCCCACATAATATTGTATACTGAAATGTATCAGGTTGGGGTTATTTCACATAAAGTTATCCCCCTTATATTTAATAGAGAGAACCTATAGGAGTGTGTTGAAATATGGGCTTGAAGATTTTACAGTTCTCTGATAGTGGAATGATCTGGACATTTAAACAGATGTCTCAGAGCTTAGGAGAAAAAGAATTGCTCTCGCTGATCAGGCTCAGGGAAAGATTTTAAATGTAAAATAATATTTTTTTTTATTCTCTGAGGAGGTAATTCCAACAAGCTCAGAAATCGCGCCTCCAAATACAATATGGGAACAACTTATACCAATGTCTTACGAAAGGTAAACAATATTGGCAATGCGATTGTGGGGGGGCGGGGTCCTATTAAAATGTGTGGTAAATAGTGTGGAGCTTTGTAGTGTTTTCTTAGCTGATTCTCAGGTACAATCAAGCCATTTTCGGACACATTCCCATGTATGTAGCAGTGGTGAGCTGGAGGAAGCTGTCGACGCCTGTTCAGTTAATTTAGGTTTTCTTTGTCTAATTACTGTGGAGCTTAGGGAAAAGGAGCCGGGCTCAGGGCAGTAAACTGACACTTGGGCTCTGTGTGTGGTATCCAGGCAGAGTTTGATGGAAAAAGCCTGCTTCCACTCAACTGCAGGTCACTGTCTGAGACCAGCCCCAACCCCAACCCCCTCCCTGCGTATACCCACCAGCAAGCACTGCAAGGAGCTGCACTGGAGACAGACAGACACACAGTGCTTCAGGCACATTGATATGGCGTCCTGCTCGGCCCCAAACCTTTCCTTTCTCTTTGCTCCAGCATCCCTTTCTCCTCCACTTCCATCCACCCCCCCCCCCCCCGCCCCACGGCTTTAGAGATCTTACACACACACACAGCTTTTGTCTCTCTTTCTCCCCTCCCTTCTCCCCTTAATTCCTGGATCAGACCCTGTTTCCAAGCACGTGTAACCCTATAACGGAACCGGGGGTTTCATTGGAAATGATTTCACCAGGGGCACATCATTTTTTTGGCAATGTCTAGAGAGCTGGTTCTCGATATAAAACCCTGGCAGGCTGTCAGCGGCAATATTGCTGTCTCGGGTTCCATGCAGATACCCAGTGACTGACACACACACACCACACACCGGAATTATTCTGCTCCTTGCTCAACATTCGTTTTGTTGCGTGGTGCGGAAAGTGAACCTGGGGCTGGTGCCGGGGCAAAGTCCACGCAAAGGTACGTTCAGATGCTCCCCCAGCCCCCTGCGGTCTCCAGGCTCTCCCCTGAGCTGCTGCTCTGTGGGAAACTCCCTCCATCCCAAGGGGGGACATTCCTTCAAGCGACAAGAGAGCATGCAATTGCCATGCCAGGAAAGAGAGAGCTCGGCACGTTACCTTTGGAGTCTGGCACACTGGCGTGTGGCTGTGGGGATTGAAATGTCTAAGTGAGGTTGATGAATGGTGTAATTGCGTGTGTTAGGGAGGGCAGCTAGAGCGATCTGGTGCTGCAGCGCCTCCTGCCCAGATGACGAGTGGACAGGGGCCAGCTGGAAAGGGGGTGGTCTCTCTCTCTCTGTCTCGCTGCTGCTGGGCTGAGTTCTCGGCGGGATTCAGGGGGGGTCTGAAGAACAAGAGCAAGATTTAAGGAACTGATAGGTGGCCGGGTTTTGTTTGGCTGCTCAGCCGCGACGCCAAACTCGAGGGGCTCTCGTGCTTCCTCCTCTCGAAGGATCAGGCAGCGAGGGATGGCCGCCAGGTGCGGGGGGGCCACGCTGGAATGTCAGAAGCCCTGAGCTGAGCCCTCCCCAAGGCAGTGCAGTGAGGGGGCAGGGGGCGAGCCGGAGCGCAGCCTAATCCGTCCTGCCAAGTGCCTCGCTCGCCGCGGCGGAAAGGAGGGGAGCCATTGCGCAAGGGGCCTGGCGGGCGCTGCTGGGGGAGTGATGCACAGGGCGCTGCCTGCAGTCCGCAGCCGCCGCCTCCAGCAGCAGCACTAGGAGGTGCCCCGGGAGTAGCAGTTCGCCCCCTCCCCACAAGCCCATCAGGGCACCCACCCGCCCTCCGCCACCCCGCTCCAGTCTCACCCCACCCCTCCATTCCCTCCCTCCGCCAGATGACCACCGAGAGCGGCCAGCAGCAGCTGGAGCCCCCGGCCCCTCTCCGCTCCTGCAGCCCGGCTCCCGGAGCTCTCCAGTCCGCCTTGATGAGCCAGCCGCCCCCCTCCGCCCTGGAGACCTCCTCCTCCTCCTCCTCCTCCAGCAAGAACAAGAAGGCGAGCTCGGGGCTGCGGCGGCCCGAGAAGCCCCCTTACTCCTACATCGCCCTCATCGTGATGGCCATCCAGAGCTCGCCCACCAAGCGGCTGACCCTGAGCGAGATCTACCAGTTCCTGCAGAGTCGCTTCCCCTTCTTCCGCGGCTCCTACCAGGGCTGGAAGAACTCGGTGCGCCACAACCTCTCGCTCAACGAGTGCTTCATCAAGCTGCCCAAGGGGCTGGGCAGACCCGGCAAAGGCCACTACTGGACCATCGACCCGGCCAGCGAGTTCATGTTCGAGGAAGGCTCCTTCCGCCGCCGGCCCCGGGGCTTCCGAAGAAAGTGCCAGGCGCTCAAGCCCATGTACCGCATGATGAACAGCATCGGCTTCAGCGCCTCCATCCTGCCTCAGGGCTTTGACTTCCAGGCGCCCTCTGCCTCCCTAGCGTGCCACGCCAACGGCTACAACCTAGACATGATGACTAACTCCATGGCCGGGGGCTACGAGGCGCTGAGCGGGGGGCATCACGCCCCTCACATGTCCCCCAACCCGGGCTCTACCTACATGGCCAGCTGCCCTGTGACTTCCAATGGGGACTACGGTCCCGACAGCAGTAGCAGCCCCGTGCCATCTTCACCCGCCCTGGCTAGTGCAATTGAATGCCATTCCCCCTACACGAGCCCGTCAGCTCACTGGACAGCATCAGGGGCATCTCCGTATATAAAGCAGCAGGCCCTTCCACCCAGTAACCCAGCCTCAGCGGGCATCCACTCCAGCATGTCCAGCTACTCTTTGGAGCAAAGCTATCTGCACCAAAACGCCAGGGAGGACCTGTCAGGTAATACCCCTTCAACTTTCATTCCTTAACGGCTGGGGCTGGTCTCTTGCTAGGATTAGAGGAGGTTCTCCAATTGCTGCCTTAGTTTGGCCAATCTGGCGGTTGACTCTGGTTTACTGAAGCTGTCAGATAAGAGCCCAGGAACAAGGGCGAGCCTGGGGCTGCTTTGTGTTTTCTCTGAAAACAGAGCTTGACAAGAGAAAACAAAACCCGGTCCGAGAAGGACAAATAGAGCTATTGTTCGTGAACATATTTGCTCTGTTTCTGGCTAAGTATGGGGAGAACAAAAATTGCCATCCACTACTGTCTTGCTATGGGTTTGGGTCTTAATCTGAACATGCCCGTTAGTGTTGTTATTACTAGTTTAGAGGTTAAAACCCAGATCCTTATCTTTATGGTATTGTCAGTTTCAACCCGTCTTGTACGTTTGTTTGATTTCTTAGCCAGAAATACTAGGAAAACCATAAAGAATTACAAATCCGTCATTAAATACAAAAAATCCAGGGAGATTTATAGCAGGAGTGATTTTAAAAGGTGTTTAATATTACCTCCAAAGTCTTGCAGGCTGCGGCGGTAGGAAAAACCCCGCTAATCTTTAAAAATGCAGAAGAGATTAAAGCAGATCCAATTTATTTCTACCACCAGAGGGGAAAATGTGTCTGGATTTCTCCCCTCCCTGCCTGCTCTCGTGATTATAGAAAATGTATTCTTAGAAAAACTGCAAAGGGGACATTAGTGGAGAAAACAAGGCACAAAAATAGGTAAAAGATGTTAAGTTCTTAGGGGGGAATTTTCCAAATAGCCCTTTTAAATGTGGGTCTTGGAGGTTAACCAAACAAAGACAGTCTGGGCTGGACCACACCGAAGAGGATTTTAGCCTGACTTAACCCATATGAGAGCAGGGTCTTGTTCAATTTTATGGGAATTTCAACAAGTAACAAATACAGACGACCCTCTTCATTGGGTTCCCCCCCCCTCCCTTCTTGAAGGGCTGTCAATCATTCCTCAGTTCATCTCAGAGAATTGCACTGTAGCTTTCGATGTTAAACAATGTTTAACCTTTGTTGGCTGCTTCGCTCGCAGAGAAGCAACTTCTTAACAATGCAAACCGTTCTGGATGTTCTTTAGGAAAGGAAGGTTTAAAGTTTGCATTGGCTAAATTTATCTCAGCAGTGAAGCTGACCAAACAAAACCGCACAGTGTTAAAACCTTGAAAATAAACTCAGAGGCTGATTTGTAAAGCAGCAGCAGCTACAGAAATTCAGTACTTTACAGCAGCTCCTGGGAAATGGACCTTGGTCCAGAAAACAGTACGCGAACCCTACCTCCGCAAAGAGTTTCCATCTGCCCAGGCGGAATCTGCACTTTCGAAATGCCAGATTATAGCCTCGTTTAATTGTAAATCCCGTTCTACAGATTAGATTAATTCTTCACCTTGGTTTTATGATCAGAACAATAATCTTCCTTATCCGTTTTCAGGACACACGCGTTCGCAATTGCATATTCTCGCCAACCCCCCTCGAGAAACACTTGCATAACCTTTGGACAGCTTTTAGAAATGCTTTGAGGTTTACAAATAAAAAACTTCTCCCAAAAATATAGTAAGCAACTTCAGTGGGAATGGAATCAACAGGGTCTTAGAAGTGACGTTTGTTGTCAGAGTGCAACATTTTAATTTTGAAAGGGACATGGAGACAATCCAAGAACAGTTTTGTTTTGTTTTCAAACAAAGGATTTTGTTCTACCGTGAAAACTCAAATATTTCCAAGAATGTGATTATTTAAATCCAGTTTCATCCTTTTAAAACGTAAAAGAAGTACAGATCCCATAGCTAGCTCGCTACTATAAATGTAGATCTAGCTTATCTATCTACGATCATTTGTGCCAAAGGGACAAATTAATATTTATTTCAGATGTGCTAGACCAGAGGTCAAATCGTGCAATCAGTTTTTTTAACGGAATTTCCAATTGATTTCAATAAATGTGTTTTGTTTAAAAACTAATGCCATGATTTGGGCCCAGGCCTTTAGTGAAAGCAGCTCAGATCATCAAACCGTAGGTAGCTAAAAAGGTTTTGTTTGTGCCTATATACACTTATGTATATGCTGCATTCTATGCTAAAAATTAGTTACTGGGTTTGTAAGAATTCTTAACAGTAAATGAATAAGAGCAATTATTTCTCATTAATCTACAACGCACACGCAATAACAAGTGCACACAGTGTTTCTGTAGCTGCTTTTTTATTAGTGTAATGCGACGCAGATTTGGTTCCAAAATGTGTTTTTATCGGTCAATAAACCTATATCAAATCACTAGCCATTTAAGTTAGTGATGGTGTAGAGTTTAAGCCTTGGACTTGCATCTGACCCAAGAATAAGAAAAGAAAAGATTGGAAACAGAGACTTGTTCTCCTGGAGGCTTGAGGGAGACATTTTTTCGCACACTATTAAACCATGCTCACTGATTGAATCAGGGTTGTAATAAAGTGCACTGGTTTATTGTGAGCATACCAGCAGGGTTATTAGAAAGACCAAGGAAATCCAGCGAAATAATCACCTTTACACAGTGAGCACTGTGGGGTGAGGGAAGGGACAATGACGGCAGCTCAGAAAGAGATAGGCATGCTGCCATGAGTACAGTACGTGCCTCACTGTAAGGGGGCTGCCTCGCCTCCGGGCACAGAAGCTGCAGACGCATTTGCCTTGGAATCTATAAAGTTTTATCCACGTTACAAATTTAGACGCTGATGTTCGGTGCTGTCTGAGATTTGCTCCCAGTCTCTGCGGGACTCTGTGATAAGCTATTGAAGAACCTCGAATAAGCTTCTTTTCCAATAAGATTTGAAAAGGTCCAATAGGCCAGAAGAAAAATCTGAACCCACTGAACATTCCATTTCAGATATGAACAGATTGCTCTGGGAGGGGAAAAACACACCTGGGTTAGATCCTGCAGTCCTTTCTCAAGCAAAGCTCCCACTGGGAGAATAAAGTCTGAATAAGGACCTCAGGACCACAGTTGTATAGCATTGCTCCCAAAAGAGTACAGCTCATCAGGAACCGAGCACAGTGGCGTGTGGCTGTGGGGTTTGAAATGTCTGAGAGAGGCTGATACGTGATGTATATACTGGTGATACGGTATGGGGGAGGTATTGTACTTTTTTCTTTAAGTGTAGGGCATCAACCTCTGTATCGTAAGTATATGAATACGCATGTCCAAATATAGCGAGATACAGTACACACGCACTCACATTCTATACTTAATAAAATTACTTCTCATTGATCCTCTACCCACTGAAGTCAATAACAAACCTCCCATTAATTTTAATAGGGCAGGATCAGGATCATTATCTACACTGCATACAGAAAAAAAAGTGCAGGTGTGTTCATATAGTTGCACACACACTACATCTCCACACACTCACTCACTCACACACACACACACACACACACACACACACACACACAGAGTACAGAGATGTGTGTGCAACTCCAGCGAACACACCTGCACATACACACACACCCACACACCCACACCCACACCATATACACATAGCATGTATATGAGGGTTTGCGTGTTGTGGGTATATATTATATAGATAAATGGATCATACATACAATCTATATCTCTACACAACACTCTGACAAGCATATTATTTGTATACACATACACTCACACAAATACACACAAAAACTATTTAAGTATGTAGATGTGCACAATAATTTTACTTTTTTTTTTTTTTTTTTTTTTTTTGAGAAATGGGACAAGACTACTATATCGTGTAAATTTCAATAGCCTTTAGACTGTCTTTTAAAAGTGTCTTCAAGGAAATTAACATTTTGTGGAGGCCTTCTTAAATGGTCCAGAAGGCTACGTCATAACTGTGACATTTACTTTCCCCACATATCTGAATTTACATTCGCCATAAGTACGATGTATGTCAGACAGAATCACTCTTTCAGACAGAGTCGAGCTAATTTCTGAGAAGCTCTTGTTATTTTCTTCTCTTGCAGTGGGATTGCCTCGCTACCAGCATCACTCTTCCCCAGTGTGTGACAGGAAAGATTTTGTTCTCAATTTTAATGGCATTTCTTCTTTTCACCCTTCTGCTAGTGGATCTTACTATCATCACCATCACCATCAAAGCGTCTGTCAAGATATCAAACCCTGTGTGATGTGAACTTAGCACTATCAAATAAAGACAGTCAGGTGGCTGTTTAACCGATTTGAGATATAGACGGACTCACGCAGATAAAATGTAATGTGCACTCCTGATAGCATTGAATAGTACACAAGTCACTTAGCAAAATTACACAAGGCAGCACTGTTTACCATTTTGTCCCCTGCCACACCTTGAAGGACAGAAAAAGTTGATGTAATGCTCCAAAGCTTTTTTGAAAGGTTTTCTTTTGTATGTGTATGTGCTTGGGAGGGCGGGGGAAGGGTCTCTTTTATAGGAAGTCTATCCAAGTTAATAATAAAATGCATTTCTGTGATCTCCATTGTCCTAAAAATTAGGGTCTGCAAAAGTGGTCAGTTCAATCATTTAAAAAAAAATAGAAACAAGTTTCCTTTGACTGGGAAAAATCTGCCTCAAACCAACACCAGCGAGAAATTCCATTTCTAAGTGGTTCGAGCGTTAAATAAAGTTAAGCTTTTTTCAAAACACTTTCTACGGACGCCAGCACCAATCAATATTATTAAAAATATATTGTTTAGAAGTTACGTGTATAGAGTTTAAGAAAGTTCATTTTTTCCAGTATTGCAAAAATACAATGTTTTGTTTTTATTTTTACAAAGTTGTTTTCTACCACAGTATTTTTTAAAAAGAAATATTTTAAATACATCTTGTGTATACTCGCACACTTAACTGCTTTAAAAGGAGAATATATTTGCACTTATGTATACTTTTTACAGTTTGCCAAAAATATTGTGATGTACAAATTCTTTTTCAATAAAATGTGTATAAACGAATATGCACTGGACAGGCATTTAGTTTCACTCTAACCCTTCTTTTAATTGTCCCTTTAAACGCAAGCGTAGTAAGTATAATAAGGCACCCTAGACCCAGCAGGTACTATTGAAGGGAAGGTGAGAGTAATTGACCTGCAGAGGGATCTGTGTCCTGAGCTAGCCTTAGGTTTGGAGTCTCTCTGTCTCTCCTCTCGTTTTCTACTCTTTATTTTCCCCGGCTACTTATGGAGGGTTTGCAATACTATGGGGAAAGCGTTATCATAAAAACAAATAATCAAGATGTTAGAAATCCAAACGGTCTTTCAATTATATGTAACGTCTCAACTGCACTGAACAATGTTTAGATCATCCAATTGACCATGATATTGATTTCTTTTTCAGAATTGTTCCTGTTTTTGCTCTTTCCTTGTATTAATGCCTTGAGTAGGAGTTGGCCCAAATTCTGCTGTCCTTGTCCTTATCGAAACAATGAACTCAATAGGAGTTTGGGGTGCGCTAGGAATGCAGGATCAAGCTATATATAAATAGTGCCTTGTCACTTCTGATTGTGGGACAGGCTTTTTGTAACTCAGAAAAGCATCCTCTTGTTCGTTAACTAAAATCGTGGCTTCTTAATTACTCATTCAGGTAGTCATGTCGTGGTTTTGATGTCAAGATACTAAAAACACATGTCTGAGTGGCATTGGGGCAGCGGCAAGGAACCCCAGGGATAGATCTAAGATTACATGGAGCTGAACATTTACTCAAGTTCAGCTCATAAAGTCAATTCATCCCTTAAATCCATTGGAGTTCACGAGCTATACACCTTTCTGCTTACGTAAAGCAGTGAAGTCACGGTTATAAGCTACAACCCTTTGATCACACCGTGGGACTCCTGTATGGAGCCTTAAAAGAGACTTCCACACAGGGGGGTCAGATGCACTAATGTCTCTCGAAGTCTCTTCTCCTTACTGTATTGGCTGGATTTCTTTAGGGACCATCTCAAGCTTTTCAAGTTTTCATGTGCATCCCCCAATGGAAGCAAAATGAAACTGTACGTGCAAGGATTGTTGCCTCCGAAATTCACTCCCCCCCCCCCCAGGATGCTATTCCATTCCATAAACCACGTGGCGAATTAAATATGAAGGATGTTGTTGTTCTGCTTCCTCGGTAGATTAGATAGAATCGAGCTGATGTATGTTTTCCCTCACATCACACTTTCTTACGTGAAAGAAACTGTGGCACAGTCTTGGCCAATTCAGTGCTAAATGATCTGTTCTCCCTTAGACAGCAAGTTTGCCTCCTGATCGCATGCAATCATATCCTCAGGCATAATACAATTCAGTGCAGCTCCAGTCCATATTAAAAGGAAGGAAACAAACTCCTATTTAAAGTGCAGCATCCATATCACCCTGGCGCCTTTAAACACTAAGTAGGGAGTGAACTTGATCAGAATGATTTTTTTTTTAAATCTCCATTTTTATATTTATACTCAAACATGCCCTTTTCCCCCCTGAGCTTCTCAGGGGCCTGCAATAAATTATAAAGTCAGTTTCAGAGTTTGCTCCGACCACAGTGCTGTGTTTACATTCTTTCCAAGGCAAGCCTGCATGGTCGTAATTTATATCCTAAACACTTGAACGTAACTTGTTTATACAGAGAATGACAGGACCTCAAAGACAAAAAAACTGAATTTGCCTAACAGATTGAATAGACCATGGTTCTAGTGCCCCCTAATGGACCCACCGCATCATTGAACATTAAGACCGAAATATCAAAAGCATTTGTAGTGCTTCAAATTTTCGTATTCGATATATTTTTGTTCTTTCTATTTCTGGAGGTGATTCCATTCCAGGCAATATTCTCTGTCTCTCTCTCTCAGCCCTTCATAACAAGAATGCAATACTAGGAAATATTGCAGTTTTGAGCTTGCCTTTGCTTCTGTATTTCTGGACGGTAAAATTACGTTTTCTTTTCCACGCTTTTAGACTGACAAACAGAGAACGCTTCAGAAACAGAACTATTTAACTATCAACAGGAGCAGGGGAATGGCAGTGAAATGGATTCCTAATCTTCATCCAATAATTCTTTCAAATTTAAGTGACTTGCAAAGGGGAAAAATACCATGAAATAAAAACAAATTGGCCCTATTTTAATTTTTAGTGTTTGCTACTGTAGGCATTCAGTGCTTGTCTAGCCTGCAAGACTCCGGTAACATCGAGGGCTACTGAAATCACAAGGGTTAAAAGCCAGAAAGATGTGCAGCTGCAGAAGGGACTTTTAATCGGACAATTGAAAATGTCCTAGGGTTCTGTATGCTTTGTGGATCATCAATGGTTACCTAACATTCTGGAGAAAGGAGGCTTTCGTTAAAGATCCAACTTCTCCAGCGTTTTAATTGACGGATTAACTTTCACAGTACCTATATCGGAAGCACCCAGGAGGCTCCAGCAAAACGCGAGAAGACTAGAGTTCACATCTTGATATTTCTGAAGTTTAAAAACCAGAATTGTATTTATTTATTCTGAAAAATCCCTTTCCGGGCTTCCACTTACATCCTAACCAAGCAGAAAGGGCACGACCCCAATTAGGGAGGGAAAAAAACCCTTTGCGGGTCACCCTTTAGGGAAACCTACAGTTGATTCACTGAAACGGACATCAGCTGGTATAAAATGCTGCCAGGCATGCATCTCAGTCAGCCACAGTAGCACCGTGATTAATTATCAGAATTTTCAGTGATCATGTCCTATTTCCTAGCTCTGCTTCTTTCATCCCTTTTGCACCCCATGTCCACTGACATGTTCCTTTCTGCCTTAGTTTCTGTCTACACCTCACCCTAGTATCGAGCCTCTAGCTTCCTTCCTTTGACGGTGGTTTAACCCGAGTCACACAGCTCTACCGACTGGGTGTGAAAATATGATCTACTACGTCATAGGTTCTGAAGCTAGGGGTCACAACACGATTTCATGGTGGTGTGGCCACCCACCCTTTCTTTATGGCTCAACGTAAGGAGAGCTCCAAATTACCTTCTTTTCTAATATGGGGGGTCACAGTATGAGGAAGTCGAGACCCACTGATCTACACAATCACAGATAAACTCATCCATGTTAGCAGAGCAGTATAGTTCGCACTTGCTGGGAGAGTTTTGGGGTAACTGGATTAAATGTGGACCAAACACAAACATTTCCATAATTACATCACATTAAAGTGAGGTTCTGTAGCACAGGAATGAAATCTTGACCACGAACACTGCAGTCGACCAAAAGTTGGAATGTATCTAATCTAATCTACATTTTTCTCTCCATCTGCTGATTTCTTCACAGCCTGAAGCACCAACATGGGGAATTGCTTGGTAGTGTTTACGTTACCCCAGAAAAATCTCAGCCACTCAAAAGACAGGAGAGTTCTGGCAAAGCCGTTTAACATTTACAAAATTAGCCAAGTGCGGATCTATCTTGTGTGAGATGTTGAAGCTGTAGCAGCTATTTGATCAACATATTCCCGAAAACATCCAGTGTATTTATTTAACAAAATTAACTCACAGTTTATTCTATTAAAATGTCAGAAGATTGATTTCGTACTGTATTTTAATCCAGATTGACAATGCACTTCATTTTCTTGTTCATTGTCTGCAGAATCCAGAGAAATTTTAGCCAACTTTCATGGCGAAGGAAGGTTAAAGATTTTTGTTCAGTGGGAGTAAACCAGATTTTATTGAACGCTGAAAGATATGTCCCTGACACGTGAGCTGAGATTTAAATAATTGTGCTCAATAAAGTGCTGGCATTGTCAGGCAGGCCCTGATTCATCTTTTCATTCCAATTTTAAGCCTGTTAATAGTCCCGTTAAAATGGATAGGACTAAGCGCGTTTTTAAAATTAAGTGCTTTGCTGAATAGATTGGTTTGCTGAATCGGGATCTTAACGCACCATAGACAATGCTCAGATGTGATGCTGATGAGCATTGTGAAACAACAGGCATAGAATAGACTATACCTGATTCATACACAGCAAGGAAATTAATTCAAACCATACTCTAACTTTAAAGAGAAATACATTTTACTAAATCTGCGGCATTAATCTGCATGAAATACTGCCTTGGCTAATAAGAACACCCGGACTTTATTTATACATTTAGCCATTTGATAGATACAAATGAGGAAAGAGGTAAATAGAAGCCAACATATTTTTGAATAAGAGCCCAGAGGTTCTTTTAGAGTGCAATGATCTGTGTGTCTAGATTATAAAGAATTCAGAGCAGCCTTGTGTGATATGCCAACTACTGAATAGAACTCCAAAACATCTGTAATATTAAACAATTTCAAGCCTCCTTTTTATGCTTGTTTTTAATCCAAAGATGATTTATGGAAATATTTATTTCTCCATTGGTCATTTATAAAAGAAATATGTTGTGGGGAGAGGGTCCTAAAATGAAAAGAGACTTTTCATCACTATCAAAGGACAACTTGAACTAGAGGTATTTTAAGATTAGATTTAGATTTAAATTTTAATTGCATTACTATTCTTTTAAATATAATATTGGAAAGAATTGCACTTCCTATTAATTGCATCCGTTTATTTTAACTTTTACAAAAGGAGCTTACAATACTGTACTGAACACAGTTGGATTTGCCCATCATTGCATGTTCCACCAATTTTATAAAGTTAAAAATCAGGTTGAAATTTTTAGACTGTTATTTTTTGAGTCATTACAAAGCTTAGTTTCCTAGGACCAGATCCTCAGTAGGCATAGGTATGTGTTGCTTTACTGACTAACTGAGGATCTGACTCAAACACATAAATATGAATACCAAAATCAGTACAGTACAACAGTTAGGACCATTTTTTTAAAATAAGAAATCATGATATTTTCAGGCTCAAAACTTCAGAGGAGGTTGATCTGATTAACCTAAATGCTTCCAATAAACGTTAACCTCTATCGAGAGGATACACATGAACTATTTTATGCAGAAAGCAGCTTTTTTTAGAAAGGACTTATTTATGCAAGAAAGCTGCACCAGTTTATAAGTTTTTATACAGTAATACAGTTTTTAAGCTGATTTAGCTGAAATGGTGACAACCGTTGTGTAGATATGCTTATCTCACTTTCAGAGTGGTTTGTTTAGGAATGGTTTAAACCTGCTCCTAATCAATGTAATCTAAAGTCAAAATAAGTTTAAAGTGAAATGAGGGCATCCACACAGACTTTTGCTGCTGATTTAACCAATCACTCCTTAAGGCTGGTCTACAGTCAAAGCTGTACTTATATAACTAAAGGTGTGGTTTAATACCAATTTCATTAAACCAATGCAACTTTTGTGTGTTTATCAGTTTAAGCCTGGCTTGTATAGGTTAAGGTAGTGCCTGTACATTTACAGATGCCAGCTAAATCTAAATTGATATAAAAGAGTGTCCACTCCCCGAAGTGCCACAGTTTAACTAAACCAATTTAAGTTAAAACAATGCAACCTCTCTGTGAAAACAAGCCTTAAATTAAACTGACGCAACTTTCTCATGTAGAGAGCCCAAAGTAGACGTTAGCTCCAACGTGTGTTCATACTGGAAACTCTTTTACAACTTTAATTGAGGAATCAAGGCAGTGACTTGATAATTAACCCATGTACTTTTTTTCCATTTGCTTTTGTATAAAACAGAGGTTTCCCCAGCTGTGGTTTGTTGACCACTGGTGGCCTGCAGAGCATTTGTTGGTGGCCCAGAGAAAGCTATCTGGTTACATGATGCTGGCTCTCCTTCTTTCCAGCTGAGAGAATGAGAACAGATGGCAGGGGGAGATTCAACAAAGATCAGAATAGACAGTGCGGTGAACTCTTTTCCAACAGGAATACAAAACTTATCATGTTCAAGGCAGTTAAGTAGATGACTATTTCCAGCAATTGCTGGACTGCCACAGGGATGTTATGTTATTGTCAATGGGATGAAAGACGGTTTGCACAGTTATGAATGGGAGAAAAGATCTCCACCAGACAGTGCAGTGTGAAAACATTTGAGAACACCTGGTTTAATAGGAAGTGACTTTTCAGTGTCTTAATACAAATAGAAGAGGTGTTGATGGTCTGTAGCTGTATCGGAGGGCAGTTATTAAACACAATCACAGATAAAAGTCCTTAGGGCTCAGATCCACACTCAGAAACACAGGTGTAACTCATTGAAGACAATGGAAGTTACATCATATAGCTGAAAAGCAGAATTAGGCCCCTACCCACAGCATCCCAGTTCTATTTCAAACCTAATAGACTAAACCTTGCTTTCACTTACACTGGTGCTGCCCTACTTACGTCTGTGCTGGAAGTGGAGCTGCTCTGTAGTAAGTTATTAATCCTGTATGTTGACCTAGTTATTGGGATACTTACTGTATAAATATATGTTTAGTTTAATAGGAGGCTGTAATGAAAAGCAAGCTGGAAGGAAACAATGGATCAACATAAGTCACCTCAAAGTAAACAATTGAGGGTTGTTACGGGACAATGGCAGAACCCTTAGCTCTGAGAAATCTAGCTTGACCTCCTGCTGAGGCTACCAACTGGTTTGGACAAGCAGGGTCAAGGCCTGGAAACTGACAAGAATGAAGGAACCTTGGCTGGATTATAAAGGATTCTCTCTCTCTCTCTCTGAAGAGAGGAGGTAATTGTTAGGGTGCTATTCCAGGAAACCAGACTGACCCAGGCTCCTGCTGGGGTGTCTAAAGAAGTTAGGCCTGCCTAGGTTACTATCAGGGGATATTAAGCCATTAGGTAAGATAGACATGCATGTAGACTATTATTTTAAAATCTTTTTTCCTCTAAATGCTCTATTCCTGCTGTTAAAATTAAACAATACTTTGGTTTTAAGAAACTGTTTTGTCACTGAATACCACTGGTTGCAGACCCCCAAAAGGCAGAACCACAGCTTCAGAACCTAATCAGATCTTCAGGGTTGATACAGAGGATACTGAGTAGCAGCTGTGTTAGTCTGTATCCGCAGAAAGAACAGGAGTACTTGCGGCACCTTAAAGACTAACACATTTATTTGAGCATAAGCTTTCGTGGGCTACAGCCCACTTCTTCGGATGCATAGAATGGAACATATATTGAGGAGATATATATATACACACATACAGAGAGCATGAAAAGGTCATGAAAAACTCCCACCTTTTCATGCTCTCTGTATGTGTATATACATCTCCTCAATATATGTTCCATTCTATGCATCCGAAGAAGTGGGCTGTAGCCCACGAAAGCTTATGCTCAAATAAATTTGTTAGTCTCTAAGGTGCCACAAGTACTCCTGTTCTTTTTACAGAGGATACTGTAGCCCCAGGCCTGGCCTAAGATTGGAAGAATTGTGGAATTCTGTTCCAGAAGAAGGAAAGGTATGAGGCCTGGCACCTGAAGGAGTGCACTCAGAAAGACCAAGAAATGACTCAAAGGTACAGCTATCTCTGTAACCCTGATATATTGGCGGCAGCATATTTTGGATGGTAACAATGGTGAAATTCCCATTAGTGACAACAGCAGTAAAAAACAAATATTGTGGAAGGAAAAAGCACGAGAAAGGTGTCCTATGTTCTTTTTGGGAAGAGCGCAAAAAAAAAAAAGCCAGGAAAAATTAGTTATGAACAATCAAGATCAGCTAGTGGAGCTCTGCAAAGAAAGAAAGAAAGCTAAACTCTAAAGTGCTTAAAAAGTCAGAGCTGATGCCTTTGCTGTATGAAGATGACCAGAGGCAGAATGGGGTGCCAGCCCCAGACCAGGACCTAGAGAAGGGTCCCAGTTCTCTTGCAGGGTACATGGGTGCCCCAGGAGACAGACGCTAGGACAAACCAACAGGAAGGGAAGGCTGCAAGGATGACAAATTCCCAGAAGGCAGCATGGAGAATGACATCAGCGGGGTATGCAGCTAGCCCTGTAACTGCAACAACATCAGTGGGGCTATACTTGTATAATGAGAGCAGAATTTGCCCAGTATAATTTGAAATTCCACCGAATCTATATCAAGTCTTTTACACACGCCCAAATCCCTTTGATGAAGACACCTCTATCTCCTTTCCCTCATTATGCTCATGACAAAGTGGCCGTGGTGGACCTCTGATACTTCCAACCCTGCCTTTCCTCACTGTCTCCTTCTATCCTTCCCTGCCTCTTGATTGGTCAGTATTTCTTCTTCAGCAAAGTTAGTTTCCTTTGTACTCAAGGATATAGGACTTGCTCCTGGACCATTGTAGACAATGAGAGTCTTGTCATTGAAATCAGTGGGAGCTAGACACAGCCTGTAATCATTTACTGTCCAGTACTGTCCCTGAGCAAATACAACACACACACTTATCCATGTAGACCATATGACATTTCATCTATACTTCTCACGTCAACTTCTTCCTTTACTGAAGAACAGTCACTGGCACCACAGCCCTGTAGTACAATCTTGTCAATATTTAAAGGTGTTCATTAATTACCAGGCACTTGCTTATGTTCAAACCTTGTATTGTGGAGAAAGAAAAGTCAAGTTTATTGATAGCAATAGGGGGGAAACTATTTGCCTGTCTTCTCTTTTCCCACCAGTAGAAGGGAAGATCGGGAAATCCCCAGCTGTGTTCCTGAGGGAATGGGTCAAAAGGAAGCACCTCTGGGCGAGGCAGGGGCAGGTTCACAGTAACACAGCAACTCAGGGCCATAAGGACAACTGGGAAGAGGAAAGGAAGTGTGGGAAGGAGATGGGACTAATAACTACAGCACATTGTGGTAGGGCAGGGTATTTGGTGGCTAGCAGCACACCTGATCCGGCTCCTTCATAACTCTTTCCTTACACTGCAGGGGCTTGGAGGTGATTAAAACATGTTCATAATACACTGTGCAGGAGTGGGGCTCACACTAGGAGGGCTCCCATTTTAAGAGAGGCCACATCACCCCCAAACATAGTGAATACACCTTGATTAGAAAACCATCTTCATCAAGCAACCAGTTTTTGTCAGTCCTCTGAGTGGTCACTTACATCAGTAGCCCTGTGCAACTCTTTTAAACTTATATAATTACCTCACTACATTCTGGCAGCTTCTTGAAAGAAGGCCATTGAATGTTATGAACAGGCATTACATGCTATGAGGAATTTTTGCCTGTCTGTAGTTAGCTCTTTTGCTATCCTGGATTGAGGTAATCTCTGGGACATATCAGGAGCAAAACTCAACCAAAAAAACTCCAAGGATGGAAGGCAGAAATCAGAAGTGCAAATCAAACAGACACTGCTCAGGGGCATCTCTGGAGAAAGGGAAATTTGGAGTTTCTGGGAATTATTCAGACTGTTCACTCCTGGGGGTCTCTGGTTTCCTACCCTATACTGGGGTGCAACTATACTGGTGGCTAAATAGGGGCCAAATCCAGAGTATAGACAAAGTCTTAGTTACACAGAAAAAGATGCAACTCTGTGCTCCCATCATGAGCAAGGAGGACACTCATGTAGATCACATTGCCTCCACTTTTTTTGTGTGCTCTGTAGAAAAGGTGGACAAGGGCAGCTGATACAGAAGCCAGAGGCTTACTCACTATTCTGCTCTCTGAAAGCAGAGTGAAAAAGGACTACTCTGCACATGGAACCAATGAAGGTACTGATCTCAGAACAGAGTCATTGCTCTTTGGGGATCTCAGGTACATGCAGGATAGACGGAGGAGCAATATGATATAGGACTTACTATTTAGATGGTATATGCACTGTGTTGGTCTAGGATATTAGAGAGACAAGATAGGTGAGGTAATATCTTGTACTGGACCAACTTCTATTGATGAGAGAGACAAGCATTTGAGCTTACACAGAGCTCTTCTTCAGGTGTTTAGATGGTGTGTCTTAATGATAACAAGCATAGAATGGAGCTTGCACGCATTGACATGAGTGCTAACTGGTATTCAGGTATCAGGGGTTGACCGTGAGTTCCTGTGTCCCTCTTACACGGCTGTGCAGGGGCCACTCTCAATCTTAGTTCCTGTGATCCCTAGTACCCAATGCTTGCTCCCCCCCAAAAAGGATGGGGATCTCTCTGCATTCAGTTTTCATTAGCCGATGTAGTAGGGCTGGCACACCAGAAGGAGCAACCTGCTCCATCCCAATGGGTATTTTTCCTTTTCCTGGGGAAGAATTGCACAGCGGTGACATCCAGAGGATTCTGTAGATATCATTCACTGCCTTATCTGATCAAATCCAAGATATTGATGCTGTGAAATGAGAGAGAGCTGGAGACTCTGCTCAATTCAATTTTCACTACCAGAATGTACCCAAATTTCAGTTTCCAGCGAAGGTTCAAACATCTGTATACTTGATACTCATCTGGAATTGGAATTCAGGTGCAATGCTGAGGTAAATGTGATTTCTAATTCTGTTTGCCTGATGGGTCAGTCTGTGCATGGGAATACAATGTGTAATTTAGGAACATAGGAATTGCCATTCTCTATCAGATTAGAGGTCCATCTAGCCCGGTGGCCCACACTAGATGCTTCAGAAGAAGGTGCAAAAAACCCTACAGTAGGCAGATGTGCACTCATCCTCATCCCTAATACTTGGAGATTGGTTTAAACCCTGAAACATTGGATTTATCACCCTCCAATATGCTTTCTGTTAGCATTGTAACTCTAGATATTCTTGCTATCCATATAAATGTCCAAGCCCTCTTTGAATCTTGCTCAGTTCTTAGCCTTAATTACATCCTTTGCCAACAAGCTCCACATTCTAATTACATGCAGTGTGAAAAACTATTTCCTTTTGTCAATTGCTTCTGTTAATTTCATTGAATGTCCCCTTGCTCTTGTATTACAAGGTAGGGAAAACAGAATCTACCTTCTCTATACCATTCATTATTTTATATACCGTTATGTTCCCTCTTATTCATCTCCACCCTAAAGTGAACAATCCCGCTCTTTTCAATCTCACTTCAGAGAACAATTTTTCCAGATTCTTGATCATTCTCACCACTCTTCTCTGAATCTCCTCTGGTTCCACAATATGCTTTGTGAGAGGGGGAGACCAGTACTGCACACAGTATTCCACATGAGACCATACCATTGATTTATACAAAGTCATTATAATATTTTGGGTATCGCTCTCTCTCCCATTCCTTATGCATGCTAACATGGTGTGTTTATTGACCACAGCTGCACATTGAGCAGAGGTCTTCATTGAGCTGTCTACAGAAACTGCCAGCTCCTTTTCTTGTCTTGATACAATTGATTTAGACCCCTTTAAGGTATATAAGCAATTTATTTTTTCCCCTTCCAGTTCCATTATTTTTCATTTATCAACGTTGAACTTCATCTGCCTGCCATCATGTTACCCATTCATCTAGATTGGTTAAGTCCCTCTGAGGTCCCTTAGCCTTCTCTAGGATTGACTAGCCCAAGCAACTTTGTGTTATCTACCTCACTCTTCAGGCCCCTTTCCAGACTGTTAATAACTATATTTATGGAACTTTGTGGTATCCCTCTGGTAACCTTCTGCTATGATGAAAATAGGCCATTTATTCCTACTCTTTGACTCGTATCTCTCAGCCAGTTTTTCTTCCAAGACAATACTTGTTTCTCACTTCATGACCATTTAGTTTTTTTAGTAGTCTCTTGCAAAGGAGAGGGATCTTGTTAAAGGCCTTTAGTGGTGAGTGAATCTGAAAAGGTTGGATGCTTAAGTTCAAATGATTATTTCATGCTCTTTGGTACAGAAATGAGGCTGGGAAATTTTAGATTAGATTAGTTCCCATCACACATGTGGTACTTTCCAAACATAAAAAGACAGTGGGCTAAATTCTGCTCTTAGTTATACCAGTGAAAACCTGGAGCAATTCCATTAGTTTAGGCTGAGTTATCCTTATTTTAATTTGGTATAATGGAAAAAACAGAAAATGGTATACCTGTTTTATGAAGCATACAATCTAATCAGATAACTATGGTATAATAACAATAGATTATCAGTGATAATGATTTTATCCTCCACACTCCTCCACTAAATGAGCTGAGGGCACTGTACAGTATGTATTTATATATAAACAATATTATCATCATTAAATGAACCTGTTAAAAATCATGCCGATAATAGTGAACAAGAGGGTCCAATACATAAAGAGAGAGAGAAAAGCCACAAGAAGGAAAAACAATATATATATAGGGCCTGTGGAAAGCATGGAAGATTTCTGTATTATTTCTGTGAATATTATATGCATCTCAGTTTACCTGCTAGATATTATTCTGCATCAGGTACATCAAAGGAGGTTGTTAGGGGAAAACCAACAGGAACCAAGACAATGACAGAGATAAGATACTTCCAGAGAGAATACCAAGCGTCCTCAACAGAACAAAGGGGAAGTTATTAACTGGGAATTACCCTGCAAACTGGCTAGCCCAGAAAGGAAGAAGAGTGAGTGGCAGTGAGAGGTGTCTCTGACAAAAAGGACTAGGGTATCCTGGCTGGATGGAACTCACCCAAAACTTGCAAGGAAAGAATGAAGTTTAAATAAGATTCATGCATGAAGGCCTACTTTGTTATTTTAACCCATTTCTCTAATTACCATGTTCCTGTTGACTATTAAATACTTTGTTTTGAAAAGGCAGAACTGTGTCACTGCATATATTTTCTGGCTACAAAACTTCCAAGAAAGAAGACTCCTGCAGGGAGCCAAGACAAATTGGCCCTGCTAAAAGAGCCATGATGGGAAACAGGGCTGCTGAAGCCAAGGGACCCAGTCTGAGAGTGGCAGCGCCGTAGGACTCCCCCTTGAGTAAAGTGGAGGCCCTGGGCCTATGACTGGGAAGGGCACACTCATGAGAGACCGTGGAGAGGTACAAAGCATAGCGTGCCCTGATCCAAGACAGGGCCAACAAGGGGCATTCTAAAAAACACACTTCAAGAATAAAAAGATTGTAGGTTCTTTTTGTAAATAGGGGGGAAAGGACTGAGATGGATTTTCAGGGGGAAGTGAGTGCCACACTTTACAGCCCACTAGAGCAAAAGGACAATTGTCTGATAACATAAAGCAAGACATTTGGATCCTTAAATAATAGGTGAGTTTTGAATGCAAATAACCACCAAGATGAGGCTGAAAGAAGCCTCAGATATGGAATGTCTAGGATAACAATTCAAAAGCAAGAGGGCATGGAGAAATTGTCAGACAGAAGCCAACCTATGAAGGCTTCATGCAAAAGAAGTGGGGTTTACAGGGGAACCCAAAGAAGAAAAGAAAAGATCCTTGGCATATGGTAATTGGAAGGCTGTTCCAGGCATAGGGACATGGCACAGAATCAGGTGTGAAGCCAAGCATGAGGATAAGATAAAAGAAGCAGTTAGAAGAGATGGTTTGGGTGACTCATAGGAGCAAGCGGGAGAGTCTGAAGAAAGAACTTTGGGTGGGGTGCATTTGCAGCAAGCAAGAAGGTAAGGAAGAGGAGACTGAACTTGATAAAGAAAAAGAGGATGCCAGTTAAGGGATTTGTTGAGGCGGGGGAAGGAGGATGACATGGTGGAACTGGTGTCATTGTAATATATATAGTTCTTCCTGCCTGGTACTGGGTAGGTCAGAAATATCACGAGAACAAGTCTTTTCCTGAGGTATTTGGTATGACCCCTTCCAGTCCCAGCCAAAACCAGGAAGTGCATAAGTGCATGAAAGTGTAAGGTTGGCAGGGAGTGGAAGAACTAAGAAAGCTGAGCCTCAAAAATTGTTTGTTTTATGTTCTCATCTGAGTTTAAGATGATGATTCAAGCTATTTCTTAATTTATCCAAGGCACTTTCTTTGCTCTTTATCTACCTGGGTGCAACTTTTATCCTCCTTTTATGACCTTTATGATATTTTTTTGCTAAGCTAACTAAAAGTTACTACATAGCTGTAGGATTTCTACTGAAACTAGCAGGCGTTCTGTGCAGACATGGAGAGGAGACTAGACTCCTGAGTGCAAATATTAATGCCTATGTTCAATGTAGTTTTAAGCTGCCATATGAATAAAAGTTTAACTTGTATATGTGAAACCTTTAAAATATTCCTGCAAACGTGAACTGTAGGTTACATGAAACTTAGCCATTCCTGATGCTTCAGTATGTCCTGTTTCCCTTATACCTGGAATCTGCCTGAAAAGAAAGGGTCATCCAGAAGGAATAAAGATTCCCTCCTCTACAAAATGTTGTTTCTTTCTTATCACTTAAATAAGCACATCCTGTGTTCTGAGGTTAAAAAAAAAAATCAAAGACCGCTGGAACCTCACAAGTGGACTGGGTGGCCAAATTATTACAAAAGAGCTGAAGTAAACAAATAACATTGCATTGTTCAAATGCTCCTTAGAGAAGTACTATTCGTTTCTTGGAAAGCTTTGCATCCAAGCTCTTTATCAAGTAAGGTAACTTCAGCGGCTTCCTGGATTTTTAAAAAACAAAGGTCTCAGTTGATCACTTTGTAGTAAAAAAAAAAAGCACCAGGGAAAAAGATGCTCCAAAAATTACTTGAAATCAGGAAAAATCAGCAGCATAACTTATTATCCTAACAAATCCCCAAGCAGGTTTACAACATGACCAGCAACTGGTGGATTTATGAACGTGGTTGTCCTACATAAGAAAGAGGCAATTTTAGCTAAATGCTGTAAAAGCTCCTCACTCACAGACCTAGAGACCCAGCACCCAGCAGATTGCCCACAGCTACAGGAAGTGACTCAGATGTGAAACATCACTATTATATACAATAGAGTGGTCACAGTAGCTGATGGTATCAGCAGAAGCAGGTAGTCAGTCAGAGCCGGCCATTATAAATCTCCCATAACGGAGAATCTCAGCTTTCTTTTAAAAAATGAGGAAGCCTTTGTCACTGCAAACATAACCTAACAATGTCAACTGATGTGTGTTCAGGCAAAGCAATCAGTACGGTTGGAAGTTTATCATTCATTTTGCCTAAAAATTGCAGGTTATTTGTTATCAGCCACCCAGGTCCAGAATAACTATAGCTAGAGCACTCTTGATTTTTACAAAAATCCTCGCTCAGTTTTGGCTGTCTGTGACTGAGCCAACCCTTGTTCAGAATAGCCAGGATGGCTTCCAGCCACAAGCGGGGGAGACAGTTCAAAAGTGGGAGGAGCATGGTTTAGCAGACTAAGCCAGGGGCCAGTCCCAGCTCTGACGCTGACTCCCTACGTGGTCTTTATCAATTCATGTAGGCCAGTATTTTCAGACTTGGGTTCAGCTCCCAAGCACACGCTAGGGCAGCCCTTGGGCCACTTGTTGCCATCACCCATATGGGGCTTCTAACAGTGGGCAATTCTTGGGGTGTAACACTATTCTCTCTGCACAATTCTCCCATGCACAGCCCTCCTCTGGTCTGCCTGGACAGGCCTTATGCTTACCTAGGAATGTCCCCTGCTCTGGGGGCTTCTGTGGAGGCAGTCATCTCCGCCACAGTGCTGTTCATTGCGGTGAGGGTGGCAATGCAGAATCTGGTCCTCGGGATTTGCAATGGTCTCAACAGAACATGAGCTGTCAAACAGTCCAATTTATGACTGCTCAGTACATGATTCTGTACACAGAACGTATCATGAAGGTCCCCGTGGAACTCTGAGCTACTTGAGTTTGAGTTGTTGCCAATATTTATAAGAGTTTCAGAGTCTAAGATGCTGGTTACGTTTAAAAATAAAAATAATTTATTTACTGGGTGACCAGATTTTCAAGGTGAAAAAAATGGAGCACTTATTCTGTGGGAGAAGATTCCCAGGACATGGTTTGGTTTGGTGAAGAACCACAGAAATGATCTTATATTTCTCAGGTTCCTGTCTTTTTTCTCCTTTCGCCTCCCCTTTACTTCAGTGTCCTTCTCCTTTCCTCTTCCTTCCCTCATTCTCAGCCTCATCTCCCCCTCATTCTTTCAGCCTTACTTTCATTCCCTCAATCACATCCACTCTCTGTCCTGTGTCTTTCCCCTTCTGTTCCCTGCCACAACGCAGCACTCCCCTGTGGTACAAGGGAGGTGAGCAGAAACATGGACACTGCTCTACAGGCTCAGTCAGCAACCGTCTGCATATGGCAGTGGTGGTGCAGATGAGCTGTCAGCCGGTTTGCCCCACGCAGCATGGCCCAGACTCTGACTCCTCCTGGATCTGATGCTGTGAGCTAGACTGTGTCTTTGAAACCACAACCCTGAGTGGAGGAGTTGCAGCCATGCTCCCCTAGAGGAATACTAGAGATACTTTGCGTAAGCAAGGCACATTTTATCTGGGGCTGTTCATATTTCTCAGGGAGAATGCAGTTTGCTCCACTCAGTAAAATGGCCACATCATGTCTCTGACTTTGAAGCCAAACTCCTCATTGATTACATTTTTCCAAGAGTAAATGTTTGCAGGGAATTAGCCCACAATGCTCAGTCACTATTGCAGTTCCTTCTATGTCTTTTTAAAACTATTTGGGTTTTTAAAATGTTACTTGTGCAGCTAGTTATATTAACGAGACCACCAGATAGTGCAGGGCACAACCTTACATTTATTTGGTTTAAAGATGCCTGGGACTAAAAGGAAGCCCCAGAGTAGGCTAGAGACAAGAACAGGGCACTGTAAGGGACATGAGGTAGGGACAGGGCCAGCTCCAGGCACCAGCAAAACAAGCAGCACATTTCTAGAGGCGGCATTCTGGCGCCGGCCATAATAGGCGCCGACTCAGGCGCATGGGGAAAAAGTGCCCTCGCCGCCCCAGCTCGCCGCCCCAGCTTGCCTCCACTCCGCCTCCGCCTGCTCCCCTGAGCGCGCCGCCGCCACTCCGCTTCTCCCCCCTCCCTCCCAGGCTTACTGCGCGCGAAACTGCTATTTCACGCAGCAAGGCTGGGAGGGAGGAGAAGCCGAGCGGCGGGGTGCTCGGGGGAGGCGGCGGAGGTGAGCTGGAGCGGGGAGTGGTTCCTCTACCCCCCCGTTACTTTCTGCACCTCCCCCACCCTAGCTCACCTCCGCTCCGCCTGCTCCCCTGAACACACTGCTGCTCCACTTCTCCCCCTCCCTCACCTGAGAGGGAGAGGGGAGAAGCGGAGCAGCGGCGCGCCCGGGGGAGCAGGTGGAGCGGAGGTGAGCTAGGGTGGGAGGTTGCGGAGGGCCCGCAGGAAGTAATGGGGGGGGGAGAAATGCGGCATGCCTGGGGGAGGAGGCGGGGCTGGGGATTTGGGGAAGGAGGGGAGTTGGGGTGGGGCCGGGGGTAGAGGGGCACGGAAAAAGAGGGGGGTGGCCAAAAAAATTTTTGTTTGGGGCGGCAAAAATCCTAGAGCCGGCCCTGGGTAGGGAACACCCTTTGGAAGGTTCTCATCGGGTTTGGATAGGAATCATATGTCATTTGGCACCTATTGAAAAAGGTCTTGTTTGAAACTCTCTACTAGCCATGTCAGCAATTTGCTCATCACATCAAACTTGTATGCTTGTAGGTCTCTGTTATTTAGGTGGGGGAGAGGAATCAATTCACAGAACATTCCTATTATAAAGCAAACTCAGAAGTCTGATTTTAGGGAGAACTTGTTCCCTAAATTCTAGAAAAGGATCTGATCTCCCCACCTCCTTTAGAGGAGTTCTGGCAGATCTCATAGTGCATTCAGAAGACGTATTTTCTCAGAAACTGGTGCATCTTAAAAGAATGATGCTTTACTTTTAGGACGTTTCCAGTTTTGAAAGATCATGCCTTTAAGATAAGGAGGGGGTTTGCAGATAAGGAGGGGGTCTGATCTTAAGGTGACAGTTACATTTTTTTTTAATCTTCCTTTGTATTTCTGTCTAGAGCTACCCTGCCTATTTCTGCACTTCTTTTGATATTTTAAAACACAGACAGAAACAGATAATGAGGCCACAGGAAGAGAATCCTTCAGGATGTCTTGTTTGGTTTGGAGATATTTAAATGTCTGCTGTATTTCCTTTGAGTGCAGAATTGGAGTCTGTGCACATGCAGAGTTCTTTGTGCAGAGTGAAGTACTATGTGTGTGTGCGCGCGCACGTGTATCTAGTCTTTTTATCATGGCTATCTTCTCTGGAATTATGGGGAACCCTTGTCTAGTTCAAGTCTTCCCAAAGAGATGCTTAACTCAGGAAAGTCAGATGGAACTTGTCATTCTTTCTAACCAATATGCCAATTTAGCTTGATTATAGAAAATTCCTAACTCCCTCAATAATCACAAACACATTCTAAGCTATGGGAGTTAGACACATGTTTTTGATAGGTTTAAATGTTAGAGACCACGATGGATGAACATAGGTTTTTAGGATTAAGATCATATAATTAAGACATAATCTCAATTGCTTTGTAGTATATGAAGCAGTAAATAGCTACTGAGACTGATCAAATGCCAAAGCTGAGGAATTTAATCAATCACCAAATCCATTTATTGCAAGGACACTACAAAGCAATCCTGGTTGTTCTTGTACAACAACATGAAAGAAGACATCTCTTGCTTATTCCCACAAGATCTGAAAGTGCTGCGTTGTCTGTTTCTCACTGGAATACACTTTTGTGGCATGGCTAGAATGAATGATTAGGAGTAGAGGGAAATAACTCTGATAAGAAAGCAAGGATCAGAAGAAATACCCTCTAGGAGACAAATTCACACATAAGAACAGCAATTTCCATCACAAATAAACAACATTCACATTTTGGACCACAACATTTGGATCTTTGTAAGATGTAAAAAAAAGTCAATGACACAGGAGCCATGATTTATGGGCCTGAGCCAAACCCCATTAAAATCATTAGAAAGACTCCCATTGACTTCAGGAAAAATGTCAGTATTTGCCCAGTTCAGCTGAATGGGCTCCAATATCATTTTTACAATTTTTGGTCCTGATCCAGAGCCCAATGAATATTCATTTAAATTGTTTAATTAATCCTCTTACGGCTGTTCTTGAAGTCATTTTCTGTGAATAGTCAAACAATGGAGTTTTCCTGGCAAAAATGTTTGTGGAAAATAAACAAAGTTATATGCAAAGAAACTTAATTTTAAATTTGCATATGCCAATATTCATGCCAGAAATGCTTGTGCCATTAGGAAACAAATAAAATACCAAAATTATCCGACCACTCATAATGAATCAACACAGCTCAAATTTAGAATATCCATAATCAATGCACAGAGTAAAATATTATGTATAAAATGAATAAATTAGAGGAAATTACACTAAAATATTTCACGAGCAGGAAAAGGTGCTAAAGACATTGAATTATATGTTGAAAGAAATATGCCCACCTCTCATTTTCAGAAGCAAGCTTGTTTCAAAGAACAGTGAGTTACAAATGCTATTTCAAGGAGAATAAGGGCATTTCTACACTTAAAAATGCTGCAGCTATGCGACTGTAGTGCTTCAGTGCAGATGCTACCTACACCAACAAGAGTGCTTCTCCCGTTGGCACAGGTAATCACCACCCACCCACCCCCCGAGAGGAGGTAGCTATGTCAACAGGAGATTTCTCCCATCAACTTAACACGGTCTACACTGAGGAGGGTTAGGTCAGTTTAACTGTGTCACAACCCTGAGCAATCTAGTTATGCCAACCTAATTTCCTAGTGTAGACCTAGGTCAAATTCTGCGCGCGCGCACAGACACACACACACACCGATACAGTCCAAGTAACTTAGATGAGACCTGTGGATGTAGACCTGAGGGCATTTGGCCTTTAGGGCTTTGTATGTTGTTCTCACCACTGCAAAATGCCATAACCAGGTTTTTTTATGCATGTCAAGGATTTTTCTTATCTTCCTTATCATCATCACACATGCTAACAGTTTTTTCCAAATGAATTGATGAAAAGACAAAATGCCCTCGGTGCTCCAATTTATCTGGAGTGATTACAGGGTAATGAGCAGTTTTGGGACCTCAGTTCACTATAGTAATAGCTGAACTATGCAGCCACAATGCAGTTAACTGGACTACTAGTAATACACGCAATTTAATGAGGTCTTTCCAGATTCTAAACAGAATACAAAGAAATGCACTCTACAACAACAAAAATTGCATTCACATTAAAGAAAAAGCAATGCATCATCCCTTTGGTAGGTATGTTTTCTGGGCTTGCCATATGTGCAAAATACTTTTCAAACACTAGCCTGCTAAGGCAGAGAGGACGGACATTGGATCTGAGCACAATGAATGAACACACTTGAGAAAAAGAAAAGAAAGGTAAATATTTATCAAATGGATGTTTCAGTGTCAATCGAGCTCTATGTACTAATATAGTCCAAGTCTACAAGCCACAGTTCAAAAACAAATCAGCCTATGAATGTCTTCTGTCCCATACACTTGACTGGCAAACAGTGAGGAATTCTGCAATTCAGCTAATTTTCTTGTGTTTAACCCTATAAATGCCATTACCTGCTCCTCTGTGAACGGCTCAGAAAGCAGCTCAGGAATTATGGGGATGCATGTGGTATATGCCCAGTTTAGTTTAGATTAGATCTCTGTGGCAAGGAGTGCAAAATATGATCAAATTGAAAAACTCCTCAAGCAGTACATACTGCTTCCAAAAACAAAAGTGAGAAGAAAATCTGTGAAAATGACAAAGAGTCTTATGTTAAAATTGCTCCTTCCCGGCTCTGTAATTTCACAATGAGCTCGAAACAGAAAATGAGTGATTATTGTTACAGCTGGCAGGCACTCTGTATTTTGGCTGCATTTAAGATACACAACATTTTTCCAGAGAAATACATCAGATAATTTGTCTTGTGTATTTTAAGTCTTTTTCGCATGTTCCAAAAGATAAATATATAAGCAATAATATACCTTAAGAAATGCAGTTGCTGTATAGAGGAGGTAGCGTGGGCTGAGCGTCTGCAGACCTTAGCTCTATTTCGGGCTGTGCCACTGTCACATTGTATGACCTTAGACAAGTCACTTAGGTCAATATTTTCGACCTTGACTGCCTAAAGCTAAGCACCTATTTGGTCTGAATAACTCGTACTATCAACAATACTGTTTATATTTCATAAACAGAATTAGTAATTAAAGCTAAGTACCTAACTCGCATTTGTGCCCCTAAATAAGCTGTGAGATTCCCAGAAGTCCAGAGCTCCCAGAGTATCATAGAATACACCAGGCACCACACACTTTATCTAGAGGCGCACAACACCCAAAGATATGTGGAGATCTCATATAAATGAATTTCATTGTTACAACTTTTTTCTCTTTTTTTTGTTACATTTTAAAATAGAACTTTCTGGAAACTCCTTTTCGCTTACTTGAAAGTGCAATTATAGTTAAGAGAGTGACTATATAAAAATCTTACCTTTTTAACCCCAGTTCAGGACAAAACATAAGCATGTGCTGAACTTTAAGCTTGGGCTTAAGTCACATCTACTCCAACATGCTTACATGCCTCACTGAATCAGGGCCTTAATCAACAGAAATGCTCCCTAAATTCAGAGTTACAGCCACTAACTTTACTGACTCAAATAAGTTTTCACTACTTTTTACTCCTATTAACGTTGCAGGGTTAACAGAGCTCTGGAAGATGGAGATGGACTCCAGTTCTGCTGTATGCACCAGCAACAGAAGTGCCAATGTGTGGTTCTACCCTGTGAAAACCATATTGTGGGTGCCATGTTTGTTTGGTGACAGTGATTTTCACATGACATTTCCTCAGTGCACAAGTAAAAACGTGTTTTTCTGACTACCAGTGCTGCAAACTCAAACTGGGCTCTGAGGGTCAAGCTGAGTTCTCATATTCATAGATTTAAGGTCACAAGGGACCATTATGATCATCTAACCTGACCTCCAGCATAGCACAGGCCATAGGATTTCACCAAGCGATTCCTGCACCAAGCCAATGACTTCTGGTTGAGCACGTCTTTTAGACAGTCTGGATTTAAAGATTTCAATGGATGCGGTGGACTCTCCATCACCTAGGTACTTTGTTCCAACAGCCAATTACCCCCACTGTTAAAAAAAACCCTGTGCTTTATTTCTAGTCTGCATTTGACTAGCTTCTGCTTCTGTCATCACAAAAAAAGGTTCTACTAGCCATATTAAGCCCTCTCTTCCACTTGTACAATCCCATTTCCTGCACCGTGTTTGCACAGGTGTAGCTGACTGGAGCTAAATAAACAACTCTGTTGACAATGCACAAGAAGCAGTGGAATCCAGGCCACTCTCTAGCCTTGCGGGATCAGCAGCATTAAACATAGGGATAAAGAGCAGCACCTGTGTATTGTTGCCACTGCAGACAGTGGACAGCATTCACACTGGGAACAGACCTGATGCGTAAGAAGGTACCATTTTAAAGTCACTTTTTGGAATGAAGCTAATTCCAATGTCAAAAATCTTAGTAATTGGAATGATCCACTAGCCAGAAAGAACACGGCTTGACATTCAGTCCCAGGCTCAGTCTGAAAGCTAGCAGCTAGATAAACCCTTTTTAAAGTTGTACTGTGAGCAAGTACAATATGGGGGGTTGGAGGGGGAGTCATTGAAAAGAAATAAATGTTAAACTCTCTGATGCCTTTTTAATAGAGCCACTTTTCATATTTATTCTTACAGTAGCATCTAGAGGCTCCAGATGTGTCCCGTTGTGTCAGGCACTGTATGAACATAGCAGGTCTCATCCTGTACTCATTGAAGAGGGCACCACTACCATTGACTTCAGTAAAAGACAGTCCCTGCATCATAGAGTTCCTAATCCAAATAGAGAAGATAAAAGAGTAAAAGGGGAAGCAGAGTCACCGAGCCTGGAAGTGACTTGCTCAAGGTCAGTAGAGCCAGGAATAGACCTATGGATCTAGAGTCCCGGTGCCATACTCTACCCACTGGAAAAAACTGCCTATTCAGCATAGAAACACACTTGAATGATATATTAAAATATAACTTCATATTATTTAAAGGTATTGGGGTGAATCCTCAGCTGACCCAAGTCTGTGTGTGGGGAGGGCAAGATGGATTAAGTCACCTTTCCACGTTTTCTCAATTAGGGGGAATAACCCTGGCATATGTAAAAAAAACAAAACAAAAAAACACAATCAGATCCACTGAATTTTGCCAAACAAATGACATTATCTGTGTATTTTGAAATGTGAATTGATGGATTTGATCATTTCCTAGAAAGTGTTAATTTCATTATATTTTAACCAATTCAATTAAAGCAATTATGAAACAAGAAAGTCTCTTTTCCTCACCAGGTGCTAACCAGAAAACATGGGGGAGAGTTCATCTTGAAAAAGCTGTATTCTTTTCACATTCAAAGCTGCACTACTCCAGACCAAAATCCAGTTGAAAAGTTGCATGTTTATATTTGTAAAAGCAAACAATTTCCAGTTGCAGGCAGGCAAAGACAGAATGTGCCAGCGTTTTAGCTCGTGATGAAAAGGAATAAGGAAAATTCAAGGAGGAGGGGATGAACCCTCTATTCCTGTGGTAATAACTCTATCCAGCCTCCCTCAGGGCAAAACCAGAAACTTTTCCTCAATTTTTACTCAGTCCTTACACAGGTGAAGCATCCATTAATGTTAAGCGCAAGGTTTGCCTGAGAAAAGGTTTAAATTAAAACTGAGGAAAGACTGCAGGATTTGTTCCAAAGGAGGAGTTCTAAGAAGCCTGTTTTTATGGACTATTTTCACATGGATTTACTTTAGAAGAAATGTCAGTGTGTTTAGTGCTGGTGCCAAATAGGGTCAATTGTGTTGGCATTAGTTGTGGTGTGCGCACCAGTCCAATGAGACCTGAACGAGATTCTCAAGGGCAGCAATCTATTCCCAAAGGCCATTGAACCGCTGTCAGATGGCAAGGGCTACTACAGTCTGGGCTGAATTCAAACTAGTGCCATAGAGACAGATGGAAGGCTCTGTGTTTGATCCAGTTTCCAACACCTCTTTCCTGGATTTCTATGTATGTTAACTCCTTTCTTTAAACTGGTACAGTTGCATTACACTGGTGGCAACTTATGAATTTATGTTCCAGAAGATGTCTTGCCAGGTGCCATAATGAACACTCTCAACCCCAGCTGGCTAAAACATCAGTGCCTGGACAGCAGCACTCAATACCTTGCCAGAGTAGGCCCACACATCTGTTATAGATTATAGGAGATGAAAGGATTATATTAGTGACAGTCCAATTGGAGATTTTTAATTTATTGATTATATTCAACAGTCACAAATGCTAGCAAAATAAATGTATGCTGATGTATTAGGGGGTCAGATCCTCAGCTGGTGCAACTCCATTGGCTCCAGTTGATATTAGCTGAGGGGCTGGCTGTAGAACTGTAAATGAAATAAGAAATATCCCATTGCTGTGACATTACCATTCAGAACTTACAGTGCAGAACATACTTTTAACAACAAAATGCAACGGTTTGGCAAAAATCTGTAAAATCATGGAAGACACTGAAGAGCCCCAATCCAGTAGATTTTCAACACCCATGAAAATCTACAGGAAGACTTCCCAAGACCAGTCCCTAAATGAGGAAACTTTAAAAGAGAAATAACTGAGCTCTCTGAGGTGGCCTGGCATAAACAAGCTGAAGTCAGCATCTGAGGAAACAGCTGACTAGACATCAGGGCCGCCCAGAGGATTCCGGGGGCCTGGGGTCTTTGGCAGCAGGGGGCCCTCGCTGCCAAATTGCCGCTGAAGACCCGGCACTTCGGCGGCGGGTCCCGGGGCTGAAGGACCCCCCACCGCGGGTCCTCAGGGCACTTCGGCGGCGGGTCCCAGAGCGGAAGGACCCCCCGCCGCCGAACTGCAGCCGAAGACCCGGAGCGGAAGAAGCTCCGGGGGCCCGGGCCCCGCGAGAGTTTTCCGGGGCCCCCGGAGCGAGTGAAGCGAGTGAAGCGAGCAAATTGCCCCACTTGCCCCCCCCTCTGGGTGGCCCTGCTAGACATATATAAAATCAAAGGAGGAACAGAAGAGTTGTTATCCCCCAACAGAGATGAGTGCTGAAATGTTGGGGGTTTATCGTTCAGTTGGTTTGCCCTGCTGCAACTCTTTCAATTATTTTATTTAATAAATATTAAATTAAGTATAAGATTTCTCTGTTTTTTTAAATGAAAATGGACAACCTCTAAATAATCATTGTATATACTCACTTATGTACCAACCAGTGTATGTCACCCTCTTGACTTCCCTATCTTCTAACTTATAAAAACTGCCCCACATTTAGACTAACATCTCTTGATCTCTCTGGACCCAATTCTGATCTCACTCATACCAGGTTTACGTCTTTGTAACTCCACTGACTTCAGTAAATCCCGATTTAAGCCACAGTGAGATCAGAATCATGCGCTCTGTCTGTCAACTGGGGGGGAGAAAGTGGGTGAGGTAAAATCTTTTATTGGACCAAATTCTGTTGGTGCGAGAGACTGATCCAATGAAAGATATTACCTCACCCATCTAGTCTCTCTAATATCCTGGGACCAACACAGCTACAACACTGCATGTCAACTAGGAGGTCGTATCCAGGGAAACCATTCCTTGGAATGAAAATAAGAAAACACGAGCAGTTAGTCCTGGGTCAGAATGCAGGTTCCCAAACTCTTACCAGGTTTAGGAAGCGAGAGGTGCCCTGAAAACATCTCTTATAAGAGCCACCAGTAAGCTTGTTATAACCGGAGGATGGGCTACCACTGGCCAAACCAGCAGCCTCTCTCCTTTTCCTCCCCAATGATATAGTCCCTAAGTAGGGATGACACCAGCTCACATAACTGACTTGTATATAAGCAGACACCCTGCACACATTACCTTTAGGTGACTCTATATACTTGAGTACATTTGATAAGGATTATTTATTATTTGTATCTTGTATTACCTACAACGCAAAAGGAATCTATCTGCTTGTATGGCCCTCATCTGTCTAATATCAGAGTGCCTCACAGCCATTAGCAGATTTTATCTTCACACACATCCCTAGGAGGCAGGAAGGTATTTGCCCCATTTTCGAGGAGAGCTGAGGTAAAACATAGCTCAGATGACTTGCTCAAGGTCACACAGGAGGTCTGTGGCTGAGGTGGGAATTTAACATAGGTCTCCCGAGTCACAGGCTATGAAGGCCACTAACGTTATCTACTAGAATTTGACTATTAACTATATATGTAGCCCACTGTTGTGTATGTGTTACAGGTTCTCCCCAATGCCAATCCACGGAAGATAAGAGTCTGTTACAGCCATAGCTGTACACCCTCGACTTTTTAGTTCAAGTTGTAGCAGCTCCTGCTTTTCAGCTCTGGAGGTCCCTCGTTCAAACGCCAGAGCATCTGACTAAATGGCAGCCATTCCACACACAAATTAGAGTTTTGCTTAATAAAGGAAAATTCAAAAGTAAAATTAAGTAACAATTTGGAATGTTATTTATTTGATAGATTTGGGGGGGTGGGGGGAACCTTATTCAATTAATGAGGTAGGCCCAGGAACTACTCCTGGTCATTAAGAACAATGTTAAGACTTATGTAGCAGGGCATGTGTCACAGCAGCTATTCTATTATTTCACCTAGTTATCTAATAGTAAGAGGCAAAAAAAATTTTTTTTTACCAGCTTCTGTTTTAAAAAAAACAAAACCATTGTGCAATAATTAATTATTACACTTTCCCCCCCCAGAATGTTCAGTGCAGACCTGTTGGGATTTCTATTTATGCTGAAAAGACAAAAATGCCTAAAAGGAAAAAAAATCAGAAAAGAATCCTGGGGAAAATAATGTATGTAACTGAAGATTTCAAATCACTCTCTGAGAGCATTATATATGTCAACACTGACCTATATAGCTTTGATCCTGCCCCACTGAAATCAACAGGGATTTTGCATTTTGACTTCTGTGAGACCAGGATCAGACCCTATGTTCCCATGTCATCAAAAGTTAAAATGCTTATGTCTAAATATGCAAAGCACATTAGAGAAACTAAAAGGAGTTATCACTTCATTTGAGAATATTTTATATCCTTCTAGGGAAAAATTCTCTTATCTTGTCTAGCTGTTTTATTTGCCCCATGACTCTCTACTGCTTTATATATATTTTTAACAATCAGCCAAATAACATTCCAAATACATAATTTATTTTATTGCAATAACTGTAGTTTTCCACTTATATTGTAAATTTAACTATTAATTATAATTGCAGTTAATACCATACTCTGTCATGAACTACACACTTAGTTTTTATTTGAATGAATTGATTATACTTGTATGATATGAATAATCAAGCTGTTGGGTATTAAAGGGAAATTGCAATGTAATTAATAAATAGGCAATAAGATTATGTTATGGAAAACAGGGAGTTTGGGGATCTCTGTGATTTGGATAATCAAGGCTGTATTGTTTGTCTGTGTAATCATAGAATCAAAGAAGATTAGGGTTGGAAGAGACTTCAGGAGGTCATCTAGTCCAACCACCTGCTTAAAGCAGGACCAACACCAACTAAATCATCCCAGCCAGGGCTTTGTCAAGCCGGGCCTTAAAAACCTCTAAGGATGGAGATTCCACCACCTCCCTAGGAAACCCATTCCAGTGCTTCACCACCCTCCTAGTGAAATAGTTTTTCCTAATATCCAACCTAGACCTCCCCCACTGCAACTTGAGACCATTGTTCCTTGTTCTGTCATCTGCCACCACTGAGAACAGCCGAGCGCCATCCCCTTTGGAACCCCCCTTCAGGTAGTTGAAGGCTACTATCAAATCCCCCCTCACTCTTCTCTTCTGCAGACTAAGCAAGCCCAGTTCCCTCAGCCTCTCCTCATAAGTCATGTGCCCCAGCCCCCTGATCATTTTCGTTGCCCTCCGCTGGACTCTCTCCAATTTGTCCACATCCTTTCTGTAGTGCGGGCCAAAAACTGGACACAATACTCCAGATGTGGCCTCACCAGTGCCCAATAGAGGGGAATAATCACTTTCCTCGATCTGCTGGCAATGCTCCTACTAATGCAGCCCAATATGCCATTAGCCTTCTTGGCAACAAGGGCATACTGCTGACTCATATCCAGCTTCTCATCCACTGTAGTCCCCAGGTCCTTTTCTGCAGAACTGCTGCTTAGCCAGTCGGTCCCCAGCCTGTAGCGGTGCATGGGATTCTTCCTTCCCATGGACTCTGTACTTGTCCTTGTTGAACCTCATCAGATTTCTTTTGGCCCAATCCTCCAATTTGTCTAGGTCACTCTGGACCGTATCCCTACCCTCCAGCATATCTACCTCTCCCACCAGCTTAGTGTCATCTGCGAACTTGCTGAGGGTGCAATCCATCCCATCATCCAGATCATTAATAAATATGTTGAACAAAACCAGCCCCAGAAACGACCCCTGGGTCACTCCGCTTGATACTAGCTGCCAACTAGACATTGAGCCATTGATCACTACCCGTTGAGCCAATGATCTAACCAGCTTTCTATCCACCTTATAGTCCATTCATCCAATCCATACTTTTTAAACTTGCTGGCAAGAATACTGTGGGAGACCATATCAAAACCTTTGCTAAAGTCAAGGTATATCGCATCCACTGCTTTCCCCATATCCACAGAGCCAGTTATCTCATCAGAGAAGGCAATCAGGTTGGTCAGGCATGACTTGCCCTTGGTGAATCCATGTTGACTGTAATCTATCTAATCCATAATTGATATCTAGATAGAATTTCTTAGATATTGGAAAGGTAGGTAAATTTATTATACTTTGATAATACTATGAAACATTTTGTGGAATCTACTGTTTAAATAGATAAAACAGTAGCTTTCATTTTCATGTTTGATAGGGCATTTCTCAATTAGGATTTCATGGTTGTACAGCACCTAGCACAATGGAGCCCCAGCCATTTGGCCTCTAGCTGCTACTGCAATAGAAATGTTAAATAATACTCATCATCATCATCATTTGTTCAATGAAAAGCCACTTTGCAACCAAAGCAAGTGATGAGAAAGTACTCAGTAATTCCTTTCATAGCAGAAGAGCTCCATCTTATGGACATAGCTTGTATAAGACCATGGTAAACCTCGGAGTATTTTCACTATAATATGCAATGAAAATTTTTGCATTGCAGGCAAAACCCAGCATACTATTTCATCTGAAACAGTGTTTTAAAGTCTTCAGTATTTTGGACAGGAACCAGGTTAACAAATTAATATTTTTGAGGCTAGACAAGGTTTGAATGAATTCTCTTTTTAAAAAAAATCATCAGTAGTTTAAAATACACAGAGAACTAGCTTCCTCTTTATGTGTATGGGACTTGCACAAAGAATTTCCATTAGCACTCAACTAACTATCCATCCAGGTTGTTGGAGTGGCATCCCTCACATCATTACCCAACTGTCTGATGTTGGGAAACCCCTCTCTATCAAAGTGAAGCAGACTGCATGGTCCGAGAAATTGACTCTTTGCTCCAATCCCAACTCTGCCCCCATCACATCTCACAGTCTCTTCACCTCAGCCTCACTCAACTTCTGTCCTCATGTCTTTCTCCCCTCTCTCATCTCACCTGCTCTGTACCCCATCACACCTCCTCCTCTCCCTTGTCTTTCCACTTAGCTAATGCCCTCCTAACTAAAACCCCCTCAAAATCATGGAACTAATATGACGTTTGCTGCTATCACATTGTTCACTTTGCTTATGTGTTAGACCCCTCTCCCCACCTTGTGTCTGGTCTATTTAGACTGTAAGCTTTTCAAGGCAGGGCCTGTCTACTTCTAAGTTTGTACAGTGAGACCCCATTCCTGGTTGGTCTCTAGGCACTACTGTTATAAATAATATCATATTATAAATCATATACATAGACAAAGTAAAAAAATCCAGAAAGTACATGGGGAAAAAAATCTATGGAAAAATTAGAGATGGTCTAGTGCCAAAAACTGAGGGCTGGATTTGGTATCCTGCTAATATACATGGGTGTTCAAATCTGAGGTTTCTGGTTTGGATCCTTCGGGGCGGGGGGGGGGGGGGAGTATATTCCCAATTCAGTTTGACCAGATTTCCAAATTTTAAAATGACGATGGTATGAAATTACAACTATGTTTTCCTCAAATCGTCTGCTGTTTATATGGAATTAATTGAGAGAACATTTCACCCTCTGCATGCATTTGTCCAAATCTGGCTTGAAGAAAATTAGGAAAATTGTTGCACGTGGATAAGATCATGTGAAAGTCTGCTCCGATTCTAGACCATCTTTCAATTTACCACTGAGTTCCCCTGCTGCTTTTCGTTTTCCTGTTTTCTTGTAAGCTGTCCCTGCTATGTGGTGGTGTGTTTGTGGGGGAGGGGATAATTTTATTTTGTTTTTAAGAGAGCAATGATGCTTTAGGACTTGCACAAATGCAACTTTAAACCCACAGCGTCTGTTTAGGCTGACCATGAGCAACTATGGCAAAACAAACAAACAGCCAAGAAAAACCCGGATGCCTTGCTCAAGTGGATGGATTGGGAGAGTTAGTTTTGTATATTGAGGCAGAAATAAAGAAACAAGGAATTTGGCAATACTAGTACAAATTAATCTTCAAAATATGGAGCAAATATTTTCCTTATGCCATAGGCATCAGCATTTGATTAGTATCAAGGGCATCAGGAAAAGAAAAAAAAGAGAGGTCCCCACTAAAATAAAAAACGGTGATAAGTCTATAAAACAGGGGTGGCCAAACTGTGGCTCATGAACTGCATGTGGCTCTTTTACAGTTGAAGTGCAGCTCCCGGAGCCCCGCAGGTCCCACGCCTCCCCCTCGCCCCCATTCTCCACCTACCAGACCGGGGAGGAGGGGCGGAGAGCTCAGGGCTTCTTCCCTGCAGTAGGGTGGTGGGGCTAGGGGCTTCTGCCAGAAACAATTGGTGCCTGCTGAGAGTGGGGGTGGCACAATTTAAAGGTTTGCACCCCCAACAGCTTGAGTCATGCCCCCCCAGACACCCACCTCCTACCCTCGGGGCCCCTCCCTGCAGCTCCCAGGTGTTAGCTCTGCATGAAGAGACAGCTGCAAACAGCTGGGAACAGCAGGGAGGGCCCGCTGCTTTAGCTCCATGGGGAGAGGTAGCAGCAAAAGCAGGGGCTCTCCCTGCAGCTCTCAGCTGTTTGCTGCTGCCTCTCCCCACAGCCACAGCTCCCAGCTCACCGGCTCCAGCAGCTGCCATTCAGGGAGGAGGCCTGGTGGCACCATATGATTGAGCGGGACCAGCAAACCCTGGCAAAAATTGGGGGGAGGTGGGGCATGTGACCCCATGTGCCCCCCACGCATTGCCTCTGGCTTCTGCCCAGTGAGGAGGGGGTCTCAGGGCTTCAGCCCTGCAAGGCACACCTGCTGGGGCCTGGCACTTCAGCAGGAGTGGGGCTGAAGCCCTGTGCCTGGGCATGCACCTCTCCTGGGGCTCAAGTCCTGAGACCCCCCCCCCCTTCCTACAGGACTGAAGCCCTGAGCACCTGCAGGTGCGCCCCGGCTCTTGAACTTCTGAAGATTGACGTCTGTGGCTCAGAGGGTCAGTAAGTTTGGCCTCCCTTGCTACAAAAGCTGCTCTTCTAAAGGCATTAAATAACTTTACTGAGTACATGGTTACCAAAGAGTTTTGCAGACTCATTCTAATACATGGCTAGCTTGTTGCATTCACTATTATACCATATGCATTATACTACGTGACCTGCAAGCACATCACTGCACATAACAGACCCTGTAATAGGGTCAACTTGGAAATCATCCATGGGGCTATGTTTTTTAAATTTTGGCAATTTGTACAGTGATATTCAGTTAGGGCCTGATCTGTGTCCCTGGGAATCTTTCCACTGAAGTTGGATCAGGCATATAATGTCTTTGTTTCTGTCCCATGTAATCAGCTGAAGCCACTTTCAAATTGCTTTCAGCTGCTTCCACATTAGATTGTTGCACCATTGCAATTTGTACCAGTGTAAGCTGCGACGCTGCACAGCATCTACACTAGGGATCCTGTGCGGGTTCACACAGGGTACGTTTACAAGCACGGCCGTGGCTGGCCCTGGTCAGCTGACTCAGGCTCGTGTGGCTTGGCTCAGGGGTTGAAAAATTGCTGTGTAGACATTCAGGCTCAGGCTCCAGCCCAAGCTCTGGGACCATGTAAGTTCCCTCCGTTACTCTTCTCCTACCCATAGGCGCCAACTTTCCCTGTTGCCAATGGGTGCTCACGCCTCCCTGCCCCTGGCCCTGCCCCGACTCCACCCTTTCCCCACCCCTGCCCTGCCCCCATCCCAACCCCTTCCCCAAAGTCCCTGCCCCAATTCCACCTCCTACCTGCCCCTATTGGACCCCTTCCCCAAATCCCCACCCCGGCCCCGCCTTTTCCCCAAGCGCGCCACATTCCCCCTCCCTCCCAGCACATGAAACAGCTGTTTCGCAGCGCAAGCTAACTAGGGGGGAAATCAGGCACACAGCACGCTCAGGGGAGGAGGTGGAGGTGAGCTGCTATATTTCCCCGTGGGTGCTCGAGCCCCAGAGCACCCATGGCGTTGGCGCCTATGCTCCTACCTACTCCAACTGAGCCTCCGGAAGCTGCATCACACCTCTGGGAGGACTGAGGAGACTGAATGGGTACTGGGGCACTTTGCAGCGGTTAGTGACTTTACTGGAGGCCTGGGCAACAAGGGGAGGAATAGTCTTGCTGTGTATCAGTTAACTAATGACCTCCTCTCAGGAGTGAGGGGGGCACTGCTAAAACAACACCCACACATCCATGACAACCTCCAGAGTAGTGTACTGGGGGGAGGGAGAGCCTGCCTGTGCATCTGCTAACTAACCATTGATTTGTCATTTCTGGTTTTTGAGATGAGAGAGAAAAATAACCACAATAAAAATAGTCCAGAGTAGTATTTTCCATTATGTTTTTGTGACATGGGTCTGAGTTCAAGGTTGCAGGGCCAAGCGGAAGCAAAAGTAGCTAAGTACCATCTCAACTGCTCTTAGGCCTGCACAGAAAGGAGGGACCCAACAGAGTAGGCAATGGCAGAGGCCTGTAGGCAGCCATCTTGACAGATGACAGCTGCTGTACCAGCTGCCTACCCGGCCACTGTACTGGTGGAGACTGACACAGTGATAGGAGAGGACATAATATTACCTTTGCTTAGAACAAGTGCAGTCCAAATGGCACTGCGATGGCCCATGCATAAGGCTACGAGTTGGTCACTGAGTCTGTGATGTTATGTGACCTCTGTGACTTCAGTCCTGGGCCATGAGGCTCAGGTTTCCATGATTTATTGCCCACGTCCTGTCTTTGGCCTTTACTAAAACCTGTGCATGACAAAATCTTAGCCTTACCCATGCATTGTTGAGATTACCTTTGTGTGCGATGTGTGGTGTATTACAGGCAGGTGAAGGAGTGTAAGTGGTGGTTAGCACATCAAAAATTAGCCAGTGTAGACAAGGCCTGAATGTGCTGAGGACTCAAAACCACAGGGGAATGATAAATCAGACATACTGGCCAGATTCTGCTCTCAGATACACCAATACGTATCTAGAGTAATTTCACTAAGGATCAAATAAATTGTGCCTCTTCTTCTGACAGTCCCATGCTGACATCGAATGGCAGCAGAATTCTGAGTTATTAGTGGTTTCCAAGTGGAATAGAGAAATCAGTGATGTGGAGTCTAGGTATGTCTAAGGCTACACTACTTGGAGCTGCGTAAATGTGTGTTATTGCAATAGCTCAAGCACAGCTAGCACAGGTACATCTATGTGAGCAGGGAATCACATCCCCAGCTCCAAATGCAGACATAGCCCGAGTATAACTTGTTTTATTTACAAGTCCTGGAACAGAAGGGGTCAAACATCATGCAGGTAATCTCTTCTTTCAGGAATCTGAGCACACCACCAATTTCTGGTTCCAATGGCACAACTGTGCCTCAAGGATTAATTCTAAGCCAAGACCAAGGCACACAGCATACTCTCTTGCTGCTCATCCAGCTCACTCGGGACCACTGGCTCTACACAGAATCTTTCAGAGCAAAAGCTACAACACCACAGTATATCTTGCTAAGACTTAACATTTGCTCACGCATTAAGAAAAAGAACTAGGAATTCTGGGTGTAAGAAAGCCACCTGGAGATGCCTTCTAATAATAATATATTGTAAACCACTTTGGAATTGCCCAAAAAAGAATAAGCATTCACAGTATGACAAGTTATTAATGACTAAATTAAATACTAGCTGGCACAGACCCTCATCTAGTTCACTTGACAGAGCTCTGCTATTTGGGCTAGAAAGATCCTGTCATCAAGTATATTTACTGGTATGACTTCAAATAACGTGTGACAGCTTTGATGCTTTCTTTATACACAGCTGTTGGATTTTGAAAGCAGCTCTTTAAAAAAAAAATTTCCAAGGTGCTGCAGTTCAATTTAACCTAAGGACCACTGGAAAAAGGTGTCCCAAATGAGATTACATCATGATAAAACACACAGAAGCATGCTCTCACACAGAGACTTTGTGGAATCAGAAATGGAAGAGGCTGGTGCATAACGGGACCTAAGCAACATGACTGTTTGTTGAGTGGCACTGTCCGCTGAACATTTCAACAGTAACTAAGGCATATCCGTTCCCATATAGACAGCATAGACTCCAGAATGATCAGATCCCAGGCATAGATACGATGGCCTGAGACGCCACAGCTAAAAAGGTGAGAGTGCAGCATATAAATTACATTATTGAGTAATACTCCACGTGACATGAAGGGTTGCAATCCCACCTGTAAAATACTATACTGCTGCTGTGTCACTTCTGTGACTAAGTTACCAGTACCAGGAAACAAGAATGGGGAGAAATTCTTACTGCATACTTTGTTGGGACCATGGGTTTTTTTTGGGGGGGGGTGTTTGTTTTTCAGCTAACCTAAACACAGTGACCATACAGGTCTATATTGTATCCAGAAACTACCAAGAAACCTGCCCCAAATTTGACTCATATAACGAGGCTCATGATAGACACAATAATGTATAACTACAGACATATGGAGAGGTATGGGTTTAGAACAATGAACCAGATTGCCAAAAAAAAAAAAAAATACAGCTGTAGGAGGAAAAATACATCCTTCCCCAACACACACACACAGTTAGACCGCTAAGCACAGATCCACAGACTTCTAAGACAAAACGCAGGAAGATTTGCCTGCCAGGGTCCAAACAGAGACATGCTTATATTTCACACACATACAAGAATCTTCCAAAGAGCAAGATTTCAGTGAAGGAGTGACATAAACGTGGCATAGATTTTCAAGGTAATGTTACATCCTGGCTACAGTATGCAGTCATGCCTTTATTATGTACTTGGGATGAAATCTCCTTGCTATAAAAGTAAAGCTGGTGTGATGGCTCAGGTGCAAGCTACACCTGTGATCTTACCATGGGTACTGCCTCCAAGTGGCAGGCCTGCACTCTTTTCAGAGTAGAACTCTGCGGCTCACCCCACTTTAGACTGCATCACCAGGCTACACCCTCCTCGCCATTTCCAGCCTCCTGCCACAGTTATAGGGCAAGCAGTGCCTTAGCCCCTCTTGCAGTCCCTCAAGTTTTGCTACTTTCTCCTCACACTGGGTCCTACCACTCATAGACTGGATCCCAAAGTGAATCATACTAACCCAACTGCACTTGGTACCTGCAAGATGCTCCGTGTGATGTATCTGAGACCAGCAGCTGATTCATAACAGCTCCTTCCAAACAGATGTATCATCCATTCACACAAAGGTGTACAGCAAGCAGAGAGAAATGGTGGCCTGCACACCTGGGTCTATCCTGCAGCTCATCACCTCTCTCAAAGCTTAAATGAATCCAGCTGTGTCTGGCACATCCTGCAGAGCCCCTGTCTTAGTCCCATAGCCCTGCTGCATTCTGCCTATCTCAGTGTCTCTCCCCAAGAAGTGGCTGCCTCCTTCCCCCTTCTTTTCCTCTAGGCTGGGGGTTTTAACTACTTCATGATCTTTTGATTTTAGTGTCTGGCCTTTTGGTGATAGGCAGGTAAGGATTTCCCAATGACTAGCTCATCCATTGTTTCTCTTAAGGACCTTTGGCGTCCTTCCTAGACATACCTTGTCTCTGTCATTGTTTCATTTCCTGCTTGCTTTCCCCAACAGCCTTCTTTAAATTTAACACCATGCAGTCAGCCAGAATAGTATCAAGCAGGTAAACTGAGGCACATATAATACTCATACAAAATAATATGGTATCTGCCTCATTCTCCACAGCTGTAATCTTAGAACTATAGAACTAGGGCCATGAAACACCCACTGGCTTTCTTTTGCATGGTTTGGGGTTCCCTGAGTTTCAAGTTCAGAGTGCCAGATAGCCTCCTCACCTCCCTATTGCAGGACTGAGCCCACTGTGTTACAATGGCAGTCATGGAACAACTAGAAATTCTGAGACAACTTTATCCATCTATTATTCAGGTTCATCTTATTAGTCACCAGGAAAACATTAACACCTTACTCTCAGTCTTACCAAATCCATGTGATGGTCCCCCTGACTCTCTCCCACCTTCCAATGTTGCCTATTCCTTCTCATTCCTCCGACCCTTGTCTCTATTTATTATTATTAAATATAAGTATTCTGTAGCATCTAGAGGCTCCAGTCAGGATCAGTGCCCCATTTTGCTAAGCACCATACTAACAAAACCGATGGTCCCTGCTCCAAACAGAATATGTGTGTCTTCCACTCTGAGCATTTTAGATCCATTGATACCTCATCTGAGTCTCTGCTGGCCACTCATCATCATCCTCAGCCTGCATCTGGACCATGTACACACTGCAAAGCTCCCATGGGAACTGTGCACACTTTGCCAAGAGAGCATCACACTGTACACAATGCATAAATCAAACGGATGTGTGTGTTATCAGCTAGACACATTTTATTTATAGACTGTTTATGATGAACCTCACTGAGGTACCTGAGCACCTCACAAACATTAATGAATTTATCCTCACAATACCAGACATTTTAAAATCACTTAAAAAGATAGAGGGGTATATAAGTTAAAAGATACGTTTGCCAGAGGGTCACTAGATGGCACTATTATAAAGATTCTCACAGACACTGTTTTACTGAATCTGTAGGTAGTTAGATCTTGGAGAATTGCAGTAGTAGTATCATTGTAGTGAGACAGCTCTGTTTAGAAACTGTTGCTCGTTCCCAGTAATGTTTGTTCACTGCCTGATTCTCTCCGACTAGAATTGCTCCTTGAGTGCAGAGCTACTGCTTAAAGTGAAACCCACAGAACATTACAGTGTGTATATAACACACTTTAAAAGATAGTATAAAATACTCCCAAATGCATACAGTATGCAGATACACACATCAGGATCAGGCAATCAGATGTGGCTAACTCCCCATAGGTCTTTCAGCACCATCATTCACAAAGATGTCATGAGGAGTGGTCTCACTGAGTCCATAAAAGTGCAGAGTCAAAGCCCCAGAGAAGCCTTTCTGAAGTAGTACCTGCCTGTATTTGTGAGTTATTATAACACTCCTTGTCCATTTACTCATGTAACTGTTCCCACTGAAGTCCATGAGACATGTCCTTACTTGTGCAGAGGTGCGCCACTCGCTGCTCTGACCAATTCTGAGACCAGCACTGTCAGACCAATAGAGAAACTGCCAGTCACTCTGTTGTCAGATCTTGGGGAGTTCCAGAAGGAGGCAGCGAGCAACAGCTCTCCCAAAAGGACCTGTGGGAGCAAGAAGAAGAGCCCTGGGAAAGGGAGCTCAATCAGAGCCCCCATATATAAAGTGGGGTGCAGTTGTGACTCAGGGGGAATCATTGCTGTCCTCCCTTGGTCTGTGGGGGAAGGGGATCTTCCAGTCCAGGGGCCACTTAGTCTTACTGGGAGGTAGGGCTGGTCAGCCTCCTCAACGTTTTCTTGGCTGAGTCAGCTGGGGCAGGCCTGCCCTCATGCAGGGATCTCAGGGAAGGTATGGTCTCTCCTCCCTACTCGCTGTCAATCACTATCTCCATGCCATGTATATGCGTCTGTATGGGGAATCTGGCCATAAAGTCAGATACTCAGGAGGAAGAGCTATTACCAGAAGAACTGCAATGACGAAATGGCAAAGAAACAGGACTGGTTCAGGAGATATGTGACTTTTAAAAAAAATATAATTACATGTCAACTTTAAACCTTTTTAATGAGGCTTAATGCAACTGACATTCCATTTTCATGCACCTAATATGAGTGTTTTGCATTAAGTATTAATCATGATCCCTGAATATTTAGGCACAAAGAATTCATGTGTTTTCTGACACACGTGTTGATATTGGATTTATAGTTAAAATAGTCCAAAGATTAAGTGCTCCCCTTAGTGTTAGTAATTTAGAAGGCACATAGCTATTTCCTCTCGTTTAAATATGTGATGATACAACAGCCAAAATAAATAGACCCAAATGCAGCTAGGTTGAAACGCACGTAATATCAATGAGACACAGCTTTAATATAGGTGAAATATTGCATATGAGGGCTTGGCTAGACTAGAGAGAAAAAATAAGAATAGATCCATCATACACTTGTAATCTATTGCATAGGAGAGGGGATAATTACAATTTAATTTGAGGAAATTTGCAAAGATACCTTGAAATTAAAATTATTAAACACATGCAATATAATTACACTCATAAAAATATCCACGCAGAAAGCACTATTATTACTGGATTGCTATAGTTATTATTACTTGGGAAGTACCAAAACTGTACATGGTGCTTTGTAACAAGTAAAATATACTGAACAAAATGCAAAAGCCCTGTCTCATAATATTCAGTCTAGAGACCCATATTGATAGGGCCAGATATGCCTCCAATAAGGTTGTGTTGCACTGTTCCAAGGCTGCCCTAACTTGACACCTGGAAATTCCCCCACACCACAGGAAATACCCAATTAGCACAAAGCCTGCTTAGATAGCAATACACCACCATCTCTAAGGAGACATGGCTAGAGTGGAAGAGGACAAATTAGGGGAATAATGTGGCCAGAGAGTGACACATTCCAGCAATCCCCAGCAGGTGTAATGGCTTATAGGGGACTTTGACAAGCCAACACAGGTTAGAGCAGAGGCTGCTCTAACTTGCAACAAGGGCCACTCTGGTTGTTGGCAGAATTAGGGAAGCCCAAAGGTAACTGAGAGCCATCTTTTGTCCCCCAGTCTTCAACTGCTCTAAGGCTATCTCTGGCACAGGTGAGAATCAGAGCCATAGACTTTAAAAACGAAGAGCGTTCTCTATGCTGTGCACAGGTGTAAAGGTCTACACAAAGTGCCACGGAAATGGCTAGAATTCCATCTTTTGCTTAGAATGGTTTTGCACTGGTTTGAACTCGACTGAGTATGATGGAGGTCCTCCTGATTTACACTTTGTAAGTGAGATCAGAATCAGGGCCAAAAAGTAGCACAGAGATGTTATCCTTATGGACCAGGTGGACTGTCAAGAAGTGATTTGGAGAAGGAAATAGAGGGCACTGACACACATTAATCAGGTGGCAGTATAGAGCAGTGGGTCTCAGCCAGGGGTACATGTACCCCTGGGGGTATGCAGAGGTCTTCCAGGGGGTACATCAACTCATCTACATATTTGTCTAGTTTTACAACAGGCTACATGAAAAGCACTAGCGAAGTCAGTACAAACTAAAATTTCATATAGACAATGACTTGTTTGTGCAGCTCTATATACTATACACTGACATGTAAATACAATGTTTATATTCCAATTGATTTATTTTATAATTATATGGTAAAAATGATAACTTTTGTATTTTTATGTCTGATTTTGTAAGCAAGTCATTTTTAAGTGAGGTGAAACTTGGGGGTACCCAAGACAAATCAGACTCCTGAAAGAGGGACAGTAGTCTGGAAAGGTTGAGAGCCACTGGCATAGAGGGAGGCACAAAACTGGGAGTGGGAAAAAGAGACATAAGGGGGCAGTCACAGCAGATTAGCAGGAGCAGGACATAATACACCTCTACCTCGATATAACGCTGTCCTCGGGAGCCAAAAAATCTTACTGTGTTATAGGTGAAACCGCGTTATATCGAACTTGCTTTGATCCACCAGAGTGCGCAGCCCCGCCCTCCTCCCCTCCCCCCCGGAGCACTGCTTTACCACGTTATATCCAAATTCATGTTATATCGGGTCGCATTATATCGAGGTAGCGGTGTATAAGAAAAATAAGGGCACTATAGTAGGCAGAGAATGAAATGTGGAGTGTTTTTGAAGGAAGAGATGATTGAACTGCAGACAAGAGAAGAGGGCAAGCCAGCACAGTTTCAAGGAGAATGGTATGAATGGCAGGAGAAGATAAGCTTGGCAGTGGCATTTTGGACAGACTGAAAGTTAGAAAGGTGACATGTTACAGTAGTTGAGGCAAGAAATTGCTAGATTAAAGTTTTGGCAGTGGGGATAGTGAGGAAATTGTTAATTCTGGTGATATAGAGAGAAAATAGCCCAATTTAGTGCCGGCCTGGATGTGAGAGGGGAGAGGGAGGGAAGATTTCTGCTGAATGATGGCACTTCTGACATTTAACAATATCTGCAAAGCCTTAAGTAGAAGCTTTAAGGAGAGTGGCAAAAATGGGAAGTATTAATGTGGGGAATAAGAGGGGCGGAAATTAGCAGGATTAGAAGGAATTTAGCAAAGGACGGAGAAAAGCTGGGGGAAGAAAAGATACATGCAAAAGGAGAAAGTCAGCACAGGAACAGGAACTTCTCAAAACCTGCTCTGTGGCAGAGGCTGTGTCTGATGAGACGGCCAAGTTTACCCAGGCACCCTGTTAAGGGCTGGAAAAGCAAAACCATCAGAAAGAACAAAAACAAAATGGATGCTATCACCTCCCATTTGGCTGAGGAATATAGGCCAGGCTTACAACAACTGGGAACAACTGGGCTAAATCGGCATAGCTCCACTGATTGGCGCTAATTTGATTTGCACCAGCTGAGGCGCTGACTCTACATTTCCTGACTTTGAGGGGAATGGTGCATATTTGTTTTCTGTGAGAAGAATCAACAGCCGAGAGCCACACAGAGAAACAAACCAAGTGCTGCATTAGCAAAATGCTTCCCTCTCCTCCCCCAACAACCCAGTAATATAAATTCTAATTAGCAAATAGGATTTAAAATAACTACTGGATGCAAGACTGTCCTCACATGCTATTGTGTCTCCCGCCCGTCCGGTCCCATCCTGCCCCCCTTACACACACACACACACACACACACACACTTCTTCCTGTTCTCCCTCCTTGGTCTAACAGTTACAATGTTTCATTTTTCATTTTCAATTTTCTAATTTCTAGCATATGTTTTAAAAGTAACATTTTTGGCATCCCCCTACAGTGAGGTTTAATGGTCTGTTTACATTTTCATTTAAAATGTTTCTCTATCTTAAACGAACAAGATAAATAGCTCTATCATACAATGACTTTCATTTTATAGTGGTTGTGTGTCACTTTATATTGGTGGAAATGCAGACATGGTCTTTCTTCGAGCATTTGAAACCAAATAGCTGGTGCACATCTGTTTAAATTTAATTTGCACATAAGGGTTCCAAACCAAAAGCAAAATGGAAAAACTATTTTTTTGTGGTTTTTAAAGCAAGTAGAATAGCAAAATTCACTTCTATTTCTTAATCCCCTCTATAACCACTAAATCCCCATACTTTCATGAAGGTCTTTCTGAAATCCTTTACTTTTGTACTGGCATTTCAGTTTCTTTTATCTTTCGCTTTAGCCCCTTATATTACTATTATGCTATATATTCTCCCCCACTGTGTATGTGTATTAATCCTGCTGTCAAATGATCACATGAAAAATTTAATCTTAAAAATCAAACCTCTTTGTTAAATCACAGACTTGTAGACCACCTAATAAGTGACATTTTTCAATTTCCAATTCAGCAACTTAAAACAGTTTAATAATACTTGGACTTAATAACATCACATCCAGTTCCTGAGGATCCAATAAACAACTGTGATTAGAGGCCAAATTGTGGCTTGGGCTATACAGTGGCCTAATAGAACACAAGATGCTTCCTTGTGCTCCTGCACCAGCTACCCACATCCCAGGTGTGGCTGCAGGCTCTGGGCACAGGCGGATGAGAAAGGGTGTGGAATGGGTGTAGCCACGGCTCCCTCCCCGAACAGTCCCAGTGAGGTAGCTGTGCTGGTGCATCGGGGAGCATGTACTGCGCACGAATAGACTTGTCACAGTATACCCCTTCCCTGAAGCAGTGAGGAGGCCAGGCGGTCCAATCTTGGATTAAGCTATTCCATATGTCTAGGGGATAGTTGCTTTCTCTTCCCCAACACCACTTCAATGAGTCAGAGCAATTAAACACCCTCCAAGTGTGACTTCAAGGGCCCACTCCTAACACCTTTTTGGTTCAACACCCTAGCTCTAAACTCCCAACTAAAAAGTGAGAACAACCACATACCCTTCTAGTGCGATTTGCATCTTCCAAGGTTGAATTTTGAAAGTGAGGGCTGTCAATATTTTCCTAGTCAGATTAACACACATTGTTCAAACTGTGTTTCATGGGAGCAGGGTGGGTGAGGTCACGGATGACGCATAAAAACCCAAAAGGCCTCAACAAGTTACAGTGATGAGCTGAAGAGGGTTTGTGCAAGCCCTTTTTGACATAACCAGCCTTTAACCCCTCAGGGAGAAATCTCAGCTTTCATTTAAAAAAAAAAGTTTCTAGCCCTTCTGAGAGGTGCTTAGCAGTAACCCACCTCAGGTAAAGTTGAAAGCATCCAGCACCTGACAGGGTCATATAACCTGATCTAAGTCCAGAGGACATCCCTGGGGTCTTTCCATTGACTTCAGTAGGCTTTGGATCAGGCTGCCACTAAGGAAATGGAATTCAGCAGCCCCTTAGACTTTGAATGATATATATGGTATATTCTTTGAATGACTGCTCATTTCTCATTGAATCTGATATCCCACTACACTTTCAGGTGAATAACTAAAGGACAATTTGTTGTCATTGGTAATGCTGAATAGCATTAGCTCATTTCAGTGTAATTCTACACAATTTGTCTGTATTTTGTCTTTTTCAGTAATAATTCTTTGACTCTGCCTCACATTAAATTTATTAGTTTGATAACAGCGCAAAAAGCATAGGGTTGACTTTTTGAAATGACCTATTTTCCTGAGGTCCCTAGCGAGACAAACAATTTGCTTTAAAAGATAGCAAAGTGTCCTGGCTTTCTGTCTCATAATTTCCCCAGGAACAGGCTATTCTTGTCTGCATACTTTGATGTTGAAATAAAAGGGTATTTAAATATTATTTTTGCTACTGTAATGGGTATAAAAAATGCTGTAATTTCCTTGTTATTTGTCTTGTTGGAAATAAGTCAGAGACACACATGAGCACAAACAATATCACGTACACAGAACTTCCTGAATCCGCCGGACCTTTACCCATAATGCTCCATTCTTTTGAAGGGCTCCAGGTGTAGTGTCTTTGAACAAAACCCCATCCTTTTTGTCTGAGTGTTGTTTTGGCTTTTTTTTTTTTTTTTTTTTTTTGGAAGTCTGAGTACAGATATATACATGCCTATGTGTTAACTTAGTCATTGTGTAATATAGTACACTCTCACCATGGAAAGCATATAACCAATGTTGATATTTTCAGAGACAATATCCTGGTATGCTATATATGAAGAAGAGGGCAATGGGTACACGTGAACAGTTACCAAGTTTTGCATGAAATCTCACGCAAATGGGATTTGCACCAACCCACACACCAGCATAAGTTTGGCCCACTATGTATCTCCCGAATCATTAACTCAGTCTATGAAAATATAGGTAACAATTATAATAAAAAATATCCTTGATGCAAAACAGGAAACATTGGTCTGATCTCACTGACACTCATGTAACTGCGTTGACTTCAACTGAATTACTTCTGATTTACACTGGTGCAAGTAAGAGGAGAATCAGGCCTTCACTTTTTATCTTGGTTTCAGGATTTTAAAAAGACATGTTTAGACTTGATCCATGTACAACAGACAACTCTAGAACAAGTTATCCAATTAGCTCAATTACACAGTTTCCAAAGTGTAAAATGTGTTTGTACTTCCAATGTTGAAAGACAAACATACATTCCCACTGAGCCATGAAGTGCATGGCACTGTAGGAAGAAAATCAGACGCTGATAGCTCTAAAAACAAGTTCTTACAATTGGCTAGAGCAAGGAAGAATTCATCGGTCAAGAAAGAATGTAGGCTGCTGAATAAAGAGGAAGATAATATATTGTCTTTTATTTTTTCCACTACCCCCAAAAGCACACTCCTACTACCCTGCTATTATTTGTAGTGAGCTGGAGGTGAGTTAACAACTGAGGCATTTGTCTAATGCCAAGGCAGATATTTGTTTTGCAGACTGTCAAGACAAGTCAGCAGGTGTTGGACAAGGTGGCTAATGGGAAATCTGTTTACGAAGCACATGTATAAATTAGAGTTAAAGGGGGATATTAGTCATGGCCAAAAAATGCTTTTAATTTAAAAAGAAAAAGAAAAAGAAAAATCCTGGCAAAGAATATTTAAAATCAGTATTAGCTGCAATAGCAAATGATGACAAAGTCAAATAATTCTCCTTTATTTTACAGTTCAAATTGTTTTAAAATTATTTGGTAATATTTCACTAATCATTTAACACCATTTTAACATCTCATACTCTACTATACTGGATATACATAAAGCTGTAGTGTAGATATTCATGCTTAATAGCAGGTTGGCCAGAGTGACAAAGACTAACTTCCAAGGAAAATTCCCTTAAAGTCACAGGGTTTTGCCTTGGAAGTCATGGCCATGACAAAGATACAACCTAGTACATGAACTTTCAGGCCACAAGGGGCTCAGAAGTAAATCAATGTACTCATTAATTAGGGCAGAGAACCTTTTTGTTGTCTGCATTTGTGATCAGCAGACTTTAGGTCAGTGTATGAAATAAAGAAGGAATTTTCATTTAGGATTTTATTCTTGAGCAGTTGAAAGTGCTCAAATGCCTGTGAATCTACGACTGAATGATAAAAGTTTAGCCATATAACAGCTCAATGGCGTCTTCAGAGTAATTCATTTATTTTACAGTTAAAATTATTTTAAACCTCTTCATAATAATTAACAATAGTATAAAAAACGTTTTTAAAATCTCCTTTTTCATACCATGTGTGCAGTATGCAAGATACAGGTTGATAGGGACTGCTTCAATGTGGGAACTAAATTTGACCCTACGTGTAACTAAAATACAAAACTACTAGCAATATATATAATAGAGACTAATGATGTATTGCAGGTATTAGATGTAATAGCTATCTTAGGTAGTTATATGGCCCCATCAGTGAAGTAGCTGAGCGCTTCACAGCCTTTTAATGTATTTACTCACATAGCAGCCTGTGAGATAGGGAAGCAGCTAAGGTCCAAAGAAACTAAGGCCCAGATCCTCAAAGGTATTCAGGTGCCTAACACCCATTGATTTCAGTTAGAGATAGCTGCCTAAATACCTTGGATGATTTGGGCCTAAGTGACTTGCCTGAGGACACACGGGAAGACTGTGGCAGAACAGGGACTCTCTAGAGTAGGGGTTCTCAACCTGTGGGCTGGGACCCCAAAGTGGGTCAGGACCCTATTTTAATGGGGTTGCCAGGGCTAGTGTTACACTTGCGGGGGCCCGGGGCCTGAAGACAAAGCGTGAGCCCCAGCATGCAGGTCTGAAGCCCGAGTGCTACAGCCCTGGGCAGCAGGGCTCAGACTTTGGCCATGGGTGGCAGGGCTCAGGTTACAGGACCCCCTCCTGGACTAAAACCCTTGGGCTTGGGCTTTGCCTCCCTCCCCTCCCCCGTGGGCAGCGGGGCTTGGGCAGGCTCAGGATTTGATCGCCCCTCCTGGGGTCATGTAGTAATTTTTGTTGTCAGAAAGGGGTCACGGTGCAATGAAGTTTGAGAACCCCTGCTCTAGAGTCCCAGGCTAGCATCCTAACCACTGAGACATCCTTCCTCTCCTAGATATCCATGCCAGTGCTCTCTGTCCTGAGATGGAATCTCAAATTTGAGAGCAAAGGCAACTTGACTGATCTTATCTTCAGCAAAGGGAGATACTGGAGAATCAGGCCCTATCTCACACCTTGAGCAGTCATTTACATCTGTGCTATCACATTAGAATTCTCCACTAACAAACACTGGCAGTAAGGTTTTGCACCTCCCTTGCCAAGACTGCAAGGCAGCAGAGAACCAGTCCCTATAATCCAGTGACAAAATATTTGAAGTGTGGAGTTTGCATTTCTCTCCTGTTTTCATCATTTTCTTGTCATCGGGAAGAGATCAAGTGTTCTGACTATGAGCTGTCATCTGGAGATATTATAGACATTACCATTAAGAATACAAATTTGTTTTTAATGATGCATGGTATTTGTTAAACTGCAGTTGGGGTTAGAACTAAAACTCTGTTAAGTTGTCTTCAATTTGGTCATAAATTTCTCATTTGCTGGTTTTCATCTCAGTATTTCACTTACTGTTTTCTACATCATAAATGTCTAAAAACCTATTTTATAGGTAGTATTAATGCAGAAATAAATTGTGGCTCCCATAAATGTTCCCTTGGAGTGCTTAACTTATCTTCTGGTACCACTGCAAGCACAGTTGAATTCTTCCAAAACTTGTAAAGATTTCCAGGTGTCATAGTCTGGTCCACAGAAGCAATATATTTTCACTGAGAGGGAAAAAAACTACCTCTTTTATTATAAGTATTCTAGATTTGTATGCTTTGTTAGTTTAACTTCTGCATTAAGTATGTAATGTAACACTTTTTTTGCAGTCAATGCATCATCATAACCCCCGCCATTCCTGGCCTTTTCCATTTCAGTGCTCAGAAGTTACTGTTTTGTCATCCAAAAGGATCTTTTCAATCGTGTGTGTGTTGGGAATCATCTTTTGAAGACTAGAGAGAGATAGATGCATTTAGTTACATGACAATCTCTTTGACTTCATTAATAGGGGGCTTCATTTCCTAGAAGCAAGAAACTAGATTTCATTTTCAAGGAAATAGAGCTCTTAACCCTATCCCTTATTTCTACAGAAGGGCCTGATTCTCCACTGCCTTGCAAATTGTGTAGTCCTTTACATTTGTGCAAAATAAGAACAGAGAGAGTGATAAAACTGTGCCATTCATGTTAGCATTTTACACACACCTTGCCGAGGTGAATAGAACTTCGCATGGCACAAGGCAGCAGAAAATGAGGACTGTGAAGAAGTCAGCTCTGGACACACAGTTATGTCTGTGTCACAACTCTCTGACTATAACAGTAATAAAAAAAGACGTCAGCAATGGAATCTCATGAGATGCATGAGCACAAAAGACTCACAATGGCTTTTCTTCTGTAAAGGTGCACCTTTATTTATAGCATGTCTGTGTGTCCATGTATAATAAGAGATGAGCTTATGCTTACATAGAGAAATGTATATTCAGTGGGGTGAGGGGGAATCATCATTCAGAATGTCCTTACATTACTGCCATGCTGGAAACAATTTCCTGTTCTTCATTTAACAAGCACAGCCTGTAGATCCATCTGTCTTAAAGCAGACATGATTATTCACTCAAAAAAGAGTGTGTGTGTGTGTGTGTATATATATATATATATATATACATATAATATATATATAAAGCAAAAACTAATGAAGTAGGAAAGTGTATTGAGAGATTTTTGGCTCCATGTTTTCAGATTCACAGTGTGACTTTCAAATGGCAGCTACTTTACTGGGTATTGCCTCACTGATGAATTGTGGCATTGATCTATTGACATGTCCAAACTAGAAATTACGGCAGCCTCAGGAGAGGATATCAACTGACCTGTAAATTGGAACATGTGTTTTGGGGTTTATTCGGGAGGGGGTTGGGGGTTTTTTGTGTTACAAAACTTCTGCCACTACATTTTCTATTTAGCAGAAAGCCTCCATGTTGCACATTTCAGATATTTGGACCATATAGTAATTTAGGACCGATGGAGCTAGGCCAATTTACACTAGCTGAGGATCTAGTCCATAATTTCTTTTTACTATGCAACCTTAAAAAGAACAGTTGCCTTCCTTTCATATAGTTTCTCCACAATTAAAAATTACCTTAGGGAACAACATGTACATCTGTGAAGCAACACTGAGCTTTAACCTGGCTAATAAAGGATTTGTTCAAGAATCATTCTCAGGAATATATTTGTCATAGCTTATATCTGACTGGATTCCCCAGGAGTCCAGTCCTGAAGTGCATCTACTCCAAATTCCCAATGAAACCAGTCAAATTTTGCTTGCCGCATTTGTACTTCCACTTCAATGGGAGTGTCATGTGAGTGAGCAAGAAGGCCTAAGCCCAACTGAATTATTCCAAGTAAAGAAGATTGTGGGGTTTAGCACCAAGTGAGTATATACCACAGTTGCTGTAAGCAATTTGAGGCAGGGAGCGTGTCTAGCTTTATGTTGGCTGAGAACCTAGCACAGTGGGGCCTTGAATTTGTAGGGGGCCTCTAGGCACTACTGTAATAGAATCACAAATGCGAAAAAGTATTATCATCCCAGAATTCTTACAAATAATCTGCTATTCAATTTTCTATGTAGGAATGATATTTTGGAGTAGCAGAATGCTTGTTTACACGGGAAAGAATTCACATGGGAGTTCACATCTCAGAGAGTTGTTTCCAGTGAAGGATGACTAGTCGTTTCATTTCAGTCATTTCTAACTATTCAAACAGCTAATTTTCAGCAGACAGGCTAATACAGCAGTTCTCAGTTTGTATGTCATGACCCTCACAGGGTCACCAGCACCTGTCTGGAGGAATCCAGTCAGCCTGCTCCCTTATACTGAGTCCAACCGTTTGTTGAGGCAAATTTGTTCATTTTCAGTTGTTCCCATTCAGATGCCATAGCCCAGGGGTGGCCGAACTGTGGCTCACAAGCCACATGCGGCTCTTTTACCATTAAAGTGCTGCTTGTGGAGCCCCCGCCCCCCATTCTCCACCTACCATACTTGCGGGGGGAGGAAGCTTGTGACCTCTGCCTTGCAGCAGGGTGGTGTGGTAGGGGCTTCTGCCCAGTGGGGAGGGGGCATCTCAGGGCTTTAGCCCTGCAGCGCGTACCTGCCAGGGCTTGGGGTTTCTGCAGGAGCGGGGCTGAAGCCCTGAACCCCGGCAGGTGCACCCTGGCTCTCGAACTTCTGAAGATTGTCATATGTGGCTTGGAGGGTCAGTAAGTTTGGCCACCCCTGCCATAGCCAGTAACCAGTGTTCTCAGCACTTACTTCAGATCACCAAGGGAACCAGAACCTCCTTAGAAGTGTGGAGGAAATCTATGCAAAGGATTCTGGGACACAACTGAGAAGAACAAGTTTCAAGTGGCTGCATGTGGGATCATGATGTAAAAGAGTTGATGATGATATTAATCTAAATAATTGTAATAATAAATGCCTTATACAGTGTTTTTTATCGTAGCCTCTGGTCTAAACAAGTGTGCCATTTTGTGATATTTATACTCACAAGTATATTTAGGACAAAACCCCCTTTAAGTTTCTTTTTTCCTTTCTAGTGGAAAATCAAATCAAATCCTAACAAATATATTTTCCTTATGTCTTTTCAATGAGACCCTGCATCCAGATTGCTGTATTGCCCCACCTCCACTTTCAGATAGCTTGCTCTCATTTTCACGCTCCGTAGCACATGACTATATTAGTAAGAAGTATTCTGAAGACATGCTCTGTCCTGGTGTCAGATTACCATTTTGTTTGCTATGGTAATGTGGGGAGATTTGCTATTTTTCTCCATTTCTTTCTCCTGAGATCTGTAAGAAAGACATAACAGAGCTAGCCACATGCACTGAGTTTTGTACTGTTTTGTTGCAATACATGAGAGGTGTGCATCACATTGTGCAGTTTTTCCCATTAACCTTCCATGTTTTCTATTCTTAGGAGAAAAATCTTGTTTCTCTCTTCTTGCTACAGAGATTTATAATGCATACATTAATGGAGATTACAACAGATTTTCAGGGCATATGGGGAAAAAATCACATTCTTTATCATTCAGCTTTTCAAATGCCTACGACTGTCCCCATGTTGTATATTTTTTGTACTTCCACTGGTTGGGTAACTGACAGTACTGAGCAGTGACAAGCATTGAACACAAACACTTTTGCTAATTCAGGAACTCCTGGTATGTGTTGTAATGGGACAAGAGGGAAAGGAAACTAACTGCCCAACCCTGATCTTTCCCTTTGGCAGCAAGAGCAGAAGGGGGAGGAAACCCATCACCTCACCTGACCCTGGATCTCAATACAAGGCAGAGGAAAATCACTGTTTACAAATTATAGGGCTGTCCCTAGTACTGAGGAGTAAATACTTTTCATGCTGGGGACTTCAGGTCAATAGCCTGTTATTACTTTTAATGCAAAATTGCCATGGATTCTAACAGACTTTAGGGAATGGAAAGAGGCGGGGTGTGAAATGATGTCAGGGCACGGTGCCCTGTAGCCTCTACTGTAATATATCCAGGGCTTGCTGGGTCAGTATACAGAATTCTCCAACCTGTTTCAATTTGGATCTCCCAGCTGTCAACACCATCCATTCTTGCTATTCCCTAACTTGGGCAATGATAACTCACAGGCACCGCGAGGGGCACCATGTAAATGCTCGGAATATATTATTAATTATTAAGTAGATAGATGACTTAAGGACTTGAAGAGAAGCCTGTAGCGCTTATCCAGTCATCACCAAAGAAGACGCCATTATAGCTGTTCTGATGCCTATTATTTGGATAATAACAATTCTTTTAATTGGAACAAATACCAGTCAATAATAAGACCATCTTACTAGAGGTTAGAGCACAGTTTGGGAGTCAGGAGGCTGCGGGTCTATTTCTGCCTCCACCACTGACTTGCTGCTCAACCGACAGTCACTTAACTTCCCCGACCCTCAGGTTCCCCATTTGTATAGAGGCGGTAATAATATTTACCCCTTTACTAGGAGCACTAGGAGGATCAATGCATTAATGTTTGTAAAGTTCTTGGACATCTTGGATTTAGAGGTGCCAAGAGTTATTAAATATTCATTATTATAATCTCTTGCTTATTCTTAAAGTGAGACAGCCTGAAGTAATGCATTTGGGTAACCCTAAAAACCAGGACATGCTAACAATTCACAAATGTTCATACACTTCCTTCTAATTCCTTAGTTTATTTTTAAACTTTTCGGAATGGATGAGGTAAAAAAAAAAAAAAAAAAAAAAAGCACTCCCCTCAGGAATAGAAAAGCTGCTCTCTGATTAAAAGAGTGGGGTTTAAAGTGATTTATAAATGTTGTTCTAAAGGGATCTCTTTGTCAGCTCTGCTTAAATCCCCCCCCCCACACACACACACACACACACATGCACACACACACTTCAGCAGTGCAAGGCCCTTTACTGTTCCTCATGGCATAAACACGACAGCAGTACATTTATGTGCTTAGTCCTTGGCCTTTGCTGCTGAGCAGAGACTGCCAATTGTACCGAACTGTACTTAATTAAGTAGTAGTTTTATGAGGTGAACTGCAATACATAGGGGACTGACATGAGACCACCAGATTTATGGCATTTCAGCTTCAAGCTGACAGTGTGGCAGTACTCACACAACAAAGACTGTATGACAAGAATGTTAACATAGTGAGAGTGCCCCACAAAAAATGAGGTAGGAAATTCGCAGTTAGGCATTAAAAACTCCAGTACCCAGCATGGCAACATCAAGGTGCTGTCCCACTGGGCCTGGCTTCCGGAGTTTTTAATCCTCAGCTGTGGATTAAAAAGTCTTACTTTTATGACTTTGGAGGTGTGAGGCTCTACTACCTGCATGTGGAAAGACAATCCCCTGGCCTTACATCAGAAAGGTACCCCACCAGTGACCACAGACTTGTCATGCTCACCCCTTTGCTGACACCAAATGGGTAGCCCCCCCTTAAGGGAGAACTGTGGTGACTGGTTCCGATACATTTGGTAGCTAAATAAACAGCTATTGAATAGGAATGATTAAAAAATGGAATCTGAAAAACACTTTTAAGAAATCCTTGTCTCTGTTTCACGAGTGAATGGGTCTCTTCTCCCTCAGTTCGAGCCACCATTTTAATTATACTTTCCAACAAGGCCCCAGTTTGATTATGCAAAATATGACTGAAACAATCAACTTTGCCATTAGGAGCAGTTAGGAATCAGAGCTCTGGCACAGGGTCAGATGTACTCCTTATGCCTCAATAGGTCCAGGTCCGAGTGGGTCTAAACTCCACTCACTCCAGTGTCTCTAAGTCTGTTAGAAGACATCCCTCCCCGTCCTACCCTATTTCTGATTCATACTGGGTATTAGAGGCTGCTCCCGACTCCAGTTGTGCCCAGCCTTGCGAGGAATGCTGCTGCAGAAACTAGTGACTAAATGCTGACAGAAACTAAGAGCCAGATTCTCCAGTACAGCCTTTGTGCATCCAATGCCCCTCTGGTGCCAGAGATGAAAATGTGACTTTGTGATGGCTGCCAGACAAGTCTTCTGGTATAATACAGGACAGCCTGCTGCCCCCAGCCTCAAAGGACTGTTCTGGCAGCCCCTGCCATACTCCCTTTCTCCCAGCAACACCCTCTATGCCGTATGACAGAAAGGGATGACATATGTGGTACTAGAGTGACCTGATCCCTCCAAAGGATTCACCTATACAAGAGCAACCTTCTTGTGGAATTCTGAGCATGGTTGTGCCAAAGGGGTACAAAGCAGCCACAGAGGGGCCAAGGATCGGGTCCAAAATTAAAATGATGCTGGTGGCTTCAGGTAGGAGATGTGCAGCTATTTTCTTGACCACCCACATTTCTGATGAACAGGTGCTTCAGGAGCTTAGTGTCTGACTGTGGTCCATCAGGAGCTGACTTGAGAAGACCAGATGTTATCCCTGGTCACAGGTTGCTTATAGCGTCACCAGATTTATGGGCTTTGACCAAGTAACTATACAGTATGCATCTGTGACATAGACGATTGCAATAAACCTTGTAGTAAGAGTTCAGAGGTGGATTCCCCATCTTCAGCTCAGAAAGAGCACAGTAGCTTCATTATTATTGGGAGCAGGGCAAAGTGATTCTGTCTCCATACTCCTTCCCACTCTATGATGGTAGTACATGGTGTAACTGAAGGCGGAATTTGCCCTTAATGCTAAAACTTCATTTTGGAAAAGAACCTGCATGTAGTCACTCTTTTTTCCTCTGAACTCTCCCTCTGAATTTCCCAGCCAACACAAGTCTGAAAAAGTAATTAAGAAGCTTATGAAACTGGGATAAAGATAACAATCAAACTTCAAATAGTTATTAAACAAATCAACTTTTAAAACAAGAGCTAGTAGAGGAGTTTGTCTTCTAACTTCCAGGCTGTAAAAAGTTTTGATGCAGAATTTAAGAGGCTTTCGTTCATTGGGACAGATAAAGTGTCAGCTTTCAAAACCCGTTCCAAAAGGAGAACTATGGAGTGTGCATTCTCCATCCTCTTATCCATCACTGTCAAAACATCTGAGCCCCATCCCAGTGAAGTCAGCAGGAGTTTTCAAATTAGGGTGAAATTCTCTCTGTGGCAGAGGACTCTACCATTCTGTTATTCCACTAAGAGGGCAGCTCTCCCTATGAGCACATAGGCCTCGTGTGCAGTCATGCAGTTAAAACACATAACGGCATGATACCATAGAGACACAGCTGTACAAAAGCCTCAGTGTCAGTTTGTAGGACTTTATGCAAACCCTTTTTTCAGTTGCAATGCATGTGGATTTGCCCCACCTGAGACAGCCAAAGCCACCAACTTCTGCATCCAAAACATCAGTCCAAGTTCATTCCCAATTCAGGGTAGGGGCCAGATCCTTGGTGCTGCTCTGTGACATTCTGCTGGTGCAAAGTACACACAGAGTTGGTTTAACCAAGCCCGTGAGCATTTCCCCTGTACTGAGGAATCATTCTGTGCCACAGAGCTGCCATAGGTTCATATGCTAACCACTGACCCATGGCAAAAGGAAGCAGGTCCAGGGGAAAGAGGACCTGGTTAGGGCATCTCTACATCTCATCAATCTCTGACTCCCAGACTGTCCCTTCACGGGCATAAGTTAGAGTCACTCAAAACTATGCTGGGGACCATTCTCCACACCATTCTGGTTTTGCACCAAGCACAGCTCAGTTAGACCAAGGGCCCTGGCCTCAGGTTCTTAGAAAGGTTTATGAAACAAGGCAAAACTTTTTGTTTCACGCTACTCTAATGATGACAATACAGCAATCCTCCAGAAGTGTGGTGGATACTGCGTGGTCAGTGAGACAAAGCCTGCCCTCACTTACACCTGTGCAAGCTCCTTGGACTCAGGCAGAGTTTACTCCACTAAGTTGCATGGTTGTATGCCAGCCACTTAAAAAAAAAATCCCCCAAAATGACTTTGACCAGAAGTTTGCCTTATGGAAAAACAGGTTATAAATTTTGGTTTCCTCTTTTTAAAAAAATTCCAGACCCTCTTTTTTAAAAGTTATGAGAGATCCAAAACCCTGAGCTCACGATTTTGTTTTAAGAGAAAATACCCGATTCCCAAAATTTGGCTCTGGCTCTGAGTCCAGATCTTGGACTCCTCAGCATTCAGGGTGTTTTCCTCTAGGGTTTTGGTTCAGCCCATGACAGAAATAGGGACCAGCCATGAAATTCAAATCCAGCTCCAAGTTCAGATTCCAAAGGGAGGAACTGTAATCCAGGAGACCAGGCTTCCTGTGGTTCAGACTGACAGTAAAGTGACCTGGTTTTTATTCCTATTTTGGCCATTCATTCATTGTGTGCTTGGACAAGTCACTTAGTCTCTCTGGGTTACAGTTTCCCCATCTGTAAAATGGGGATGATAATAATGCTTAGTTACCATCATACAGTATGGGAGCAGTTAAAGTAGAATGCTGGTCATATGACTAAGGCACTAGACTAGGACTCAGGAGCTCTCGGTTTGTTTTTTAGTGCAGCCACAAATTTCCTTGGCAAGTCACTCAATCTCTGTGGGTGAAACCCTCGTCCACTAAAGTCAATAGGAGCTTTACTGTTGACTTCAAAGGGGCCAGGATTTCCCCCTCCATGTCCTTCGTTCTTTATCTCTAAAAACATCAAAACCAATACCTCCTTTGTCTATCTTGCCTAGTTAAATGTAAAAGCATCCGTGCCCAAAGAGCTTCTTACTAAGTGTATGTTAAGAGCTTAGCATAATGGACCTTGATCTTGGTTGGCACTCTAGATGCAAGCATAATATCAGTAAGGATAAAGGGTTACATTCATTGAGAACCCTCTGCACAGGACTGAATCTCACCCCAAAAAGAGTTGTGAATTTGCTAAAAATATATTAATACCAGTCAAAAAAGTGGGGACTGTTTGGATCTGGGCTTTGGTTTCGACCATCTGATTTATTTTTCACATACACAACTCAAAACTGATATTTTATTTTTCAAAATGCAAATTAATTTCCTTCCTTAAGAGATTTTGTGAACAAAGATTCACAGCCCAGACTGAACATTTACAGCCAGCCTGCATTTACTGCCGGGTGGAAAAGCTGAATGCAAGAACCTTCTAGTCACACTAGGGGGCACCGCTATGATATGACCAGTTCTCCAGCTGCAGTATCCATCATTCTCAATGCCATTAACTGTGAGCTAAAAGTCACTTAAAACACTTTCTAACAGTGATTAAAGCAAAAAATATTTTTTTTAAAAAGAGATTTGACTAATTTCCAGAAGAACATATGCCCAGAGGAGAGCATTCACTGCAGTACTTCTATTAAAGGCCAAAGTGTGTGGTAGGCGTCTAACGGAGCTTACTATTTGCAGCTCCCAAATAGCCTGAAGGAGTTATAGGCATGAGACACTAAAGAATGAACACAGGACCTTTTGAACTACTTCATCCTTTTAAACAGACAGGATAGTCTAACAGTTTATTGAGCAGAGAAGTTGAAGTAAATGTTTATAGCACTCTGATTAGACGTCAGGGATAAGGGAGGAGAGAAATATTTACATAAATAGAAATAAATGGCAAAAACATGCTGCTTCTTTTGCCAGTTTGTGCCTTTCTGAAGAAGTAGATTCTATATTTGTGGCAGGTGCTGGCTTGGCTGCCCTGGAGACCAAAGCCCTGTGTTTATACAAAGTGACAGTGTAACTCAACGCTGACATGGAGGACCAATCGCCTTTAGATAGGAGAGGACAGTTCAATCTTTACGGCCTTCGACACTCCACTGAGACCGACAGCCATTACACCGTGTCACTGAGAACCGAACTGAGACTAGCAAGTCACTCTGCGCTGGCCAACAAAAAGTGGACAATCACAAGTTTTGGTGGTACTACCAGCCTGTCTGAGATCAAAGCCAACCTCTCCATAAAGCCACTACCATTCCTTTTCAGGGGTCACCTGAGCGGTCCACTCTCATCTTTCCTTGGTGTCACCAGGAATGCTGGAAACCGAAGAAGTTCTCTCTTTACTCACAAGCAGGTAAAAGGATTGTGCTGGCAACTGCCGCTCTCACTCCCCCGCTCAGACCTCAACCTACAGGGACCGGGAGCAAGTTAATGCGTTCAGTCCTAGGCCTTTGCTGAGCAGAGACTGCCAATTGTACTGAACTGTACTTAATTATGTAGTAGTTTTATGAGGTGGACTGCAATACACCAGGGACTGACGTGAGACCACCAGATTTATTGCACTTTAACTCTGAGCTGACAGTATAACGGGCTCTAAGAGGTAAGTACTCAGTGCTTTATTCACTGATCTCTTGCCCTTTGCCTACATTTTCATATATGGCTTCAGAGCCTGTCTGGGACTATGGGAAGAATCTGGAACAATGAATAAGGGGATTAAAAAGAAAGAGAAAAAGAGACAGATGGAGAGAGAGACAGAGAAAGAGAGTGCTGGGGAGGGTGGTAAAGAAGGAGGGAGTGTGAAAGTTCTGGTATAAACTCACAACCAGGTGCTTCAAATCCCAGGACTCTTATTTTTCATGTCATTTTATTCAGCACAAAATGAACACTATAAACTAGAACATTGTCAGCAGAAAGTAATTCAGTTTCAGATGCTAATGACTGTACCATTGCTGGAACCTTAGCTTAGTGCAGGTTTTACAGTAACAAGGGCAGTGTTCATGTTTTAATGGGATAACAAAAGTAATTCATTTTTTTGTGGAAGCAGCCAGCCATCATCCTACTGAAAAGTGACCAAAGGAGTCATTCCAATAGGAGGCCTTCACCCACATCCTTTGACGACATGGGCTGGACTTAGCCACATGCTCTCAGAGTTTTTGAGAAAGAAATATTACATGGTTTTGGAACGTGGCTGGCCAGATGCACCAGCAAGATGGAAAAAACATCACACTTTTTTTTTTAATCTGCACTTGTGCGGTATTTGAAATATTGCTTTGAATGTGTACAGATTTTCAGTTATTGGACCTCTTGGATTTTTAAACCTCGCTGACTCTCAGCCAGATTGCCTCTGTCTGTATTGAATGGCTCCTTTCTTTCTTTCTTTTTTTTTTTTTCCTTGAGTGAAACTGGAGCTTTTCCCTTCCCGTAACTTTCAGCTGGCTGAGCCATTCCTATATCTCTGCATTTTTCACTTTGCAGGCTGACCCCCAGGACTCCAGGAGACCCATAAGGAAAATTATGTGACACACTGGCTGCAGTGCAAAGTTACGTAGAAGAAGGATAAGCACTACAGAAACCAAAGAATCTAGTTACAGAAACAAAAAGCAGGGTTCAAATGTCCTGTGAGCAACTGTGTCTGCTCCAAACTAGCAGTAAAAGATCAAAAATATAGCCAAGTTGTACACTGAAAATGACAACAAAATATATACTACATTTGACATTATGTCATGTGTCATTTTTCCAGAAATTTACAAGTAACGACATTTCTACTGTGTTAGCTCTTTCTAGGTACAATTATCAAGGGATAATCGAATTATTATTGAGTCAGCTGATCAGAGTAAAGCAACTGTAGTTTTGAAGTAACTTGAATTAACAGATATAAATTGTTACAGATGGTTTATTATGACCCCCACATTTCACTGGGAAAAGCAAATGCATAACATTATTGAAATGGGGTTAAAAATGATTGATATAGAAACTAAAAAATAATTAATACAGGATCATCCATTTCATCCTGTTTTTCATGTTACATAATATTCACATATCTCTATCTTCCTGGATAGACAGAAGTTTTTGGTCTTGGTTCATTGACATAATCATTGTCAAGATATAAAGATTTTTATTCACAGTCATTGGTTTATGCATGGCCATTGTGTAAAAGACCCAACAAATTCATTTCTGAAATCAGAACTTTGAGTATTAAAGATTAAGCTGGATTTATGCTCCCTTGATGCAGGGGGCTTATGTACATCTATATCCTGTGGTGTAAATGCTCTCAGATAGTGTTTGAATATTATTATATATGGGAATTGGTAAATTAGCTATATCAATCATATTATATTAGAATTATTTTTTATTTCAGACACTTATTTACAATTAAGAGCTGTTGCTACAAATAAGGCTCCATGTGTGCAAAACTGTAAGTCTATTCATGGGTTTATTTGAGGAAGGATCATTATATACATTAAAGGAGTTTAAGAAGAGATATTTTTATGATTGCAATATGCTGATGAGATTTACTGATGTGATATTTAAACTGTAAACTATTTAATCTGTGAAGCTTTCCCTCACTGTATGTTTGTATAATGCCTAGCACAACAGAATGCTCATATCCGTTGGGGCTGTTAGCCACTACCATAATACAAATAATGAATAGTAATGATATTTGTTTGATCTGGAAAGGTGATTCTAATTCATGGGCAAATTTTGTTACACAATTGAACCTCCTACATTCTACTATCAAATTTGAAAGAATTGAGGGTAAAAAAGACTCTTAATAATTTAAATTTACAAAATATAAACAAGGAAGATATAAATGTGATGCAAATCATTTAAGAAACTGACAGATACCTGCACATGAGCAACTGCTTCCTTACAAAGGGTGCAGGTGCAAAGCACAGGTGCTACCCCAATAACCCCCACCAGGAGCATGCTTTGAAGAGCAGCAGCTCTCCAACTCCATTCTTTTCCCCAATAAGAAGGGCTATAGTTTTAAAAACACTTGAGCAATACTTCAAAACTCACACTGTTGCAATTCGCACAAACCACTCAACAAACAGTAGGCAGTTGGCATGCTGCAACCACTGCTTATTACACTAAACCTTATTATCCCACTGTTACCTTGTACTCCTCCAGCTGTTTGTTACATCTGCCTGTTGTCTCTCATCTTCTATTTGGACCGTACGCTCCTTGGAGCATTTGTAAGCTCCGTGGGTCCCAATCCCCAGTTGGAACCCATTAAGTACTTCCACAACAGAAATACATAAATGTGTCAGGCCCATTTATGTATTGAATTGTGCATACAATTGTTTTTTTAAAATTATAAAGTCTATATCCGTGTATGACAGCTGAAATGTAGTACATTCCCCCCAGGCATGCATGAAAAGAACTAAAAAGGAGCACACACCATCTGAGGGATTTATTTTCAGAATTAGCACCCAAAAAATGGCATGAGCCACTCAAGAGGATATGTTTAGAAGCACATTTCCCAAGTCAACTTGTAAGCAGTAATGAACTGTGCTCTCGAAGAACTTCTGACTTTTTTAAGGTGGGCACAGGAAAATGAGCGACACCATTACACTTTTCAGCACCACTGGTAGTCTACGTGGTTCAAAACTAGAAAACATACAAACGTCTGCTGCCATAAAGGTCACTTGAAGGAGAGAACCAGTGTTTGTACAGCACCTAGCACAATGGGGTCCTGGTCCACGACTAGGACTTCTAGGTACTATAGCAATAAAAATAATAGTAATAAAAGGGATCAAAATGCAAAATTTAGATCTAGATCTCCAAAGTGCAAGGCTGTTCAGATCTGGGAGGTTGGTTCAGGCCAATCTTTAATAAACTAAACAATTTACAATTCAAATATAGCCTTCCAAATTGATAATCCTTGTGAAAAAAATAACAGAGTCTCAGGACAATTCTTCTTTGGCAAGGAGATGGAAACAAGACCTGATGGGACTGGGGATGCAAAAATCCATGCTCACATGATGTGGACACCTAGTTTCAGTGACTATACACATAGATTGGGTATTTGTGTTTATAGATGGCCACTTTCTCATCGAACTGGCCACTTATATGTGGAAGTCTGCAACTTTTTGTGCACAGTCATTACAAAAATGGGCAAATTAGCTGTGCAATTTGGTACATGTCATTCTAAAAATCTGGCCACAAAAGTCTTCTCTATCGCTAACTTTATAATTACACTGAAAGGGAAGACTTATTAAATGTATTAAAGGTATCCAAAACTGGTAAATGAATATGCATATTGTTTTCAAAACAAATCCATGTGCTACATACAACTCAGATACTACAGTAATAACTATACTGTGCACACATGCAACCTGAAGCATTGAATTCAGGTTCTTCTGCTCCAAACACACAAACCCTTCAACTACAGGAAACTCTCTACTAATTATAACAGCATTAGTACACCAGCTAAAAAGGGAGATGCACTCACATACACATTTGCGTATCAGAGGGGTAGCCGTGTTAGTCTGGATCTGTAAAAAGCGACAAAGAGTCCTGTGGCACCTTATAGACTAACAGACGTATTGGAGCATAAGCTTTCGTGGGTGAATACTCACTTCAAGTAGATCTGACACTTTGCGTAAAAGACAGTGGTGACCCGTATATGCTAATCAATACCATTCGTAAGAAACTGCTAGTTACTTCAGCAAAAGCTGATTATTTCAATACCTTTTTGCTGAGTCTAATGCAGACTTTGAGTATCCAAACAACACTACCTGCTTTGAAATGAGGGAACTCAGTCAAAGGACTTAGGCAATGAGCCCACAGCTGTCAAGCATGGTCAATAAAACTCCTCACTAGGCATGCATTCAGAGACAATGAATCCACAATGCAATTATAATTATATAATTATTCCAGTAAATTTCTCTCTGTTGACAAGCTCTTAGATTCTCAAGCCCATATATAGGCAAGTATCCTGGAATAGCACAAGTAATAGATTTTTCTTTAATTTTTAAGAGAAGGTTTTGCTCAGGGGAAAAAAGTATGTTTCCTTTCCAAGTTACCCTCTGGAAGAACTGTTGCTACTCACATTTTTAGAAAATCAGAAACCACAATCACAAAATCCTCCCAGTGGTTCATGGGCCTAGTTAAAGCATTAGACAAAAAATGTAAACTGTTAAAGTCACAAGAATATAACATACGTTGCAGTGGTTCTAGATAAAAAATGTAGGTGGGACACTGTAGCTCACTTTATAACACCATGGGTCTAATATGAAAATCTCAGACCTCCTTCACCCCCTACCCCCAGTTGAGAGAGTGTCTATCAAGAGACGATTGTGCTGATCAGAATAGTAGTTCAGACACTCTGGAAATAATTCTACTGCTAGCTTTCTTCCTTTCCATCCCTCCGCAGCTGCCTCTTCCACACAGGTGTATCACTTAACTACATTTTGATGTTGTCAACTCTACAAAGACATAGATCAAGAATAATTTTAAAACTATGCAAGCAGTCTGGCCACCACTGGATTGTCTCTGGCCTTTGGGTGGGTACAAGAAGTCTTCCCACCCACCCTGTACACCTCACATAAGAGCCTCACCTGGAACATTGGAGGTCCGATGCTCATGGGAGCACAGGGATTGCTCCCTCTGATTCCAAAAGGGGGTAACTCTATGGAGGAGGCAGAGATGGACAGATACACTGTAGGGAGTAGGATGTACTTCCCTAAAGGACAGCGCAGCCTGCACATTCCCCCTGTGCCCCAGTGAGTTCAGGGAGGAATACCGGGCTATGCCTAAATGGCAAAGTTTAGCCTATTATCCTTTAAAATATATATTCTGATCCAACTCTTATCATCACTATATCAAATAATTACTTTAGTCACATGCTAATTCTGGTGCATTCGATATTGCCAAGGTTCATCTACAGTACTGATTTTTATTCCCTCGTAATCTCCCTCATAATTAATGAGCTGATGATAAGATTCAGTGCTCAATATAATCCACTTTCCTGAGTGCCCCTCCTGTCTCACCCCAATCCCCAATATGTGCCTTTCTCCACACTGCTCCCTACTCCTGGAACACAGCCTCCCTCTTCGCATGTGCCGGGGACCTCTTTAAAACCCAGATCTTCTTTCAGTCACTGTCTCCCACCTCTCCCCTTTGTTGTCATTTAATATTTGTACTAGGGGAGCACCTAGAGACCCAAACAAGATTTGAAAAACAGTGCACTAGGTGCTATATAAACTCAATAGCAGACAGTCCCTGTCCTAAAATGCTTACAATCTAAATAGACAAGACAGACAAAGGTCAAGAGAAAGGAAATATTATCCCTAATTTACAGCTGGGAAAGGAAGACACATGACTTGCCCAAGGAAATCTGTAGCAGAGCCAGGAACTGAGCCCATATTTCCTAAGGCCCAGTTCAGTGCCCTAATCCCAAAAAGATTATGATTGTGATTGTATTGTAGTTCTCTACATTTTCTGTTTGTGCAGGGTCTCATCTTTGTATACAGCTGTACTCACTTATATAAAAATCTGTGGATTCCTGCATTTATATTCTATTTGTCAGCTCTTGCCTACCTAGCGCAGGAATTAGGCTTTTCCTCCTGACAATGTAATTCTCAAAGGACCTTTCTCTCTGATCTAATCTTCTCACACTAAGGACACTTTAAATCTCACATATAAATTTCATGCACTTCAGTGAATCTTTCTTCTGTAAGATGCATCTCTTCATATCATTCAATTTTGATCTTTTAAAAATCAGATTCAATCCACCTGGTTCCCCACCTGCCATCTGCTGGAAATTGAGTTTCCAGTGAGAGGAAGTTGCTCTTTGATTTATTAAACGATTATAATACCTAGCTCTTATAGTGCTTTTTAACATCCTCAGGAGCAAAATTAATTTGATTGGACTACTTTTGCTTCAGTTCCTTTTCCAGCTGTCTGACCCTGAATTCAAACCCCAAGATATAAATGTGCTATAGAATTCATTGAGACAGGCCACTGTCTATTTAATGTGGTTCTAGAACATTGGTTTTCAACCTGGAGTCCATGGACCCCTGAGGGTCTGCAAACTATGTCTATGATAGCGCAATGAGGCCAGAAATCATCAACACTTGGACCACTCACTGGTATCTTCACCAAACCCTGGAGTACGCTTTGCTTTCTCTTTCTCTCTCTCCATATATAGGCACATAGGCTTGCTTGATTAAGGTCATTGTGGAAAACCCCTGTTCTGCTACAGCACAATGAGAACAGTATTTTCTGCCGAGAACAATGTATTCTGAAAGACAGGTGACCTGATAGTTAAGAGCTTTGATGAACATGCATGGGCACTGTCAACTGTTTTGGATTTGAAGGGATTCAAGTGTCATCTTAAAGGCAATACCAACCTGGGCATTCTCCTCCTCTTTTTTCAGTACCTGGGTAAAGTGAAATGGCTGATTGTCAGTTTGTACAATGCCATAATGGGTGAGGGGCCTTTTTTAGTCACTAGGCCACTATGAGGAGTTAAAGCACTTAAGCTATGGTGAATAGTGGGTGTGGTAGCCTTGTGGCTCTGGCATCTGTACGTCCAATGGCAAATCCAAGCATATAGATATGGATTTTTCTGAAGCTTTGCCACTAAAGACAGAAATGTTTACCCTTTCAAATTTGACATCTTTAGGGATATATGTTTGGACACGAGTGCCAAGAAATCTTTTGACTGATGAGAGTCCCACCATAGCACTTTTGCAAAGCCTCCAAAACACAAGAGATCTCCTTGAAAAGTGATATTTCAATCACAGAACACAATGTGCTCAAAAATTTGCCTCTCTTGGTTTCCTCAGGAATACTCCTAACAAAGGCTACCTCAGCCCCAACTTAGTTTCTGAAGTGTGTTCCAAATGAGTGACAACCAAATGCTTTTCCCCCCTCCAGTCACCACCTTCAATATAATGGTTTGACTAGCAAGTCAGTGTACATAGTACATAACTCCCGAATACCTCTCAGTTGCTTCCAAGCCAGCAGCAAAAAGACTGGAAATTGCCTTCATATTTTGGAACTTAAATAACAAACATCAAAAATGTCTTTCCAACGAAACTCACTCTTGAAGACAGGGATTGTCTTTTTCTGAGATCCAAAATGGCAAGCTCAAGGTTGTGGTTGACCCAGTGTTCCACACCAACATCAGGAGTATCTTGTCTAAGTTTGACCTGCCCATCATTTGAACAGCACATATTCACTGCTGCACCCTCTAAATTCAAGGCAACCAGTTTTGATTTGCGCTCTTCTGCCTTGATCCCCAAAATGCCTCAATCTTATTTATTCCTTCTGTGATACTAGAAGTGGTCCCAGATTCCAAGGTGAGTACAAAATTTCCCAGAGCTGTACAAATTTATAGATTTATAGACATTAAGGCCAGAAGGGACCACTGTGATCATCTACTCTGATGTCCTGTATAACACAGGCCATAGAACTTCCCTGAATTAATTCCCGCTTCAAGCTGTGATTCAACTAGAGCATATTTTTCAGAATAACACCCAATCTTGATTTAGAAATTCCCTGTGATGGAGAATTCACCATAACCCTTGGTAAGTGTTCCAATGATTAATTACCCTCACTGTTAAAAATGTGTGCCTAATTTCTAATCCGAATTTGTCTCACTTCAAATTCCAGCTGTTGGATCTTCTTATACCTTTGTCTGCTAGATTGAAGAGCCCTCAATTATCAAATTTCTGTTCCCCCTGTAGGTACTTATAGACTGTGATCAAGTCATCCCTTAACCGTCTCTTTGATAAACTGATTAGATTGATCTCCTTGACTCTATCACTATAAGGCATGCTTTCTAATCTTTAATTTTTGTCATGGCTCTTCTCTGAGCCCTCTCCAATTTTTCAACATCATTCTTGAAGAAGCTGGCATATGCAAACTCGCTCAACGACAGACCTACCTGTGGTTCCATCAACAAGCACAGTAATAAACCTAGCTTTCTGTATGCACTTTTGACAGTTTCCCAAGAAACTTTGCAGCTACCTTTATAAAAATCTTTCGCTCAGTGGATGTTAATATAGTCTGATCAAGGCCAGTTTTGGCCTCCAGATTGCAGGGTATCTAAAAACCTTTAAAATTGAAATAATGTTTAATGACTGTATAAGTGCAGTTAAACAAGATGGCAAGTGCTTGGATCTCCTCATGTGGAATGTTAAGGAAGCTATCCAGAAATAAGAACATCTAGCAGACAAAGCAATACATTCGTTATTTCTTTGCATTTCAGTCAGCTGTAATGCATATGCAAGTAGTCATTTCTAAATGACTTAGACCCATTTACTAGAGGACTATTCCTCACAGAGAGCTTCTCATGATTTCTGCAAGCCATTTCATTTCCCTGACATGAAACCCATGGATATTTATCTTTCAATTAATTCTTGAAAATGTATTGACACTTATGTTTCTCAAGATTCATTAACATACTCTTCTATGTCATGTGCATTCCTCCTCTGTATAATTGTTTACTGATTGAAGTGGCTGTTTCTTGGGGGGTGAGAGGACATTTAAACTCACCTCACCCTACCAAAACAACAAAACGCAGGGTAGTTGTGTGTGTTCTAGACATTTTCCTTTGTTTTTATAAAAATCAACAGCAGCTGTAGCCAGGTAGCTTTTATAGAAATATGTTCAAAATAGCATCTAAGGAAAGATTTGCAAATTAAACTGCTTGGCTCTGGACGTAGCAGCTAAATTTGCAATTACAAAAGGCTGTAATAGACTATTAGAGAGAGGCCATCACCCTTCTAAAAATCAAATCAAATTGTGTTTGCAGCTGAAGCAAATAATCAAATTGCAGTTTATCTTAATACAAAATCTACACTGGCTTCCTTAGCAAATTAAACTATCACTTGCCTGGCTAGCAAAAATAACTGCCTTTCAATGATTTAACTGCAGCCTAGAGCTCGCAAGCTTTAGTCTCCCTCTCTCTCTCAAATCAAACTCTCTTGCAGCAGTAGCTGCAACTGTTGCTAATGTTGCAAGGCTCTAGAACTTCTACTCCGGCTTGGCTTGAACATTACATTGTCGATTGCCTTTTTAGCAATGATCGTTACTTTGAACTACATGACTGTAGCTGACAAACCCAAACCCAGTCTCTTCTCACCCAAATTCTCACAAACCTCTGCTCAGAGCATTCATAAACCACACTTTCAAACAGAGGCTTAGCCTCAGGCATGCTCAGTAGTGCTCTTCTTCCTCAGCCCCCTCCCCCTAATCCCAAGGCATTACTTGTGTGGATGTAGGGTGAACAGATAGAAAGAGTGAAAAATCAGGACGGGGGTGGGGGGTAATAGGCACCCATATAAGAAAAAAGGCCCAAATATCGGGACTGGCCCTATAAAATCGGGACATCAGGTCACCCTATGTGGATGACATCAATGAGACTCATGCCCCCTCCCTTCTGACTGTCAGGTTCCACTCGCTTGCCCTGTTCAGCCCTACCTCCCTATACCTCCTAACCGCTGATTGGCAACCTAGTCAATGCTCCACACAGTCCCTCCTTCTGCTCCTCCCCTTTGACAGGCAGTTGAGCTTTATTGTTCCGCTCCATGCTTTCTCGGAGGCAGCTTAAATCTCTTTGCTCCATGCCCATTCAACCCCTCTGGCTTCCCTCTCATCTGATTAAGAGCTCAGTGCTGGTGTGTTACTCAGTCCTCCCTTGTTGCCTTTGTCTGGCAGGTAGAAATTCTAATACTTTTACTCGCCAATGTAGAGCTTTTGTCCCATGTTCTGAGCAATAGGATTTTCCCTAGCCCAATATCAGCTCACCTCTGCTAAATCCCTCTTCTATGCATTCATGCCCTATAGACCATGGCAGACTTTGGCCACTCTTACACTTTGCCCCTGCCTCCTTCTGGCAAGGGCATATTTTTCCCATTCATATTAAGAACTCTTAGGTCTCCCTCATTATTATCCCTCCATCATCTCCTTGGTCAGCCAGGAGGTCAGCCATCATAATGTCTTTATTATTTAACCTCCTAAAATAGATTTTAACCTGGTGATTTGAATGAAACTGTTGTGCTGTCAAGATAAAATTATGAACTCCAATAGTTCTTCATTCTATACAGTGCTTAGATACCAAGGTGACAGGCTCCTTAGAAAGGTCTCAGAATTAACGGTAGGAGACAATGTTTCCCTATTATCACAGCTCTTAGAAATATTGGGAACAAGGAACCCAAATAATAATAATAAAAAAGATACAATCTAGTTGGAGCTAAGTAGCTTCATTTATGTAACTCAAGATACACATCTTGAGAAGCAGACATTTTGTTTTGACATCTATATGACATCTTTTCAAAGGGTACAAGTTCACCAAAGCCCACTAACTAATCTTAAATGTGAGAAGAGGGATTCTTCTATTGCCAGTGGTGCTGGAACTAGGGGTGCTCAGGGTGCTGCCGCACCTCCTGGCTTGAAATAGTAATAACAAACACCAAATACATGGTTTCCATCATCAGCATCCCCCCCCCCCAATAAAAATTGTTCCAGCACCCCTGTCTCTTTCTGCATTAACAACTTTTTGGCCATGAGGAAAGCATAGTACAAGTGTCAGACACTATCATGTCTATTCCTGTATGGAGTAATGGGTAAAATTAAAAAAAATACCTAAGTCCCTGTCTCCTAAGGGTATATCTACAGTACAAAAAAAAAAGGACCCACCACAGTAGAGCCTAGGTCAGCTGACTCAGGCTTGCACTACAGGGCTAAAAACAGTGGTGTAGACATTAAGGCTCAGGCTGGAGCCAAGCTATTAGACCCACTCCTCTTGCTGGGTTTCAGAGCCTGGGCTCCAGCCCAAGCCCCAAGGTCTACACTGCTAGTCTTAGCTCCATACCACAAGCCCCGCAAGCATGAATCAATTGACCTGGGCTCCGAGACTCACTGCCACAGCTCTTTTTTTGCACTGGAGACAAAGCCGATGTCATTCTACACTGCACACTAAGCCCGGGTCTATGGTCTCAGTATTTCCAACCCCTCACTTGAGCAGCCACACTGGGATTACAATTACTGGACCCAGGTCTCACAGCCATGCTAACGCACCCACACTGCACTACGCAGACCTTCTAACTCGGGTCTTCAGCTTGACCTGCGTCCATCCGGCAAAATTACAGGGCTGAGAGCTGAGTCACAGCAGGACTTGGGCTCCTACCTACCCACAAGCAGCATCCTAGGACCTGAGTTCTTGCTGACCCAAGTCAGGATGATTTGTGTGTGGACAGAAGTGGGATTTGGGTTTAAACCTGAGTCATAGTCCAGGTTTAGTGTGCATCGTAGACATATGCTAAATTTAGCTAATAACATAACAAGACGTGCTTATGTTGTGAAATACTGGCAACCTTCAGAGGCCTGATCCTCCAATCTTTGCTTACGAGTAGTTGACTGACTTTCAAGTCAGAGGCAGTGTGATCTAGTGGCTAGAGTAGTAGATGGTGACGTAAGAGACCTAGGTTCTATTCCTGAGCTGCTGGGTGACCTTGGGCAAGTCACTGTGGGGTTGGAAGGGATAGTTTTAAATTGTTGAACACCAAGTAATTGTTTTAAAAATTACCAAAAAAAATTTAGTTTAAAGAAACAAGAAATATTTGGCCAGCTCTTCCTAACAGTATATTTTACTGCCAATCAGTCCATTTACATATCTTAGGGGACACTGATCAAGACTAAGCAAAATAGTCACAATTATTAGTCATAGTATTTTTATTATTAAGGACAGGAAAAGCAAATCACAAACAACACAAATGACCAAACACACTGGTTACAAACTCTTCTGTACTGACTTTCTGTGGAGAGCTTTTAGTAAAGATTAGAACCCTGAGAGTGAACACCTCTGAGGTGTGATTTCCTCTTGATAAGCTAAGACCAAAGTATATTGTTTCCCAAAATTATTGTGAATCCATTCTTTAGTATAGCTATAGATAACTAAGAATGTTTACAGATGAGCAAAACAACTTTGTTTCAGTGCAGGTGGATCTGCTGGTTATTAATAAATCACCAGCCAATTTATAGTTGGTAAAGTAAGCAAGCTTAACTACAACCTATGAAAGTGAAGAAAATATTTAAATCTATTGCTTAGAAGAAGCCATTTACAGAGCTGTCTTGAGACAGGCAAATTAACCAATATTAAGAATCTTAAATCTAGTTAAATCTCTGCTTGCACAGTCCCATATAGCTGTAACTATTCAAATTAACTGAGCAGTAGAGGAAAAGTAATAAAACTACCAGCAGAAAGCAGGGTCCTGCCTCTTCAAATATACCAAGCTAAGTTCTAAAAGACAGAGCCCTGATTGTATGGCTTAGCTAAACAAGATGACTGTTTCTAAAACTGTTCTACCTTATGGAAACCATTAACTCCAACCTGACTTCCTATTACAACACACCACTGTGAACACCTATTAACAGCTAATAGAATCATCCAGAAATGATCAGAACCCAAAAGAATAATTTTATTTAAAAAAATGGGTTTTCTTATGCATATTATGTAATACAACAGAGGGATATGCAAATTAGAGTGCTTAGAGGCCTATTATTCTACAGAATTTTAAACATTAGTATAATTGTTTGACAAAGGGGAATAAAGCCATATTGTATTCTTGATATTACCCATGAGACATGATAGGAGAAACCAATTACAACCTAATAAGGTTCAGTGTCTCTCAAACTTTTTCCTGCTGGGAGCCACTTAAGAGCCAAAATAAATTTCTGAGACGCCACCACCAAACAAAAACACCCCAGATCACAATTCTGTGCAGTTTCTATTCAAATTTTTGACACAGTGTTGTATTTTTCCATCATCATTTTTTATTTAAAGAAATATAGACAATGAATGTTAAACACCATCGTTGGATGTTTTACATTCCATTATGCTCTGAAGCCTTCCATTTTATTTTATTTTTGTTTGTTTTTTAAATTAGGGCATATTTTTATTACATTTTAAACCTAAATATAAACAAAACAAAAGGGAGAAAAGCACTTCTGGAGCAGCACCAATGATGGCTGTGTATGCATCTATTACGTCTATATGAGAAAGTTGCACTGGTTTAAACTTAAGATGTGATTTTAAATCGATTCAGTTAAACCAGTGCAAAAGACTGTGCAAAGGCCCATAGTTCAGTTTAAACCAGCATTGTTTCAGTTTAGTTTAAGTCAGTTAGGCACCAATTTAAGCTAAAACAAACTACACCACTCTTTAACCAAAATAAAGGAGTCCAGACAAGGGGTTGCACTGGTTTAAGTAAATCTAAATTAATAACTGAGTTAGGCTAAACTGTGCAGCATTCTTGTACACACAAGGCCATAGTTAGTCAAGATTGGGAAATGTAAATTTTCTCTGCCAAACTTTTTGACATTATCTGGGATTTTCTAGTAGGTGAGTGCAGGCCCGCCGACAGCAATTCCGGACTCCAGGGCAGAACAGTCAATGGGCTCCCACGCACGCACAAGCTGCACCCACGTGGATGCGGTCCACCTGACATTTGGGCAGTGCTGTGCCTGCACTGGCTGGTGCCCAGCGAGCTGCCGGCTGCACTGCTGGGCGCGCTCTTCCGGCACGGCCAGGGCCTCCTCATGCCTGCGCAGTAGGGTTGCCAACTGTCTAATCGCGCAAACCCAAAAACCCTTGCCCTGCCCCCTCCCCTGCCCCTTCTATGAGGCCACACCCTGTACTGCCCCTTCTCTGAGGTTCCTCCCCTAGCTCACTCCATCCCCCCCTCCCTCCATCGCTCGCTCTCCCCCACCCTCACTCACTTTCACCAGGCTGGGGCAGGGGTGCAGGCAGGGCCGGCTCTAGGATTTTTGCCGCCCAAAGCAAAAACAATTTTGGCCGCCCCCCCCCCCCGTTTTTTAATTACCCCACCCCTGGCCCCGCCTCAACTCCGCCCCTTCCCCAAATCCCCAGCCCTGCCTTCTCCCCCCAGGCTCTCAAGCCTGGGAGGGAGGGGGAGACTCCGAGTGGCCGAGGCGCGGGTGCCGCTTCTCGTCCTCCCTCCCAGGCTCTCAAGTCTGGGAGGGAGGGAGGGGGAGCAGCGGCCGCTTGGGATCTCCTCCTCCCTCCCAGGTTTGTGAGCCTGGGAGGGAGGGGGAGACTCCGAGTGGCCGCGGTGCGCGAAACAGCCGATTTGCGCGCCGCTGCTCCCCCTCCCTCCCAGGCTTGAGAGCCTGGGAGGGAGGGCGAGTAGCGGCGCGCGAATCGGCTGTTTCGCGCGCCGTGGCAGCAGCAGCGGAGGTGAGCTAGGGCGGCCGGGGCACATTTTTAGGGGCGGCATTCTGGCGCCGGCCATGCCGCCCCTAAAAATGTGCCGCCCCAAGCACCAGCTTGTTTTGCTGGTGCCTAGAGCCGGCCCTGGGTGCAGGAAGGGTGCGGGCTGCAGGCTCTGGGAGGGAGTTTGGGTGTGGCAGGGCCGGCTCCAGGCACCAGTGAAGGAAGCAGGTGCCTGGGGCAGCCAATAGAAAGGGGCAGTCCGTCCGTTATTGAGGCGGCATGTCCGGGTCTGCGGCGGCACTTCGGCGGCAGCTCAATTGGGTTTTTCTTTTTTCTCTTTTTTTTTTTTTCGCCGCTTGGGGTGGCAAAAAAGCTGGAGCCGGCCCTGGGGTGCGGGAGGGGTTGTGCAGTGTAGGCTCTGGGAGGGAGTTTGGGTGCGGGAGGGGGAGTGGTCTCTGGGACGGAGTTTGGATGCATGGTGCGGGCTCTGGGAGGGAGTTTGGGTGTGTGAGGGGGTGCAGGGTGCAGGCTCTAGGAGGGAGTTTGGGTGCAGGCTCTGGGCTGGGGCAGGAGTTGGGGTGCAGGAGGTGGTCAATGGGTTGGCGCTTACCTCGGGCAGCTCCCGAAAGTGACCGGCACACCCCTCTGGCAGCAGCTCCTAGGCCTAGGCTGGGAGTCCAAGGGGTCTCCACGCACCGCTGCCCGCAGGCACCACCCCCGCAGCTCCCATTGGTCGCAGTTCCCAGCCAATGGGAGCTGTGGAGTCTGCCTTAGCCCCGCTGCACTGCCGGCAGTGGCCGGGAGCCCCCAGGCCCTTTTAAATCACTCGGGTCCCTGGGCAATTGCCTCCTTTGCCCAGCCCTGTCGGCAGGCCTGGTGATGTGTTCCCAAACTACAGCTGAAATCACTAAGGCCCAGACCCATGAAGGGACTTATGCATAGTGTTGCGGCACCTAACTTTTAGGTGCCTAGAAAAATCACAGGAACAACACTGCGATCCACAAAGCCGAGTGAGGCACTTCAGCTTCTGTACAATGAATGGGGAGAGGTAGGCTCCTCAGCTTGCGATTTGCAAAGTCAGGGAGCTATCTTAGCTAGCCAATAACCAGAGGTTATTGTGCTTGTGCTAAGCCCTGCCCTTCTCAGAGGGGTAGGCACCTAAGGCATTCTAATTGTTTCAGGGGCCCAATTCATAATTACTGATTCAATTATTTAATTAAAGTGGAACAACGTCAATAGGCGAGACTGAGGGAGCCTCACATCAGAATATTCCAAAGCCTAGTGGTTAAAGCACTCACCCAGGAGCGGCACCAGGGTTTTTGCCGCCCTACGCGGCAGCGCTCCTCCTCTGAGCATTCAGCAGTGGGGGTCCTTCCGCTTCGCGTCTTCGGGGCACTTCAGCGGTGGGTCCCGGAGCAAGTGAAGGACCTGCCGCCGAATTTCCGCCGAAGACCCGGAACGGAAGAACCCCCCACCACCGAATTTCCGCCGAGGATGGCAAAATGCCACCCCCCAAATCCTGCCACCCTAGGCAACCGCCCTGCACTCACCTGAGAGGTGGCAGATCCCTTTTCAAATGCTTTCTTCCCCTCAGGTGGAGGGGTATTTGAACTGGGGAGGGGAGTCTCCCATATCCTGGGTGACTCACCTATCCACTGGGATAACAGGTGTGGTTGTCTTCTTTTCCCCAGCTGTTTTGTGTGAACTCACCGGAGAGCAATAATGCCTGAGCTGATAGTTACCTAAGCCAGTGGAAGAACTCCCACTGACTCCAGTGTGCATCAGATTGGATCCATAAAACAAAAAAGTGAAATCATCATTCCAGTCAGTCCATATCATTGTTCTACACAGTTGTTTTCCATAGTGTAATTAATTGGTCGGGGGAGGGGGGAATGTTTGTACTGTGGGGCAATAATTGACACAATGAGCTGTTTGGCTCAGGTAATCAGTAGTTTTCAATTGCTATTAAACAAGATAGTGTTTAAAATAAATCAATATTAAACAGGCAGGTACTGAATTGATGCAAAATGGTTTGGTGAATGGAAAACAGTGTGGTTGTCTCTTAGGCATGTTGATATTAAGTGGGCTAGACTGTATTTGGGAAATCTTAGCCTTAGTACTCATGTCTAAATCCTTTTCCACCGATACACATACACAACCTCACTGGCTTGCCTGGAAGGTGCATGCATGTTTCTGAAGGGAGCATTTTTCCTTCTGTGATTATTTTGAAAAAGAGCAAATGGCAATATACTTTTTCCAAGCTCTAATCTCTGTGTTGGACTTCTCCAGGGTGCCAGGTATAAGGCAATAAAACCAGATTAGGCAGATTCAAAAGCAATACAAGTGCTCAACCTCCCAAATCTTCACCTGAGTTGCCCTCATTTCCGAGATTCTACATAGCTACACTTTATTCAGAAACTCATGATTTTCTGGAACAGTGTTCAGTCGCTTATGTAATGTAATGACTAGAACGTCTGTCACTACTACCCCCTATTGGTCAGAGCTGCTCGTGTGCTTGTGTGTGAGAGAGCATGAGAGAGACTGGCTCCCTTGAGCAAATGAATGGCCCATAGAGCATATACCCCTTCTACAATTACTACCATAGCTATCAGACATTCTCCATTAGCTCAGGTAGCACGGCTGTTTGGTTTTGGAGCAGAAGGTCTTGATATGTTCTGTTCCACAGGTTGCACATATGCATGATATAGCTGATGTCTGTGTTGTAAGCAGTAGATGAATTTTTTAAACGTACCAGCATTTGGCTGCTGTGGAAGGAGACAGCAGCAGCCAGTGAATCCATGGCAAGAATGAACTGCCTGTTATTTTATCCTGGAAACCGTGGCATCAGTAGGAATGCCCCCTCCCCCCACCATCCCACTCTAAATGTAATCAGCCATCTACACAAGCAGTTTCCATTTCTGCGCTGAGTACAAAATAACTCCTGGATGAAGATGGGAAAGGGGGAGTAGCCAGTAGCTTGCAGGGTTGTTTCATTTTCATTGAAACACCAGCCCTGGAAAGAAAGGAAATTAAAACTTTTTTTTAAATCCTCAGCCATGACCCCCTAAGCTGGAGGGTCATGACCCCCAGTTTGGGAAAAGCTGCACTTTCTCCTCCTCTTCCTCCCCAACACATACGCATGCCATGAAAATGTTGCCCTATTGACCACGTATAAAAATGTCCCTTAAAGAATGCATAGAAAAATAGCATCTAGGTAAATGAAGTCAATAAGACAGAGCAGGGAGTGAGGGGGGGCTTTTCATAATCTCAGCTTCTCATATAGATGAATATTGAACAGCCCCAAATGGTCTAACGATAAACTTTAACTAGAGGACTAGATCTGTTTTAACTAGAGATTAGACTTGTTGAATGTAGGAGCCTACTGAATGAACTATGCCGTCTCCTGTTCAGTTGGTCCTCTACTGAAGCACTGTGCTTCTTTCTTCTCTGGATCTTAATTCTTTTTAATTCTCTTTGACTTTATCCTCGCACTTTTCCTCCCTCTCTTTGTCTTTAGACTTCACTTTTTGCCATTTCCTTTTCTTCATTTGTTTGACTTTCTTTCCCTAGCTTTCCACATTCCCTATCTTAAGATCCCCGCCATGAGGCTAATTCATAATGAAGTTTTTTTAGCCGGATTGATCGTCCTCTTCTACATCATCAGCTATGTCAATGGTATTTCTATAGCTTTCATTACACTCTGGGGCTCAGACCAGGTGAACCCTGAATCTAAGGAAAGGAAGTTCATTCTTCCTGCCTTACACAAGAGCAGTCTGCAAGATCTCCAATTGAACTTTTTTAAACCCAGAATGGACCAAAATCTTTGCAGGGAAACTCCAGTTTGGATCCAGCCCATAAGCTAACTTTTCTTTCATCCAAGTTCCATGCTCTTCAGAATGGTCAGATTTCTCACATTTGCTCCTGAACCCACCGTTGAGCTTCCGGTTAGTCTCTTCATTGAGCTGCTCTTACCTGGGAGATTGTGAGAAAGGAGGAGGCCCTGCAGCCTCAGCACCGCCACACTCAGAAATTGGCCATTCTGTAATCATGTCTAGTGCGGAGATCTGTCTCTCCGGTTTGTTTCCCCATTCGCTTTCTGTATCACCTTCACCTTCTTCACATCCCTTTACTTGATGCTAATGTCATCTTAAAGTCTAGCTGTGACCACGTCCTCTACTCTCATGGGCTAATCCTCACATTTGACAGCCTTATTCAAACCTTTTGGATCTATACAAAATTATGTTGTCTTATAACAGTGGCCATAGTCTTTACCCACTCACTCTGAATTCACTCAATAATGTTTAATTTTACTATCCAAGCGAGTTCCGCTTTTAATTTGTCTCTCGTTGCTACTGGGACAGTGTTTTAATTTTTCATGTTACACTTGAATCAGTATGACTGTTCTCTCTTTCTGCTTTGGGGCTGCCTTACTTTCCCTGCCTGCTCTCACTTTTATCTGGGAAGTGCAATTTTTGCTAGCCCTGCAAATACCCAATTTTTCTGTGCAAGGTCAAGTCCACACAGTGTGCAGTCCAGTGTCGGTGTACTACTGCGCACGTTCTAGCAGAGACTACGTGTGGGTGCAAGTAAAGCCAAGCCCTAGAGTTGATCCTTTGCACTAAGTAGTATTAAATCTCAATATCCCTGCATGCTCACTCGCTCACTCACAATAGGCATGTCTGAAGAGATGGGGGTTGAAGTGTGAGTACTGATGGGGCATTTAGCTGAGTGTTCCCCTTTGAGTCTCCCACCGCTAGGCAAGACTATGCCCAAGGCTCATTCAGCTGCATTCTCCTTCATGCAGGGTCAGGTTCCTTTGCCCTCGCTGTCCTGCTCAGCACTTTTTACCTTATGCTTGCAACACTCCGCGTCAGTGCATTAAGCTTGAAGAGAACATGCATCAGCCATTATGCAGCTCCCCACAGCGTACTTGCCCGATCTTTCTCATCAAAGAGTCTGATCCAAGACCCATGGAAGGCAGTGGGAGTGTTTCCATTGGCTTTAAAGGGCTCTGTATCAGGCCCAAAACAAGGGACAACATTAGAGAAGAATCAAGGAACAAAGCAAAGGAGCAAAATAAGGGAATTTGTCTGAAAGCAGGCTGGAGGGAGACAGACTCACACAGAGAAGGCATGTAAGGCCCAAAGCTGCAGTGCTTGCAGAGACAAAGTTCTTCTGGATGGATTTCACTGCCAAATGATCTGCACTCACTGCGACTCTCAGTCTCAGCAGTACATTTGAACATGGAGGTGAAGACAGCATGTAGGCAGTCCTTTACTTTGTTTAATATATTTTATTATCCTAACTATTGTCCTAAGTATTCCTTTTATTATCCTTATTATTTTAAAGCAGTGGAAAATATGCCTGTGGAAGATGTTTAGAAAAGCAATGGAGAAATAAATTCAAAAACCACTTCCAATGTTTCACTCCCTTTCTTCTTGTAAATGTACCTAACAACCAAACAAAGATGACAATTTGGCAAAATATTTTCTAGCCTCACACCAATAAATGGATAATGGCAAGAAAGTCTCCACAATTTTCCAGTACCTAAGGCCTATTACCCAATAATTTGTAAATAGCATGAAATAAATCCAGTTGTCAATGCAAATTGTCCATGACTCTTCCCATTTCTCGTATGTCTCTTAGCATAGCATAGCTGTATTTAATAGTCCATCCAAGTTAAACCACAGTGCTTCCTACACCATTAATACTGGTTACAATGAATACAAATGTATTGTCTCCTCTGAAAGGAAATCCTACAGATCCTTGTATCATATCTGCAGGATACGTTTGGATGAAGCGTCTAGCAGGGTCCTACCAGAGTCCTGTTTAGTTAAACATTTTCAGCAGTTATCTGGAAGCAGTAGAAGAAAAGTATGGACAGCAAAGATGATTGAGAGTCTGAAAGAAATGATCAGTGATGAAAGGCTAAAAGGACAAACTGTATGTGTAGTTTAGCTAGAAGAATGAAGCTAACATAATTAATAGGTCATGAATCATTCTTACCACATGCAGTGCTTTACATGTTCAAAGTAATGTATGAAAATTAAGATTTGGTGTAACCAACCATCTCCAAAGATCTGAAGGGCCCCAGCATTAAAGAAAGGAATATGATTAAGGGTACCTAAAAATAATAATTAGACAAAATAATGGAATGGAAGAATGAACATTGAGGCTGGACATAAAAAAAACACTACATGAATAATTTGGATGAATAAACAATGAAACTTTCTTCCAAGACCCTGGTGGGATCATAGAGCCCACATTTACCTAATCAGAGAGAGAGGCTGAAGTGAAAGACATGTACACATACTTACATACCCTGTGACTTTTTCTTCAGTACATTAAATGACTCCTTTGGCATCAGGATTGCAGCTGAGGTGTATGGGTCTCTGATTAGCCTACCCCTTCAGAATGTTCACCAACAAATAACCATCAGTACGCACAGTTGTTTTTACAATGTGATTTGGCAAATTACCCCCCAAAGCCACTTCATCCTTATCACAATCTAGCGGGGCATATTTAGTATGCAAGTTTAGACTAATGTTTTGAGAACAAAAGAGTTCATCTTAATCTCCACACAGAAGGCACCATACATTATAAAAATGTGTGGCAGGTAAAAATGGAGGACCTGAGTTTCCTCTTGTGACACAGAGGCCCACTTGCAAAGGGTTCACTACTACTCTGTGTCAGCAACTCCTAAGAGGCCTTGACAAACTCACTACACCCAACACATTGCTGCCATAGTATTTATCCATAAATGGTGTCTTGTAAGGTATCAAATGTAAGCCAGTGACATGCTGGTCATCATAAGTAGTGCAAGATGTATGTACAAACAGTGCGTAAGGAGTTATGTGTACCTTCTAAAAATATGTTTTAAACTATGTCACCAGGCAGAGTTGGCAAACAGGTATTTCTGCCAGACAAAGCATGTCTATTCACCTATACCTGTCTCTGATTTAAATTAAGCCTGGAAGCACAGGCGCCAGCTTCCTCTGGGCCCTGGGGGTACTCAACCCCCTGCTCTGCCCCAGGCCCCACTCCCTACATTTGCATTGAACATGAAGACAGTGATGTCAACATGGGAAGACATCTGTAACTAAACCACTGGGGGATGTCCTGTCTAGAGTGCAAAGCCAGTGAACTTTGGGATATAAGAGGAAAGCAAGAGGACCCCATTTTATCCTGCACCTAAGGAGTAATTGGTCAGTGCAATTAAATTTATGAAAACGGGATCTCAACCAGGGTTTGATTGAAAGCACTGTAAAGAGCATCTGGGTAAGATAGACTTCTTTAGAGAAGGGCATTTGCCTGTTAAAGTAAAGTTTAGACTATAATAAGCACATTCTACCTTTTGTTGTGTCACCTGTTGTTCTTTTAACCCTTGCTCACTAGCTCTTAAATCTTAACCTTTGTTAATAAACATATTTGTTTTCAATATAATTAGATTACAATGCTGTGTTGTTATATTGGAGCTGATATTCAGTTGACTCAAAGAAGCATATGTGTGTGTGTGTATTGTCTCTTTGAGGACAGCTTACCCCATAATTTCTATGAATGCCCAGTGCTGCAGGGGAACTTGGGGACTGGGGTGCACCTAGTGTTAACCTGCAAGGCAAACTCAGGGCGGCATAAGCTTGAGTGACTGAAGGGCTGGTAGCGTCAGGCAAAGGTGATGCTAGCCCACTGGCGGCCCTAAGCAGGAATATTCTCTCTCTCTCTCTGTCTCTCTGTCTCTGTCTCTCTCTCTCTCTCTCTCTCTCACACACACACACACACACACACACACACACACACACACACTGAATAGGGGGCCTCCTTGAGCTAATCAGGGCCCTAAGCAATTGCTTAGTCTGCTTATGCCTACCGCCCACCCAGCTACCACAAGAAAGATTTCCTGTCACTGAAGGCGGGTGTGTAATACAGTGACTCACAGTCCTGGGCACCCAGAGAGAGTGTCACACCTCTCACTCCATAGTAAATTAGGAGTAATTCCAGCGACATCAACAGAGTTACAGCAGCCTAAAACCAGTGTAAATAAGAGGCAAATCAGGCCCGAAATTGTGTCCGCCTTAAATAGTTCTTCTACAGCTGCCTGCAGATCACTGGCTTATGGACTCAAGTACTGAGCATGTAATAAAATGTTCATGCCTTGTTTCAATTGCCAATGTGAAAATATAAAACTTGTCCTATCAAATTTCTTCTCTGCACGTAAATCTTCAGAGCAAATGCACATTGGGCTGTGTTGATGCCAGATAGTAGACCTGGATGTAACATTAGCTCTTGGTTTTTAATAGACAAAGATTAAGTGAAAAGGAGATAATATTTAAATGCTATAGTAATCACTGCAGTGGCAGTCTACTGAAGTTAAATTGTGTTTCCTGGTGTTGGAAACAGGGCCGGCTCTAGGATTTTTGCCGCCCAAAGCAAAAACAATTTTGGCCGCCCCCTCCCCCCCCCGTTTTTTAATTACTCCACCCCCGGCCCCGCCTCAACTCCGCCCCTTCCCTGCCTCCTCCCCGCAGGCTCTCAAGCCTGGGAGGGAGGGGGAGAAGCGGCGCCCGCGCCGCGGCCACTCGGAGTGTCCCCCTCCCTCCCAGATTTGAGAGCCTGGGAGGGAGGGGGAGACTCCGAGTGGCCGCGGCGCGGGCGCCGCTTCTCCCCCTCCCTCCCAGGCTCTCAAGCCTGGGAGGGAGGGGGAGCAGCGGCTTGCGAAACAGCTGTTTCGCGTGCCGCGGCTGCTCGGGATCTCCCCCTCCCTCCCAGGTTTGAGAGCCTGGGAGGGAGGGCGAGTAGCGGCGCGCGAGCGGCAGCGGAGGTGAGCTAGGGCGGCCGGGGCACATTTTTAGGGGCGGCATTCTGGCGCCGGCCATGCCGCCCCTAAAAATGTGCCGCCCCAAGCACCAGCTTGTTTTGCTGGTGCCTAGAGCCGGCCCTGGTTGGAAAAGGACTAGGTATTTGAATGAGAGTCAGAGATGAGAAAGGCCTTTATTTGAAAGCCATGCTGTGGATGGTTAACAATCATTGAAGTTATGGATCAGGTTGAAAGGATTTTATTTGGGGTTTTTTGTTATTGTTGGCAAGTGGATTGGTAAGTAGGCACATTGCAAAGGGCTCCATCCTGCATTGTTGACTCAGGCTGAAGTGCTTAAGTGACTAAGGAGCACGAGTCCCAATTGGAATTGGTGCTCCTAAGTCACTTGGGCACTATTGAAACTCCCATGGGCTTCAATGGGAGGTGGAGCAAAAGGATCAGGCCCTACATTTTTCACCACAGAAGAGGCACACACAATCTCTCTTTACCTGAAGGCCAAATTCCTATAGAACTCACACTTTTAAAACTTTATTCGTCTCTCTTTAAGCCAACTGTTCCAAGTGTAACTTTAGCACCCTCGTGGCCAAGATGGAGTCTGTTCTGCAGGCAGCTCTGGCCAAGAGAAGGCGCACACAGGAACACAGCAGGGAAAGTCCCTTCCACCCCAGGGGCACCTGTTCCAACCCCCCGTGCGTGAACACACACACACCGGAAAAGTACAATGAATATAGAAAGGGAAATATTTATTTACAGAGGGATGAGAGGAGAAAAACAACAGGGGGAAATGTAGGGGGACCAGTAAAACGGAGTTGCATTCAACACCAGGCCCCACCAGCCCAATGGTATCACAGTCTGACAGGGCAGATACTGAGCAATGTGTCTGCACACACACTACAGGAGTCCTAGGCAAAGTTCCAGTCTAGTGGTGAGTCTTGGGTGCTCCTGGTTGTCTTCACCACGAGTAAACTTTCCCCAACAAACCCTCCGGTGCCCTCTTCTGCCGCTCTCCACAAAGCCACACAGAGTGACCACCTCCCCACTTAACTAGATACAGCCTCCCTCCTTGTTTCCAATGCAAAGTCACCAGCCCCAGTACTCACGGCCCCATGCAGCTCCGGGCAGCAGTGATACTGGGTCCAGCTCCGGGTTGTCCTTCTTGGACGATTGCTCTCTGGCATGGTGTTCCTCCTGACTCCTGTCCTGGGGTGTCCCCGGTTAGCCACTCTGTCCCTCCTAGGCTTCAGGCAGGTTCTTGGCTCCTGCAATCTGTGAGGGCCTGCTTGCTGCAGCCCTTCTGTCTTGAGCTTCAGACACACACCCTGTTGCTCTTCCCTCCATCTCTGCCCTCTTCCCCCAACAGTTAGGGTTGCCAGGCGTCTGGTTTTTGACCAGAACGCTCAGTTGAAAAGGGACCCTGGCAGCTCCGGCCAGCACCACTGACCAGGCCATTAAAAGTCCAGTTGGCGGTGCAGTGGGGCTAAGGGCAGGCTCCCAGAAGTGGCCGGCATGTCCCTGTGGCCACTAGAGGCAGGGTGATCAGGGAATCTCAGCACAGTGCCCCCGCCCCCAGCACCGGCTCCGCAGCTTCCATTGGCCAGGGACCGCGGCCAATGGGAGGTGTGGGGGCAGCACCTGCGGGCGCGTAGCACACACCGTGCAGAGCCACCTGGCCATGCCTCCGCCTAGGGGCCGGACATGCCATCTGCTTCTGGGAGCAGCGCAGAGCCAGGGCAGACAGGGAGTCTGCCTTATCCTCACTGCACCACTGACCAAGAACTGCCTGAGGTAAGCGCTGCCCGGTTGGAGTCTGAACCCCCTTCTGCCCCAGGTCAGAACCCCCTCCTGCACCCAAACTCCCTCCTGGAGCCCGGAGCCCATACCCCACCCCCGCTTCCGCACCCCAACCCCCTACCCCAGCCCTGAGCCCCCTACCATAGCCCACACCCTGAACCCCCTCCTGCGCTCCAACCCCCTACCCCAGCCCTGAGCCCCTTCCCACACCCAAACTCCCTCCTGGAGCCCACACCCTACACCCCCTCCTACACCCCCCAACCCCTACTCCAGCCCTGAGCCCCCTCCTGCACACCAAGCCCCTCATCCCTGGCCCCACCCCAGAGCCCATGCCCCCTGCAGAAGCCTGCACCCCCTCCCGCACCCCAACCCCCGCCCCATCCCGGAGCCCCCTCCTGCACCCTTAACCCCTCATTTCTGGCCCCACCCCAGAGCCTGCACTCCTAGCTGAAGCCCTCACCCCCTTCAACCTCCTGCCCCAGCCCAGTGAAAGTAGTGAGGGTGGGGGAGAGGGAGCAACCGAGGGAGGGGGGCTGGAGTGAGTGGGGGCATGGCCTCAGACAAGAGGCAGGGCAGAGGTGGGGTAAGGGTGTTTGGTTTTGTGCAATTAGAAAGCTAGCAACCCTACCAACAGGACTTCCAACTTCTTGAACAATCAGCACTTCCCCCCTCAGGAAAAATATTTAAAGGGGCCATGCTCTCTAAACCCCAAAGGGGTTACACAATGTTCTAGGGACCGATGGAGAAATGGAACATGTAAATTTTCATCACATCACTGACTTCAGTGGGGCTGTGACATCACACCAGCTGAGGACCTGCCCTGTGACTCTCAAAGCACTAAAAATTCAAAATAGGTTCATCAGCCTATGCTAAAATATCCAGCCCATGATATATAAATTAACCCACCCAATAGCAAACTCCATCATCTTGCCACTTCAACCCAACACCTCCAGCAAAAGCCCAAGAAAATACATGAGCCTTGCAGCGTGCCCTGAAGATGAACAGTTTTGGACTCCCTCTCTCTAGCTATTTATAGGATGTCACTAGAATCTGAAAAACTCACAAACATGAATGGACTTTATCCTCACATCATTCCTGTGAGATAGGAAAGTAGTATCCCCATTTTACACATGGGGAACTGATGCACAGACAGATCATGTGACTTGCCTAAGGCCATGCAGGAAGTCTGTTGCAGAGCTAGGTAGAGAACCCAGATCTGCTGATTCCCATCCTTCCTCTGGACTCTTTAGGACTTGGATGTGTTTGGGGGTGGGGATTGTATTCAGAGTACAGTATGAATCAAGGAAGATGTCCTGTAACCAGAATCCTTTGTCACAACAGATGAGATGTGGTTTCTCAGGTAATCAAATCCAAAACAATTTAGAGGGTCAAGGTCAAAAATAAAACCTCATAGCCTACCCAGAAAGGGAGGCAGGCCCACTGGGTGAGAACCTCAGCTGGCATAGATCAGCAGAGCTCCATTGACCTCACTGAAGCTGTGCTGACTTACACTGGGTCAGGTCCTCCACTGGTGTGTTTAAAAGAATGATTTACAATGGTTATAAAGTTAGGGGGGGAAATCATTCCATTAGGCTTTAAAGCGTGACGTTCAAATTACTTTCCTTTTTGTCCCAACGCAGATTTGATACATATTTCAAACTGGCAGTCAGGTTAACAGTGAGTTAGAACATGACAAAAGATGGAGTAAACAGTGAATATGTTCAGCCATAAAATCCAGTCTCAGGGGTTTACTTCATTTTGGAAAAATGTTGGGCTAGATCTTTGGCTGGTGGCTAAGCTCCGTTTAAGCCACCTTAAACTTGCTACGTATTTGGCCCAGCAACGTAGATGATAGACGCTAGCTACACTCACCCTGCCAGCCTACTTGCTACATATTGCATCACCCTCTTTCTTCTCTGCCCCCAAGGAGGGCTGAGAAGAAAATAAAACTATAGTGCAGAGGGAGTCTCAGAGGGCCACAAAATAATCTGTCCTGGCACGGAATTCTAATGCTGACATCACAGCATTGCATGAATACATGATGAAACCGTGTGCAACAAGACAACACAGACATCACAGTGCAATGGCAGGCTGTTACAGTGGGGATTATTTTGCAACTCTGGACCTTTTGTCTGAGATGTCCAACTTTTCCAGGCAGAGTATCAGGAATATTTAGAACCAGATCCTCAGCTGGTGTACATTGGTTCCATTCACTTCTATAGAACTATGCTGATTTACAGCAGGTAGAGCTTTGGCCCAGTACGCGCAATGCTCCAAGTCCAAAGCAGAACATTTTCCTTTTATTGGACACAAAAGAATATTCTTGGGACATTTTGAACGCTGCCCTGTGTGTTTGTTAGGAGTTAAATGATTCACAAGATTTTCTGTGGGAATGGCACACATGCACACATTTTACATAGTGAGCCTCACCAAAAACCCAGACACAAAATAAGCTCTTTGGGATACACAAGGCTGAAGAAGAGACTTTTCTAAATCACTTCATTTTACTGGAAATTCTGCACAGCTACTCCCACACTGTAACGTGCTGTGCGCTCCTCGGAACCGGCATTGTCTGAACTTGTGGTATTTTAATGAATGCTCTTGCCAAGCCAAAGACGCTTTAGACCCATCACCTTTGTCAAGAGGAGTATCCTAGGTGAACTGAAGTACAGAGTGTGTCCTGTGCTGCAAACCAACTCGCAGGTATGTTAAATGAGTTCCTATTTAAAAAAAAATCACTGCTCTTGTGCATTTCCTGGAGTATCACGGGCACAGATTGTTTTGCGGAGGGTACCCAGGAGGGTGACAGAAAAGCCACACACAAAATCCTTTTCACTGTATGTATGGAAAAATAAGTAGGGACAAATGAATGGCTCTCTTTTATTTTGTAAGGACTTTAAAAGCAGATTCTTAGGTTTGGGCTGCATGGAAAGGAAGATTTCAGAAAAAAAAAATCCTGATTCATCTTCATTATTCAATCCCTCAACCATCCTTGGAAAATTATTATGCCATTCAGAGCTGAATTCAGCAGAAAAATGTACATATAATAACTAAATAAAATCAAACTGCTCTCCTTTCTGCAGCCCTAAAGAGAGACAGCCAGACAAAAGCATGAAAAAATTGACTGTCTGGCCAAGAATGAAATTGCTGGCAAGTCTGGTTTCAACCCTGCTATTAGTTTTCCTGCAGCTGCTTCCACTACCTAAGCAGCATTGGGATAGTGCATTCTCTGAAATCCTTTTTCTAACTGGGTTTCATATTTATTCAGATATTAGCCTGACTCTCGTTAATATTTCATCCCAGAGAACTTACAAGTTAATGGTCTGTCAACTTGAAAACAAAAAGGAAAAGAGACTAGAAATGTTACTGCTTTTAGGGATGAAACACGGCCTCCTTCTGTGGGCAGAGGGCTTGCCAGACACACTGGATCTGGTGCAGATCTGCTGTGCAAAAAAGGACAGGATTTAGGCAGGCTGCCTTGGGGTGGGGGGTGCTGCCAGAATGGTGCTCCTGCAGGCTCCCTGCCATGCTGGAAGGGTCTGGTTATGCAGCAGGGTGGAGGAGGAGATTGGAAGTGAAACTGGTGAATATGCAGCTACGGGGATTCCAGCTACCTTTGCACCCATGCAGGAGCCACAGAACCTACAGCAGCAGAGTTGTTATGGCAATTGTAGAACACTCTGTAGCCACTTTTGGGGGGGAAGGGGACACAGAGTGTAAGATGGCTCCTCCCTGCCCCAGAGAGATCCCCCGTGACCGTCAGTGGCTTGAGCCGTGAGATGCCATGCTCCAGGATCGGGGCAGTAAGGCTGTATTCAGATGTTATACAATGAGAATGGGTTACATTTTTAGGCATCAGTCTTGCTTACCTCGCTGGGATGTTGTGAGGCTTCGTCCATTAATATTTGTAAAGCACTTTGAGACACTGAGACGGAAGGTGCAGTCTAGGGACAGAGAATAATTTATTATTTCATTAAAAAATAATGATCAATAACTGCACAAAAGGAACGGGCTTAAAAGATCTGAAAAATCTCAGATCATCACCAACAATTGTGTGTGTTTTCTCTCTCTCATGTAGTATTTAGCTTTCCCATTACGGTATGTTAGTTGATATCCTAAACGGACAGCTTGATCTGGCTGAGTCACACAGGTGAGGAGGAACAATGATCTCTGTGTTCCTCGGCTACAAATTATTCACTTTTCCCTGTTAATAAAAAGACGTTTTATATAATTGCATTCAGGCAGCCAATCCTGAGGGTGTGGCTACCGTGAGATCATCACGCCCCTGGGGAATCAGATCTACTTGGCTGTGTGTCAGAGCTTCATAATGCCTGAGGCAACCCAGAGCATCTTAAAATAACTTAAACACACCTCATGTCATGCCTGGCTGTTTAATCAGCCCAGAAGTGTCAGTCATTCCCATTCACTGAAGAATCACCTCAGTTGCTCTCATTCTGATCTTGTAGCAAGAATTTCACTTTTGAACTCAGAACTTCCCTTAACAGAAACCAGGGTTGTGTGCATAACCGCTTCCCCCAACCCCTCATCCCCCAATTCCCATCCCCTTTCAGAAGAAAGGCTGCATGGAACAACACGTCCCTCATCTGCAGCAGCTGGTTGTTTAAAGGAGGCAGCATAACCTGGATATTAGAGTGGGAGACTGGGAGAGAGCAAAGCCAGGACCAGTCTCCCTTCAAGTTAATGGGCTTTTTGCCATTGACTAAATGGGAACAGGATTTGACCCCTGAGTTCTATTCCCAGCTCTGCCTCAGGCTTAAAGACATTTAGGGTTCATATTTTCAAATGTCTGCTTACTTGCGGGTGCCTCACTGTTTTGGGTGCCCAACTAGAGACACTTTGGACCCATTATTATTTATTATAGGTATAACCCTAGCACTGAGGGGCCCTAGTCATGGACCAGGACCCCATTGTGCTAGGCGCTGTACAAACACAGAACAAAAAAAACAGTCCGGGCTCCCAGGAGCTTACAATCGAAATTCGTTTTGTGGCATTTCGAGTTGACAGTTCTTAGCATCTCTGAAAACCAGGCCCCACATGTCTCAGACTGAGTAGCAAAAAAAATGATGTGCTCAGAATTAGAGGCTATTTACCAAAATTGTGTGCCTCTCCCACTCTGTCCAACTTTTCCCACCAGCAAATTAAGAATGAAAATACCCACATTTGTAAAATGCTTTGAAAACCTTGGATTCGAAGCATTTTATAATTGCATAGTCTTCTCACATTCAAATATACTAATTTCTTCCAGCTTTTGTTGGATTTTTACCATTTTATTTTCAGGAGCACAACATTTTGTTCTTTTACAGCTTTATTTTGCAAGCCACAGTCACATGTGTATTCCTTTTTGGGGTTCTCAAGTTGTATAGACTAATACTAAACTAAGTCAATTGACAAATGGACTACCAGGCCAAAATACTCTACCGCTGCCTGTTAGAGCAGAACATACCATTCCACAAAATGTCTTTGTGCTTTTGTTATGTGGCTTTCAGGTAGCTCTATAATTTCCCCCAGCTCCAGCAAGGTGTCTTACTTCCTTCTTACCACTAGATGGAACTAGTGCTCCATCTCAGTCCTTTCAGCAGCCAGATCCATTAGGGCTGGTGGCCTGGACTTGAACATTGTAAACTCTTTCATTTGGGGCTGAAAAATGATAAACCAAAAGCTCCAATCCTGTTTTACAAAGCAACGATTCAGTTCTAATGAATAGTGTGTCACAGGAAACGTCTATCAATATCAGTTTATAATTAAATCATAACAACAAGCTTGTGACAACAAGGCACAAAATCTGAAACATGCCTTTCAACGGAGAGAGAGATGGTTTTGCCAAGCATGCCATAACACCAGCCCTTTATAAATAATTAGACTTTTATAATGATCTTTTTAGGGGGTGGGAAGAAGCTGAAGCAATAACAGGTTTTCTTAGCTTATCTTTACAATAACAAATGCTTTTTTGTTCTGTTTATGCTCTCCTAACTCTTAGGTTCCATATTCTGGCATTAGCCCATTTAGCATGAGGTAATTCTAGACCTTCTTCTGTTGTTCCCCAAATGAAGTCTCTCCTATAGCAGCTCTTCACAGAAGAGTTTGCCACAAGGCAAGCTCAAGTGACAGAGTCCTATAGTTTGCAAGTCCAGCACCTTTTGTCCCGTAGGCTCACAGAGAATTGGCCCAGTAGAACCAGATGAACAACTCACATACAGTCGCTGTTCTACCTTCTCTTCAGGGCCAGTGCAACCATTTAGGTGACCTAGGCGGTCGCCTAGGGCACTAGGATTTGGGGGGCGCCATTTGCTTCAGCAGCAACCACAGCAGCCGGATCTTCGGCCGCCCCGGTCACCGCTGGCATTTAGGCGGAGGGAACTGGGGCAGTGGAGTGCGGGGAGGGCCGCCTGCAGCAGGGGTGGGGGCGGCACGCAGGGGAACTCCCCACCCCAGCTCACCCCTGCCCCGCCTCCTCCCCGAGCACGCTGTGGCTGCTTCACTTCTCCCGCCTCCCAGGCTTGCGGCGCCTAAGCTGATTGGCGCCACAAGCCTGGGAGGCGGGAGAAGTGAAGCAGCCACGGCGTGCTCAGGGAGGAGGCGGGGCAGGGGTGAGCTGGGGCAGGGGGGGGGTGCCTCAGGGTGGGGGGTGGGGAGCTGCCGCGGTGGGGGGGTGCCTCAGGGTGGAGGGGGGGAGCTGCCGCGGGGGGGGCGCCTCAGGGCGGGGGCTCGGGAACGGGGGGGCGCAAGGTGGAAGTTTCGCCTAGGGCGCGAAACATCCTTCCACCGGCCCTGCTTCTCTTACTTCATCCCTACTCTGGGTCTGCATGAGCTACTCAGAGTTCGCTCAGTCTAATTCCAGGGACCTCCATGCACCTCAGCCTGCCAGGCCAACATGTGGAGCACAACGTGGGGAAGTCCTGAAGAGAGGGACGGGAAAAAAAGGGTAACATAGGAGGATTAAAGCCAGGCTGAACCCAGCTAATCTCGTCTAGACTCTCACCCTCATGATTAGCATGTCTGATGCAAGACTATTCAAATAAGAACTATCTAAATCATGTGGCAGACAAATAGATTATTTAAAATAATCTATGTGAAATAACAGCAGGGGCCCAATCCTCCCTTGCAGTAGGGCTGCTTTGCACCACTCCACCAGTACAAGTAACCCAAAAGCCAAGATAGCTGATCCCCTCTATTAGCTTACAACCAACATAGCAGCTCCCGACTCCCTGAAGCCAGGCTAAGGGGCTGACCTGGGCAAAGGGGGCATTGCTGGAATATCCCTGTGCCCGGTGATTCCCAACTGCCACAATGGCCACTTGGCACCATCAGCAGCCACAGTAATTAGAGCAGCTTTCAGCCAATATATGCTGGGGATCTAGCCTGGCGTACTGCCAGCCATGCATCGGGGAGGAGCAAATGTGGCTTAAAGCCCCTGTATTATAGCTCTGAGTGGTCTTTTGTCTCCCCACCCCCCATACCACCTCCACACACAATCATAGAAAGCAGAGGTGGAAATGACCAATTGGCTAATCTAGAACCTTCCTCTGTCAGAGCAGATTACACCTCTACCCCGATATAACGCGACCCGATATAACATGAATTCGGATATAATGCGGTAAAGCAGCGCTCCGGGGGGGGAGCGGGGCTGCGCACTCCAGCAGATCAAAGCAAGTTTGATATAACGCGGTTTAACCTATAACGCAGTACGATTTTTTGGCTCCCGAGGACAGCGTTATATCCGGGTAGAGGTGTATTAGCACATTCTCCTGCATTTTATCCAACATAGTTTTAAATGTCTTAGGTGGTTTGGTTTCCACCACTTCCCTTGGGAGACTATTACACCACCAAAACAGATCTCCCTGGGGGAAGTTTTCCCTGATTTTCAGACTCAGGGCTCATCTCCACTGGAAAGTTTTGCCACTTTAACTATAGTGGTACAGTTAAAGCAGAAGACACACACACTTTCAGTGTGGATGCAGTTATGCCCGTATAAAATGGTATAGTTTATTCTGGTTTGGGAAGTGGAGTACGCTATACTGATATAAATTGCCTTCCTATGGATAATAACTGCATCTTCATTAGGGCTTGTACCAATATAACAATTTCAGTAAAAACATTGCACCCCAACCAACACAGTTATAAAGGTAAAACACTGAAGTACAGAACAGACTTAAATGTTCCTAGAGTGAAGTAACTTCACCTCTCTGAAATTTCCCTTCTGCTTTACGCACTACGGGACACTCTACTCGATGGGCCTGATTTTACAATCTTTACGAAGGGAGATGTCCCATTGAAATAAACCTGTGTGCAAGCTGAGTAAGAACTGCATTGTCAGGGCTTTTTAGCCTCGCCACTCCCTGCAAATCTATTCTTCCTGCTCAGGTCATGCTGAACTCTTCCTGTCAGGCCTTTGTAGCTGCTCTGGCCTGCTTGAGCTAATCTCTTCCACCATTCTGAACGTATCCAGTCTTCCTTCCAGACTCTTGCCACAGCTTCTGTACTAGTGTAACTATGTCAGTTAGGGGAGTGATTTTTAACTGATATAGTTATATTGATCCAACCCCTAATGTGTACACAGTCATACCAACACAAAGGTGCCTTATATCAGTATAGCTTATTCCCCTGCCATATGAGAATACCAGTACAGTTAAAGTGGTACAACTTTTGTATGTAGACGAGGCCTCTCTCTCACCTTCACTACCACTCAGCAATACACATACAATTTAATACAACACCCATAAGCTTGCAGACCCCTTTATTCCTCTCAAGTAAGCTTGAATGAGGGACACATTTATTCAAGCTTCTTCAACTCCTCCTTCTACCCAACTGATTCTCAGGGTAAATAAGACAGCCATGCGTTTCACCTCTCTTTTCTAATCTTTGTTTGGAGTAAACGGTCTGACTCCGCACTAATAATTGGGTGACCAAATTTTGTTCCCCAATACATTTTGGTTTGGTTTTGCTTTCAGATGAGGGTGTATATTCCATTTCAGTTGGAAACAGAAACATTGACTCCCCAAACACTCATTGTAGGCGGTCAGGATTTTGGGAGTGTGAGGGGAATAATGTGATGACAGGCAGAAATCAGCCAAAGGAGACACTTGGGGTATGTCTGCACTGCAGCTAGAAGCAAGCCTCCCAACTCAGGTAGACAGACTCCTGCTAGCTCGGCTCCATCTAGCACGCTAAAGATAGCCGGGTGGATTTCTGGCTCAGGCTCGAGCTTGGGCTCTCAAGCCTAAGGGCTTGTTCCCAGCTGCAGCCTAGGCATACCCTATTCTTTTTTTCACAAAAGCTGGTTGCTGTGTCTGACTAAACAATTATTAAAGAGCCTGGGGGTGAATTAGAAAGAAAAGATAACAAATGACTTTATTAAGAGCAAAAGGTTAATTGATTGAGCTTAATTGGAACTGCATGAGCAAGAGGGAGGGGTCCAGTTTTTTCTGGTCCCACAGAAACTCCATCCCCACAACCTCAGCAGCAGGACATTTTGTTACCAGGCTTAAATCCTCCAAACAAACTCCTATTGGCTTCTTCACCCACAGGATGACCCAGAGGGCAGGGCACACTGGCTTTTTGGAAGCAGCTGGTGTTTAGAAATTAACCCTTTCACAGTATTGCTAACCCCAAGCATTCAAAAAGCACCAGGAGATAGGCCCCCACAAAGCGTAAGATCGGCTTCAAAATCATGAGATTTTTAAAATAATAAACTTCAGGTTCTTATTTGCCTCCCAGTTTCTGAGCCATTAGAGCACACCCAGGTTCACATTTTCAGGCAGCTTTTCTCTGCAACTGTGAAGGCTAGAAATATTTTTGTTTTTTTTAAACTGAAAGCTGAGATTCTTACCTATCAACTGATTTCAGGAGCTGAGGCTTTAAGAAAAGAAAAAAGTATAGCAAGATTCACAATAAAAGTCACATGATCTGGTAAGAGTTAATCTCATATGCCTCACTGATCACATGATCAGAGATGCCACCATCATACTCCCTTATTTTATGAAACCACATTTTCTCAGCCCTACAAATAGGATAAGCAACAAAATGGCAGTGTAGACAGACTGGCCATGCTTACCTCCCATTAGGACCAACACAACCCTCGTCTCCAAAAAAACACATTACCCTAAAATAAAAACAAAGCTAAAACTAGTTTGTTTAGAAAAATAGTAACTATGTGCATTGATCTATACTACATTCATTTCTCTCACAAACAGCAGCAACTACAAATATTCCCAGAGAACAGCGTGTTTCTCTGGGAAACAGAGGTTGCAGTGATAGGGTCTGGGGTTTTCTTTTAATGAAATTGCGACATGTATAAGCCTCCTGAAATTACCTAAGCAGTCTGGGTCAAATGTTCAATACATAACCTTCATTTGTCATGTGTTACTTTGCACATGGAAACACTAATGCATGCAGCTTTGTACACTATCACTTCTGCATTCAGATGATAGAGTTCGCACGCACATAATAACCCTGTTTATAAGCATAAAGAGCAAATAGGTTTATACATGTGCAGTTGGATGCATAAGTGATAAAGAGGAGAAAAAAGAGAGCTACTTTCCATGTATTTAAATAACCATTTTTTAAACAAATGGAGACAAAGATGAGGCCCTTTGAAAATTTGACCCTCCAGTAAAATCATACTTTAGAATCCTTCTTTTTTCCCCAAATTCACCATGACAGATGCTCCTTTCTGCAGCTTGGATGGCCAAAGAAGCAGAAAGAATAGCTATGACCAAGACTTCACCAAAGCAGGGAAGAAGTGGCAATGCTGTGTGCTCCTGTTTTTCCAGGAGTCTTGTGTCATGGGCAAGACGTTGTTAAGACTCCGCAGAAAACCTCGCAGTCCTGCTCAGCCAGAAAGGGGTTGGAACTGGAGAGCAGCTACCAACCCATATCCCCTATGTAACCCAGCTGAAACATCCACTCAGGACAGCATCAACTTTGGTTCTATGCCTTTCAACAGCCTCCTAGGGGTCAAGAACCAGACAGCATGGCAAACAGATCAGTAGCAGAAAAAGTAATGGGTCAAATATGCCAGCAATGCTGAGATACCGGCTTGCAAATTATACAGAGGAGCAGGTACTCCATGCAGATCCCCCTAGATCTGCAGGATGGGGTGACTGGTGCAGTCAGAGGCCCACACTCCCTGTGCCCTTCATGCATGTGTGCACTGGAGCGCTCTTACATGACTCTCTGCCTACACAGGGTGCCACATTACTCTGCTGCATCATAATGGGTAGCTAGTGCTCATTAAGTGCTTTGAAGATTAAAAGCATAGATACAAGTGCTAAGGATTGCAGTTATTATGAATATGTAATACTATTGCAAAGGGGGAAGGATGAGTTGCTTTTCCATATTGATAAATGGAAAAAGCAGGTCATTTGCAAGAGAAATGGGTGCTTGGTCCTTTCTGAGAGTGAATACATATGCCAAAACGTGCTGAATCAACTGGTGAACTGGAATTGAGCTTTAACCATGCTAGGTCCTTCCAGCTTTTGAGCTTATTCCTGCAAGATGCTGGCTGCCCTCCACTCCTTATGCCTTCAACAGGAGCTCAGAAGGCTTAGCATCTTGCAAGGCTGATCCCTTAAATAATGCACCGAGGGAGGGAAATAAATGAACACAAACAGCAAAAGATCAATATTACAGCACCAAATCCTGAAGTCCCTACTCAGATTTCGCTCAGCCCTTACCCAAGGTCTTCAGTAGGGGGTTCTGCTTGAATAAGGACAAAGGAAAAACAAAGGGCCATATCTTTGGCATTGTTAAGGCTGCTTTGTGCTGTTTCAGCAGCACAAAGCAGCCTTTAGTCTGGCTTAACCAGCTAATGCATTGCAGAATCCATCAGTGCTCTCAGGCTGGGGTAGGAGACCTGATCCCAGTTCCCCAGCCTAAGGAGTGTGGCCAGGGTAAAGAACACTGGGCACAAATGTCCCTGCACTCCCTCGATTCCAGCATAGGCAATTGAAAGAGTCGGTGGCAGCAGGATATGCCTGTCCAACTCTGGAGGCTGCTGCTCCGATTATGCCAATGGCCAGCTGGCTTAAAGTCTGCTTTGCTCCCCACCTCAGCTGTGTTGAACTTTGGCCTTGATTGAGGACATAGCCCTGAGCAATCACTTCAGAATTTGATCCACAGCAAAGTATTTAACTCATTTCAGTGTATCCCTGGGCACCAATAACAGAACTAGTTCTTAATCATGCAAAACTCCCTGAAATGTATTGGGATGTTTCCCAAAAAAAGAACTGGTTAAAAACTGAGGCCTCCCCTGCATTCGTTTGCTCTTCAACAGGCAGGTGCCCCGAACCCACAGGGGCTCTGTGGTCCCCATTCCACATATATGGAGTGGATAGGGCAGGAGGTAGGCTGAGTATAGTGCGTTACCCCTATGCTCAGGGAACAGAGTAAGTTTCAGCCTGCTCTAAAGTGTCGGACACCCCTTTCCTCCCCTTAAGGGTGCTTCCTGGAATAGCTGCCAGTTGGGGTAGCCCTGTGGCAGGGCTTTTGCAAGGACTGATGAGCAGATGATCCTTGCCTTGGAGGATCCCCAGGATGCAGGATGGAGACATGTTGTCTGTTAAGCGTTTATTTAAAGCCTGCCTCTCTCTCACACCCTTCCAGCAAGATGTACACTAGGAGGGCTGCTCCCTGCGGAAACAAATCAAATATATAATTACAATGGAATGGGATTAAATCAAACCAAAGAGCTTAAATCAAACAGCGAAAAATTCTCTCCTGAGATGCACAAGCAGTTGTAATGACTATGTATTTCTATAGAGGTGCAGCACTCTGCAACAGGTCAAGTGCACCAACCAAGTCTGATTAAGAAATGTGTCTGCAGCTCCCCTTGACTTCCGTGGGATTTGTGGGTACTCAGCACTTCTTTGGAAATCAAGCCATTCTAATCTTTCCTGCCCCCAAGAACTCACAATCTAAGGGTCTGATCCAAAGCCCACTGACATCAATAACACTGGAAAGACAATCATTCCCATAGGCTTTGGCTCAGTGGAGCAATTCAGAATGAACATGGATTGTCTTGTGGCATCAATCCTTCACAGGAGAGGCAAGTTTTCAAGACTTCTTATGAAGGAGGTGCCAGGCAGAGAGAGCCTGGGAAATGTTAATTAGGAAGTTGTTCTAAGTGTGTGCAGTGGCACAGAAGAAGGCACAATGGTGGTAGTGGGCGAAAGAGACACAGGGAGTGGCAGGAAAGAAGCTTGGGTGGAGTGTAAGGAGAGGGAAGTGGTGTAGGAGGAAATGTGGGGAAAGATGCTGAGAAGCTTATTAAATTGCAATGCAGACTGTAAATTTTGTCCCCAAGCAAAACACCTCCATACACCTGCCAGGTCAAGCTAATAAAGACAACTCGGTATTCCCTCTCTCACAAAAAATTAATAAACAGCTTCTGTACAACAATTCAGCTAATAAATTGTAGTTTGCATCATCACATACGGCGATTGCAGCTATTCCAATAAAACATGCCTTCGATTTTACAGGGTTAGCTTCTTCGAACCCAGCCTGGTACATAGTGCACGGTACGTATTGCGTGTGGTACTTGGCAGGAGTTGGGGATGGATGTGTGTCATTAAGGACAGCGAGTGCACTCTGTGAGCTTGCACGCATTTCTGAAGCTCCAGTGAGGCTACTCATGTACATAACATTAAGCATGTGTGTGACGGGTTGGATCACAGAAACCCCCTTGGGAGCTGCCACCTGATGTACCAAGACTACCCCTGCTCCTGTTTTCCCTGCCAGCTCAGGACTCCAGCACCCTATCTTGCTGAGCCAGACACTCCCGTCTGCTCCAACACAGACCCACGGTCTGAATCACTTGCCCCGAAGCTGCAAGTTTACCTGAAAACAGCTCACAGAAGTGTGCTTGTCTTTAGCACTCAGATGCCCAACTCCCAATGGGGTCTAAACCCAGATAAATCCATTTTACCCTGCATAAAGCTTATGCAGGGCAAACTCATAAATTGTTCGCCCTCTATAACACTGATAGAGAGATATGCACAGTTGTTTGCTCCCCCAGGTATTAATACATACTCTGAGTAAATTACTAAATAAAAAGTGATTTTATTAAATACAGACAGTAGGATTTAAGTGGTTCCAAGTAGTAACAGACAGAACAAAGTAAGTCACCGAGCAAAATAAAATAAAATGCGCAAATCTATGCCTAATCAAACTGAATACAGATAATCTCACCCTCAGAGATGCTTCAGTAAGTTTTTTCTCAGACTGGACACCTTCCAGGCCTGGGCACAATTCTTTCCCCTGGTACAGCTCTTGTTCCAGCTTAGGTGTTAGCTAGGGGATTCTCCATGATGGCTTCTCTCTGCACTTTGTTCTGTTCCACCCCTTTATATATCTTTTGCATAAGGCGGGAACCCTTTGTCCCTCTGGGTTTCCACCCCCCCTCACTGGAAAAGCACCAGGTTAAAGATGGATTCCAGTTCAGGTGACATGATCACATGTCACTGCAAGACTTCATTGCCCACTTGCCAGCACACACATATACAGGAAGACTCACAGGTAAACACAGCCATCTGCAGATAATGGTCCTTGTTAATGGGAGTCATCAAGATTCCAAACCATCATTAATGGCCCACACTTTACATAATTACAATAGGCCCTCAGAGTTACATTTTATATTTCTAGTTTTAGATACAAGAGTGGTACATTTATACAAATCAGGTGATCATACTCAGTAGATTATAAGCTTTGTAATGATACCTTACAAGAGACCTTTTGCATGAAGCATATCCCAGTTACGTTATATTCACTTATTACCATATTTTTCTAAAACTATCCCAGTTACATTATATTCACTTATTATCATGTTTTTATAAAACCATATAGACTGCACAACGTCACAATGTGCATAAGTGTTTGCAGGATCATGGTATAATTGCAATTTTCAGTAGAATGTAACCGACAGATTAGATACATACACCCAGCAAATGCAAAAATTACTACAATACTGTCCTTTTATCTCCATCCATAAGGACACTGGAAAATTAGACTAACTCAGAGCTAGTCTGACAAAGCTGTTTTTTTATTGTTGAATAAATATTAGCAATTTGTTTTTGCAATATTTATATCAACTCTAGAGACAGTCAAAGAATAATTGGCAAAGAATTCATTCAATAATTTTTCTTTCCCATTGATTGTCAGAGAAATTATTTGCAAATACATGCTTTCAGTATTCATCCAGCACTAGACTAAACACTTTCTACTCAACTTGGTTTTCAGCATCATGTTTCAGTTTATAGTTCTATTTTTCCCTGGGCAAAGTGAGCTAGAAGTTGGGCAGCACTCACAGATTCCTACTGAAAATGCTTGATAAAGTTTTTTTAAAAAGTGGAAGTGATAAAAGATTATAAACTTCACATAGGCCAGATTCAGCTCTCATTAAAGTCAATGGGAGTCTTTCCATTGACTTCAACAGCAGTTGAATTAGGCCCTATGATATTAACAGTCTTGAAGGATTATTTAGTAAACTTTTGTACTGCAAAAAGCTATGACTGGCCACTATTTAATTTTGCAATTACTAAAGGATGGTCTTTACCCTGAGGTAGAGAGAGGTCAATTCCTAATCCTGTGGCTAGGCAGCATCAGATTTTTCCCTGTGGTGCTCAAAGGCAGCTAGTTGCAAAATACATATGTGCAGTGTGACGTTGTGCAGTCTATATGGTTTTATAAAAACATGATAATAAGTGAATATAATGTAACTGGGATAGTTTTAGAAAAATATGGTAAAAAGTGAATATAACGTACTGGGATATGCTTCATGCAAAAGGTCTCTTGTAAGGTATCATTACAAAGCTTATAATCTACTGAGTGTGATCATCCGATTTGTATAAATGTACCACTCTTGTATCTAAAACTAGAAATATAAAACATAACTCTGAGGGCCTATTGTAATTATGTAAAGTGTGGGCCATTAATGATGGTTTGGAATCTTGATGACTCCCATTAACAAGGACCATTGTCTGCAGATGACTGTGTTTACCCGTGAGTCTTTCTGTATATGTGGGTGCTGGCAAGTGAGTATTGAAGTCTTGCAGTGACATGTGATCATGTCACCTGAACTGGAATCCATCTTTAACCTGGTGCTTTTCCAGTGAGGGGGGGTGGAAACCCAGAGGGACAAAGGGTTTCCGCCTTATGCAAAAGATATATAAAGGGGTGGAAGAGAACAGAGAGGGAGAGGAGCCATCATGGAGAATCCCCTAGCTAACACCTAAGCTGGAACAAGAGCTGTACCAGGGGAAAGAATTGTGCCCAGGCCTGGAAGGTGTCCAGTCTGAGAAAAACTTACTGAAGCATCTCTGAGGGTGAGATTATCTGTATTTAGTTTGATTAGGCATAGATTTGCGCATTTTATTTTATTTTGCTTGTGACTTACTTTGTTCTGTCTGTTACTACTTGGAACCACTTAAATCCTACTGTCTGTATTTAATAAAATCACTTTTTATTTAGTAATTTACTCAGAGTATGTATTAATACCTGGGGGAGCAAACAACTGTGCATATCTCTCTATCAGTGTTATAGAGGGCGAACAATTTATGAGTTTGCCCTGCATAAACTTTATGCAGGGTAAAACGGATTTATCTGGGTTTAGACCCCATTGGGAGTTGGGCATCTGAGTGCTAAAGACAAGCACACTACTGAGAGCTGTTTTCAGGTAAACTTGCAGCTTTGGGACAAGTGATTGAGACCCTGGGTCTGTGTTGGAGCCGGACAGGAGTGGCTGGCTCAGCAAGACAGGGTGCTGGAATCCTGAGCTGGCAGGGAAAACAGAAGCAGGGGTAGTCTTTGCACATTGGGTGGCAGCTCCCAAGGGGGTTTCTGTGATCCAACCCGTCACATGCAGTATGGCAGAGTTGCCCATTTTGTAAGTATGTTAACGTACGAGTGTCTTGACTCCTATATGATTAATTGCTCAGCCTCAGCGCTGAGCTGGAACAGGTGTTTACATTGTAATTTCCCTGAGCCAGCTCTACTGCTGATGTAATTCAGTTTAGTGATTTGAGGATCTGGCCCCATTTTTTAAGGAAAAGTGGAAAGCAAACGGGAGAATAAAAAAAAATGAAACTAAATCACAATTCTCAGCGCTGATTTAACTGCGCATTTCCCTAGCTGTGGTGTGTTAGTTAGAAGGGCATGCAATCTATGGGTCTCTGCACTGAAATAGCCACACAAAGGACCCAGTAAGGATCAGGACTCCATTGTACTAGGCACAGTACACATATAGAATCAGATACAGCCCCTACCCTGTAGAAATTACAAGCTAAAAAGACACAATAGACTTTTGGCAAATGTTGGAAGCCATGGGTGTGGTGGAGTGTTTTCTTCATTCTGCACATGGATGAAGTGCAAATTCAGCTCTGGGAGGGAAGCAGGTGAATGTACAGACAAAGCACTACCAATTGCCAGGAAAACCTCCTCCTCCAATCCAGCCTAGAAAACTCTCCTGACTAGAAGATAATTGCAGATATAATGATGTAGACGGCAAATATTAAAGAGGGCAAGATGATTAGGTTTAGTCCTAGATCCTTCTCCCCATCTTTGCAAACTCATTTGGCAAGCTCAGCTCAGGGCCACTGCAACAAGCCTACTTAGAAGGCCTTCTCCATAGTGCTCTTAGTATTCTGTTTCTGCTGAACCCAAGCTTTAGACTTCAAGCTTGAACATAAACAACTAGGTAAAGAAGGAGGCACTGATGTAAGATGCTATGTGCCTAACTTTCCACCTAAACATATGGCACATTACATCTTACAGAAATCTTTGCATCTGAAAATAATGGGGCTCTGAGCTGGCTGAGGCCTTAGGAGGTCCAAAGCACAGCTTATTTTCAAAACATCCAAAGCTCTAGACATTAGGCATGTGTAAATTAAGTGGAGTGAACTCTGTATGTGTGTATATATATATATACACACACACACACACATATACACACACATGTTTTTCAAAAGTGGCTAGTGATTTTGAGTATCTCAGTTTTGGGGTGCCCAACTTGAGGCACCTGAAAATGGACTGCTTTTCAAACAGTGCTGAGTGAGCCTCATGGAAAATACCCCATCCATCTTTAAGGTTTCTCAGGTTGGGCACCCAAACTCACTAGTCACTTTTGAAAAAGGTAGTCATTTACATAAACAAACACACATATCACCACAGGCAGTTCACTCTACTTATGGTTTAGACATGCCTAGTCAGGAAATGTACCTAATTGGGATATCTGAACTGAAGATCAATGACACTTACTAGCAATCACTTCATCTTGATGTGAATGGTAATTCCACTTAATTGGGATCTTTCAGTGTGATTTAGTGGTTCTTAATACTGCTTGGGGGTTTTTTGTGTCTCAAAATGGCCTTGTCTGTCTGCTCCTTTTAAAACATTTTCAGTTCTTCCTTAGTAATGACACAGGCAAAACTGAGAAGAGCTCTGAATAACCTCTAAAGCTTGTCTCTCTCACCAACAGAAGTTGGTCCAAAAAAGATATTACCTCACCCGCCTTGTCTCTCTAACAGGCAGAACTGGCTGTTAGTAGGTGTTCAACGAGCAAACTACCTGCCACTGGGACTGTAGCAACAGATTCATTCTCTATCCCAGTACATATGGTACAGCCTACTACCTCTGTGAGCCTGTCCAGTATGTCGGGAACTCACTGTGACCTACCAGAAAGCTCTGTTAATACTGAAATGATGTTTTCTATTAACTATTCTGTTTAATTAGGGCAAAAAGACATGCACCAGGATGTCCCAATTTAGCAACTTCTCATGTGTAACTTATGGCCATAAAATTTACCAGAATAAATATATATTTATCCATCCACCCATGGATACATCCCACACTCATATGTATAAAACCTGATTTCAGATGTATACATTAGCTGAGCTGCTAAGAGTCTACTTTAAGGGCTACCAAACTAGACACTTAAAAATAACTACTTTAAAAAAACTGTCAGATTTTTCATATGATTCAGTAAAAGGCAAATCTGGGTTTGTAGTTACAAAATGAAATGTTTCCAAGTTGATAATCTGATTATTAGAATTAGGTTTGCAACCTCTTCCTCTGTGCAAAGCAACAGAAGTAAGGCAACTCAGGCTCAAGTGCCCTCTCACTTTACTTGTACCTGAAGATAAAGCATCTTCCCCTACCACAGCTGGGCAACCATTCTCAGCAGGGCTTGAACTTGGCAGGTATAAGTGGAATGACAAATCAACACTTCTATCAACTGCTGGTTGAAAAAAAAAAAGGAGCTAAAAATCATGGGCCAATGGTAAAGAATCACAGCAAGAGTCACTCTCTCTTAAGACTGAACAAAAAGATCAGTTAGAAACAAGAGAACAGCAACATCTCCAAAGCTTCTCTCCCTCTGCTTTAGTGCAAAGCTTCTGTTTAGAACCATCCTGCCTGACTTCCTGCTAAGATTTAAAGAACTAGTACACATATCTTTAAGGATGCAGGGAGAGGAGAGTTGGAAAAAGTGGGGAGAAAGTGGCAAAGTAGTGTGGGAGGTGGATGACTTCTTCTTACCTTAATTGTTAATATGTTTATGGCCTAAAAGTAAGAGTCCAGATAGCCCTATAATTTAATCCTAGCCTAGCATAACTACAGATGCTAGTCTTATCCTCCAGCAGAAAGTTCCATGCATTAATTATATGATGCACTTTAAAAATCCTCATATTTTCTGTGCTTGTTGCCTTTTAATTCAGTGTCCTCTTGCTCCAGTTTTATGGGAAATGGTAAATAGGAAGGTTCAATCAACTTTCTCAATACCATTCATTATTTTAAATTATTCTATCTTATCTTACTCTTTTCCTTTACAAATTAAACAGTCTTAGTGTAGCTAGCCATTTTTCTGTGTATAGACATCTATATGTGTCTTCGGTCTACTTGTATGCAAATACTTATGCTAAATCGCTATTTGTGTTTCTGTGTAACTATGTGTGGGCAAATATCTGCATGAATCTATGTCTGTGCATAAATGTTATTAAATCTCTGCGCTGGAAAATATGTGTATGTGTCTAAAGTGTGTGGGTGTGTATAAATGCCTCCCTATATGTAAATGTATGTGTTACCACCCCCTGTAGTTGCCAGAAGAATTTAGCTCTTCATTAGTGCTTAGTTTTCTGAAGCCTGTTTTTTGGAGGTTCAGTGTTTAGTCATTAGAAAGAAAAGGGGGAGGTTAAAACACAGAAGTACATTTTCCTGGAAACCGGCACGTTTCCTTTGCAACTTTTATTGGCAAACCTGGCCACCAGTGAAAGCATTCCTTGGCATTGCCTAGAAAATAATGGTCTTGCTAAAGTGGCACTGCTTTCCTGTAGTGTTCACTTTTAATAAATAGAGTTGTTTCAGGAAGTCTGTGCCTTTTGGCTAAAATTCAAGGTTCTCAACAAAAAAAGAGACTGGCCTAAGGATTCTTTTTCCTCTTTGGGGTGGGGAGAAGGGAGTGGGTGTCATTGATGGGTGGATGTTGGAGGGAAAGTGCTGTAATTAGTTGATGGATGTTGAGGCTGGGTTGTCTGCTGTTTGATGGGTTTGGGTATGACTGGAGGATGCTGAGGTGGGGGAGCAATTGGCTGGTGGGGTATTTGGTTGGTGTAAGGCAGTTGGGCTGGGGATTCCTTGCCAGTGTTGGAGGATGATAATTGTGCAGGGGAATTTGGACGTGGGTAGGCAGGATGGTGTGTTTTGGTTGAGTAGGTGATATATATTTTGTGTGGGTGGGTTGGGAGTTATGTTGGCTAGTGTGTGTTTATCGACTGTAGGCTAGTGTGGGTTGTTGGGGTGTTGGCAGGAGATGTGTGCATATGTGTTTGTTGCAGGGAGCACTGAGAGTGTCCTAGGGAAGAATGAGAGAGACAAGGTGCAGGATGTAATATCTTTTATTGACAGGTTTCAGAGTAGCAGCCGTGTTAGTCTGTATCCGCAAAAAGAACAGGAGTACTTGTGGCACCTTAGAGACTAACAAATTTATTAGAGCGTAAGCTTTCGTGGGCTACAGCCCACTTCTTCGGATGCATATAGAGTGAAACATATATTGAGGAGATATATATACACACATAAAGAGAGCATGCTCTCTGTATGTGTGTATATATATCTCCTCAATATATGTTTCACTCTATATGCATCCGAAGAAGTGGGCTGTAGCCCACGAAAGCTTACGCTCTAATAAATTTGTTAGTCTCTAAGGTGCCACAAGTACTCCTATCTTTTATTGGACCAACTTCTGTTGGTGAAAGAGGCAAGTGTTGGCTCTACACTGAGCTCTTCTTCAGGTCTGTGGAGCTCAAAGCTTCTCTCTCTCACCAACAGAAGTTGGTCCAATATAAGATATTACTTATTACCTCACTTACCTTGTCTCTCTCATCTCCTGGCACCAGCCCCGCTGCAAAAGAGTGGGGAGGAATGGCCAGCTAAGAGCCCAAGCCCAGCCATACAGAGCCTGGAGGGGTTTGGGATCGCATAGCTCATTGAGGCGCCTGCTCAGCGACATTGCTTAAATCCTGGCTTTACCGCCACTTGCTGCTCCTCCTGGAGCGAGGAATGGCCGGCAAACACGGGAATGGGGGGACAGCGGATCCTGTAGGTGGAGATGGAGGGAAGACGGCTGTGCCCAGGGACTCGAGGCATGTGTCTAACCTGGTCCATCAGGGGGCGCTCCAGCCACAAGAAGCGCCTGAACTAACCGCCCAGGTGGTCGCCAGCTGGAAAAAAAAGGGCAGAGCGAGCGCACTGGAGACCCAGAGGCTCCCAGCCCGCTGGGCGGCTGCATATGCAGCAAGTCCAGCCCCAAGCCACGTGCAGGAAACGGGACATCATCGCCCAAGGGAGGGTGGGAGGTAACAGTAGCGACAGGATGTGTGCCCTGGACGCCTCTGGTGAAAGGCATAAGAGATGGGACTGTAATCAGTTCAGTAATGGGAACTGGACTCGTGTAAAAAAGCAGATGGATCCCGAGGGGTGAATATGTAGGAGCTGCTTGAAGTAGCCACAGGAAAGGAACACCCAGCGTAGAAACTCAGTGTATCTTTCTGTCAGGCGATAACATCTGAACTTACTGCTTCCATCTCGGCTTACTTTCCGAGACTCTGGTCTCAATGACTAATCCTCTAGGAGTGGCACTTGGCAGCATCCCTTCCGCAGGTTGTGAATTTGCAGATGCTTGTGAGGAGCGTCCAACTTCCCCAGCAAATAACTCTGAGAGAGACCTGCCTGCTTTGGCATGACTTACTGAAGCAGAGGTGCTTTAAAACAAATCAGTCAGTATTCGTTTCCAAACTGGGGTGTGTGTGTGTGTGTGTGTAAACCCACTGACTATTGACTAATATAAGCAGAGACTGACTGCAAGCTTTCTTTGGTAGCCTACCACTGAACTGCCTGCCTGTTATCCACTGACTTGCTAAACGCCTATCACTCCCAGCCTTCACCAGCGGGGAACTGTCGCTTCATTCTCACGTAAATAAACCATTGGAAACAAATAAGTCTCTCCCTTCCCCACCCCCTGTCCGCAATAAGGGGAGGAGAGCAGCAGCAGCCCAATGGCTCCGTGCTACTTGTCAATGTGTGTGTTCAGTTACTGGATGCCGGAGAACCCAATGGATTCAGCCCCCTCCACCTTTTCTGCCTCTCCCTAGAGCTTCTGAGAGACAGAGAAAGGAAGTTAGCAAGGAAGGAAAGGGAATACAAAAGAGACAGGAGATGGACCTTGAAGAGAAATAGGAGATAAATTCAGCCCTGGATATTTCTCATCTTTTTAGGAGAGACGTAATTTCTCATCTTCCCCCAGATATTAGCACTTTGCAGATGCCAATGGTTAGAAAACTCACTGGGTTATTATCTCCCCTAGGAACTTGCATTTTTGAAGTTATTAGACTTGCATTTTAATAGCTAAATAAATAATTAAATAAAGAATTTTTAAAATCCTGGATCCCATAGGCATTTTATGTGTTTTAATGATCTATTCATGTCATCATTCAGTCTTAAACTATTCTTCAGAGAACAATATTTTTATAGAAAACCAAGTAATATTTTGCCAAGACAATTATTGTGGAAAGATGGGAAGCACCGTTTGCAAAACAATGTAGGGTCTCGATTTTTCTTTGTAGATTATTAATTGTATATACTGTGTAGATTTAAAATACAAGTTATTCCTTCTGTGAAATAAGTCACCAATTACTGTCATCAAGCTAAAATAAAAATTCCCTTTTTCTTCAACTGGAATAGAAAGTCAAATGATGCAAGAGGTTTTTCATTATTATTTAATTCAGATGATAAACTAAAAAGTTTTCCCTGGATTCAAAGACTCCGTAGCTACACGCTTACAATGGGCAATAAAATAATCATATTAGCTAACGCTCATTAGATTTGATTACTTTGCCGTTAAAACAGACTTTCTCTGGAGTTCTCGTGCGTTATTTTTGTGTGCAAAGATCAGAAATAATGTATTTGTAATAATAGGAAATTACCTATTCTTAGCAGCAACATAGATCGATTTGAGCAGGTTTAATTGGGACAATAGGTTTTCAGCTGCTGAACCACAGTATATTTTCATCCGAAAGGATATAACTTAGATAATTTTTTTCACATCTTAGCTCATAGAATGAACTGCACTACCGTTTGGGAAACATGATGGAAATCCTTATCCTGAGATTCAAGGAACCGGGATTGGGTAGGGAGATAGAGGTGTGAATTGCAGGGATACTGATGTGATGTTAAAAGCGAGAGAGAGGTGAAGCTCTGAGTAGGTATAAACATAAATAGCCTCAGGCTGAAAAACATTTCACCTCTAGGTCTTTGAGCAGAGAGGAACCCCTTCAGCAAATTGTTTGGATCCACCTGTTGGCTTTAACCACTTTAAATGTTATTCCTTCACCGGGTTGCTGTGATATTATCTTTCCATCATCTAAATAAATAAGGTTAAGAGCAAATGCAACAAACGCCCCCACAATGGCTTCACTGCCCTTTGCACAGCTTTAAAAAGGACGCTGAATAGTTAATTCCAAGAGGGATTTTGGTTCCACAATATACACGATTGTTAACCTTACTCAAACGATTTCGTTTCTGTCCCACACCAAAAACATACCTCAAAATGTTACTCTTTCATCTAGAGGCCATGGTGGGTACGACAATAAATAACAAATAAACAAGTCATCTGAAATTCATTCCTGTCCTGCACTTGAGTATGTAAAACACAAACACAAATTACTTTTCCTGGATTGTATCCAAAATTAAACCAGTCAGAAAACTGATCTTTCTGCTTCTATAAAACTGTTTTCCCTAAAACTGTTTGCGCGTGCCAGTTACTAGTTTCACAAAGGCAATTTTTGTACCTAAAGTAGAGAACCACAATGCTGCTGCTCTCAGATGTGTAATTTAACACACATTAGTTATTGCATCACTTCACAGTAATGTAAGAGCGTAGCTATTGCAAAATATATTAGATGCAATACATTCGGGATTAAATAATCCCAATAAAATAAATAATAATAATCTCACTTCAGAACCGTGAGCATTAAACGTACACAGTATCCTGTTCAATTTATAAATCACCGAAAGATAGGCTTTTTGGACACAACAGTACAATGGTTAGTGGAAATGAATGTGAAATACGTGGAAATGGTTTTAACTGCAGGTAAAATCGTGGGAAACACTGGATGACCTGGGTTCTATGTATATGCGTTAAAATGCTATTCTTTCTAGTCAAGCAAGTGAGAGATTTTGAAGACACATGTCGAAACTACATCGAAACTAATGAATAGGACAGTGCCACTGAGACGATTAATTCGTCAGTATTTGGGGGAAATGTAGAATTGGACAGGAGCAGGTGAAAGGATTCCAGAAGATCAAACACAACAGGCAAAACTGAATAATATAGTCACCATTAAAGGACTTTTGTTTATTACAAAAGTAGAACAGTTACATCTGAGTATGAACTGGAGGAAAGGTAAGAACATATCAACTTTTTTTTCCTTTTCCATCACTTGTTTTAATTACCAGTTGATTCATTATTCGAGAGAAAAGGTTTGACTTAAAATACTACCAAGCAAATCACGTTCCCTTAACACCTTCAGGTCTCTTCTACCTGTTGTGGTTTCGAGAACAATCAATCACTGTAAAAAGTGAGAAAATCAATGGAGCCAAAAGGGTTTTGTGACTCATCTTCAGAGTGAAAGTTTGTCACAAACCCAAGGGAGTGTGAAACTCATCTCTCACAAAACACACGTACTCAATACCATTTTTCCTTAACAAGTTCCCAGACGTCAGCACTTCAGCTTGTTCCTATCAACTGACCCACTATTTACTGCAATGAGATTGTAGAGGTAAAAAGCAGCAGGCTAAAAAAAGGGGGTGTAGGATTGGATTTCAGTCCAATCAGTTATCTTTAACGGCTGTCATTGTTCAACTCACAAGAAACTATTCATTTCCATTAACAATTTTCAAAAGTAAGAAAAATTCTCCTCCTCAGTCTTAAATCCACTTTAAATGTTAATCCAAACATTTATTTACAGCACAAATATTACTTCAGCCATTTAAACAGAGTTGGTTTTAGCAGAAATTAAGTCCTTAAAGTCGAGCCGTTAAACAATTTTGAACACACTTATTTTTCTCTTGTCAACAACACACCTGTTATGCCACTGATTCCGCGGTCTGAAATATCTTTCATACAAAAGTATGCTCGCTCGAGCTCTCTCTCAGAAAAAGGGGCTTAGCCTATCACACCCCAGCAGGTCTGTAAAGATTACCTGAACAAGCCGGTTAGAGACAAGTACAAAGACATCTGTCTGTGTTTATAAACAGCACAGGCAGCAGGCGCTTTCTTTGCAAACTGACAGAGGAAAGCCCTTCGTGGCCGATTAATAAAAAGGAGCTTTGCAGGACTCGTCAAAAGCTTGTCAAATGGAAGAATGGAATCCCTTCAGAAAAGTTTGGTCAGGCAGCTGCCTGTAAGGAGGCTGGTGCTGGTGAGGAGCGGGTCTCTCTCTCTTTCCCCCATCCCCTTTCTCCCCTTTCTCCTGCCTGGTGTGAAGATGGGGGTGGGTGGGTAACACCGATCTTCTTTTGCCATGGAGAGCAGCAAGTGAGCTCTGAGCACGTATATACGTGTGGAAGTTGTCTATATCCAGATATATCTGAAGAAGGTAAATGTGTAAGAAGGGGAGGAAGGGTGTTTGAGAGGCGAGGAACATATATCTGTGTATATCTGAGCAGAGGCGGGTGAGAGTGCGTGCAGAGGAATCATCTATATCTAGGTGTATGTGAAAAGTTGTCTCCTCCGAGACAGTACATCTGCACATAGGACTAGGCAAATGTGTTGAGAGAAATATATAGGTATGAATGCACGACCTGTATAGGAATGCGTGTGTGTATTTAATGTGTGCATTTGCAGGCCGGTGTACGTGATCTCTACTCTGTGTATGAGAGAGGGAGAAAGGCTGTGGCATGCGTGGAGAGCGATAGGTACTTGCGTGTGGGGGAGATTGTGGGCGAGTGTGTGTGGCCAGTCCCAAAGCTGGAACCCTTGGGGCTGCTGCTACTCCAGGGTCCCCCTCCCCCGCTTCCTCATTCACAGCCCGGCTCTCCCTTCTCATTGGCCGCCCGGCCTAGGCAGGGCGGAGCTCCGCAGCCGGAGGAGAAAAAAAACAGTAAGTGCGTAAAAAAGTCCTCGCCTTGGTGACGGATGCTCAAAAGTTCAGAAGTTTTTCCAATGCTTCCCAAAGCTGCCCGCGACCGAAAAAGAGACTGAAAAAAAACCCACCCCAAAACAAGTTGACATCGGTGGACCGGGAAGGTGGATATTTGTAAATTCCCCTTAGAAAGAAACAACCACTGTTGTCCCCTCCTGGGCAGAGACAACTTGTTGCCGATCGCGGTGGAACCAGGCGCTGGGAGCCGCTCGGCCCAGGGCGTTTATTTTGGCATTTGGAAGTGGCTTTCTCCGCGGCGAGTACTGGTGTGGAGTGCGGGGCTTTTGCTGGTGCCTTTTACCGGCCGAAGAAGAGGAGGCTTCCCCCCCCCCCCTCCGCGTTTGTGCGAGGCCGGGGGGTGACTGATCGCCGGCTGGAACTCGGTCTGGAGGGGCTGGGGGGGGGGAGGGAGGGAGGGAAAGTTGTTTGGTCCGGCGGGGAGGGTGGGGGAAACTGACGGGAGGACATGCAGGCTCGCTACTCGGTGTCCAGTCCCAACTCCCTGGGAGTCGTGCCTTACCTCGGCGGGGAGCAGAGCTATTATCGGGCCGCTGCGGGAGGGGGCTACACCGCCATGCCGGCCCCTATGAGCATGTATTCGCACCCGGCCCACGAGCAGTACCCGGCCGGCATGGCCAGAGCCTACGGACCTTATACCCCGCAGCCGCAGCCCAAGGATATGGTCAAGCCCCCCTACAGCTACATCGCCCTCATCACCATGGCCATCCAGAACGCGCCGGACAAGAAGATCACCCTGAACGGGATCTACCAGTTCATCATGGAGCGCTTCCCCTTCTACCGGGACAACAAGCAGGGCTGGCAGAATAGCATCCGCCACAACCTCTCGCTCAACGAGTGCTTCGTCAAGGTGCCCCGGGACGACAAGAAGCCCGGCAAGGGCAGCTACTGGACGCTGGACCCGGACTCCTACAACATGTTCGAGAACGGCAGCTTCCTGCGGCGGAGGCGGCGCTTCAAGAAGAAAGACGCCGTCAAGGACAAGGAGGAGAAGGACCGGCTGCACCTCAAGGAGCAGCCCCAGCCCCGGCAGCACCCGCAGGCCGAGCAGGAGAGCGGCGGGGCTGGGGGCGCGGCGGGGAGCGGGGCCGGCTCGCAGCAGCCGCCGCCGGTCCGCATCCAGGACATTAAGACCGAGAACGGCACCTCGTCTCCCCCGCAGGCCGTCTCGCCTCCCGGCGGGGGAGCGGCGGCCCTCAGCAGCGCCGTGCCCAAGATCGAGAGCCCGGACAGCAGCAGCAGCCTGTCCAGCGGCAGCAGCCCCCACAGCAGCCTCCCCTCCAGCCGCTCGCTCAGTCTGGAGGCGCCCGACCCGCAGCACCAGCCGCACCACAGCCAAGGCTTCAGCGTGGACAACATCATGACCTCCCTGCGGGGCTCGCCTCAGGGCGCCAGCGAGCTCAGCTCCAGCCTCCTCGCCGCCTCCGCCGCCTCCTCCTCTGCCACCTCGTCCCGGACCGGCATCCCCCCCTCGGTGGCCCTCGGCAGCTACTCCCCGGGCCAGAGCTCCCTCTACAGCTCGCCCTGCAGCCAGGGCGCCAACCCGGGCAGCGGGGCCGCGGCCGGGGGCACCTACCACTGCAACATGCAAGCCATGAGCCTGTACGCCGCGGCCGCCGCCGCTGGGGGAGGCGAGCGGGCCGGCCACCTGGCCAGCAGCGGGGCCAGCCCGGTGGAAGACCCCCTGCCCGACTACACCATGCCCAGCAGCAGCAGCGCCTCCTCGCTGAGCCACGGCAGCTTGAGCACGGCGGCCGGCCACCAGGAGGGGCACCACGCGCACCCCGCCGCGCACCAAGGGCGCCTGGCCTCCTGGTACCTAAACCAAGCCACGGCGGCGGGAGACCTGGGCCACTTGGCCAGCGCCGCCGGCTACCCCGGCCAGCAGCAGAACTTCCACGCGGTGCGGGAGATGTTCGAGTCCCAGCGGCTGGGCTTGAATAACTCGCCGGTGAACGGGAATAGCAGCAGCTGTCAGATGGCCTTTCCCTCCGGCCAGTCTCTCTACCGCACCTCAGGGGCTTTCGTGTATGACTGCAGCAAGTTCTGACCAAAACCGGTCCCAGCGGGCCCCCCACCCCACCCCGAACAATACAGAAAAAAGGCCAAACTTCAAGCAAGGACTAGATCTTTTCTTTAACAAACCAAGCCGCCTCCTGCAAGCAGCGAGCGAACTCTCGCATAGTTTGTACAGAGACAGCCAAAAAAAAATAAAAATAAGTCATGCCTTGGTTTGTTAAAAGGACAGTGTTACTCCAAATAACACGTAAGTTTTTTATTGCTTTTGAGAAATACTCTCTCCCTCCCCCATCTCATAAGGTATTATTATGCCCTGTGTTTAAAAGAGGATAAAAATATGCAGTATAGATTACAAGCTCCTCCCCCTCCTCCCCCGAAGGACTTGTTTTAAAATGTAAATTGCGACATAGTAATTTATTTTAAATTTGTAGTTGGATGTTGTGGACCAAACGCCAGAAAGTGTTTTCCCCCCGAAAACGGACATTACAATTGCCTGAAACGTTGATTTCTCTTTCATTACATATAAAAAGGGAAACTGTATTAATCTTATTCTATCGATTTTTTTCTTGAAAATATTCTGAGGTATTGCATTGTTTGTTTATTAATAAATTACCATTCAATTGGAATACCTGACACGTCTGGATACTTTCATACATTTTTTAAAATGAAAGACTTCATGGCTAACGTTGGCGATGGAACAACTCGTTCCCCTCCGCACAAATCCCAGCGACCGCTTAGAAACTGCCAGCTCGGCCTTTTTCTCTCTCTTCTGCAATATGTTCCACTTAGTCAGCTTGCTTTATCCGCTAGGAGAAAAAAATACTTTCCCATGGCAGATGTAACATGGCAAATAAACGAACACGTTTTCTTAGCACTGATTAGACAGGACCTGGGAAATATTTGACCATACATAATAGTATCACAATATGCTATATTTAATATATGCCTATATTGCTTATAGGGATATCTTAAATACTGTCTCCTATATATGCAATTTTCCCTCTGGGTAGTGTGTGTATATATACACACACACATACTTGTATCTAATCGACATAGTACAGATTTTATATAGGAGACATTCTATAATATATCTCTAAATGTAATGAAAGAATATAAAAGATCTGTGCTCTATAGAATTAATAATTATATACACACACACTAAACAGGTTATGTAATATACATTTTTAAAGTACAGTTTTAATCCTTTGTCTTATAAAATGAAGCCGTTATTTTTTTAAAAAAATCTCTTCCCTTCCCTGCCAACCTCAGCCCAAAGCTATTACTTTTTTTTCCTTTTTTTTTTTTTTTTTAATATAAAGAACGTTGCTGCTTTGTTGGAAATAACTAGCTGCTCTTCTGAATAAAATTATTTTAGGAGGACTTTGTATGGGAGAGTTGTTCTTACGTATTTTTTTCTTTCCCACCCCCATTTCTTTCTTTCTTAACTCAGAAGAAAATACCAGGGTAGATGACTGTTCCAGAGGGTGATGCCTTGTCAGATAAAGAATCTCGCCTTCTGGTCAATTTACAATTAGATCTTAGGGGCATTCAGGATCACCTTCTCCCTTTGTAAATAACTAAGAAAATGTAATAAATTCATTAGCTTAGAATGAGCCGCCCTGTCAGTCAGACTTTGGAAAACGATTATTTGATTACAGATATTTAGGGCCTAAAGTTTGCTTTAGATAATACAGTTTCCTATCAGCCGTTCTTATCTAAAGGCAACACTTAGCAGTAATTGCTGTTGCATTGTTAAAGATTACACTGTAAATAAATACATGGTAATTTCAGTAAAATCTTTTTATTTGGCTTCTGGGTCGCCTCTCCAAAGCAATAATCTAAAATTCAGAAAATAATATACAGCTCGAATACACGGTTCGATTTTCTTTCGCAAAAAGTGGTTTGGAATATATTTAATATAACCTCCTACACGCTTACTCTCCCCCCCCCCCCCTTTACTGGCTCTAAGTAGCTATTGTGTATATATTTACACAATATAGTTTAGTCGATAAAGATGAAATTGAGATAACAAGGTTTTGTTTGTTGTAAAGCACAGCAACAATCTAATCTCTGTTTGCCAATTATTTTTCTCCATCAGAAGCGATACAAAATGTTGCATAGCAAAATTTCTAGGCTTGTTAACTTTATTACTGAGAAAGTGACGTTTACTAATTTTTAGATGGGAGTAGCTTGATGTTTAAGTACCCCCAGGCTTCAAACAGGTGCCGATTCTTTCGTGACATAAATATTTTTATATTTGTAGCCTAGGCTGACCAGACTGAGATCAGTCCCTGGAGGAAGAGATTCTTTGACTTACTTAAAAACGGAGGGATATTTCCACTCTAGCGTTTCAGCTCTTTCTGTTTTAAAAGCAGATCAGAAGCATGACAGCAGCAGCAACAAAACTGTGTTTACCATGGAGCTGTCTGTATGGTAATTTCTTTGACTTTTTCCATTTAATTAACTTAATTATAGACTGTACCGAGATAATTGCCCGTGCCATTTGTCTGTTAGACTCTGTTGCTTGTGATTGTTATTGTTTTAGTTGGTTAAAACTAGGTTCCAAAGTCTTCAGTTGTTGTCTCAGCGGTCTGCAAAAATAAAATGTTAAGGGGAGGGCGGGAATAAATAGCACAGCAAACCAGTGTTAGCTTTGATTGTTTAATCACCCGTTGGATTGCGAGCGGGGTTAGTCGGCGGGGGAGTTTGAACAAGCGTAGGATAATTACTCCTACTGTCAAAGCAGCCCAGGGGCTCTAACAGAGACGACCCGCTTGCCCCATGAGTGGCTAAGCACCAACGCCTGGTGAACACGGCTATGCTCTTTCTCTCACTGTCTCTCTGAAAATTGGCGTTGCTGGCTTCTGTGAGCTGAGCCTGCCTGATCCAGGCTGTTGTTATTAACTATTTACTCATCAATTGCCGCCTTCTTTTGTTGTGAAGACACACGTGGGCTGAGGAGCACAGTCACAGGTGGAGAGATCAGAGACATTTCATTCTTCACGCGTCACAGATAGTTGGACTTTGCCTTGTTGCGTTCCTAACAGCCCCTCTTCGTTTAAACAGGAAAAAAAAACAAGAGCTGATGTTTCAGACGGTTCTGTGCTGCTCCTTTGGGCTGTGTGACCTGATTGTGCATTAGATGTTAGCAAATGAAAACATCTCAATCAGTTTATCGGGTATTTCCATTGATTTGTGTGTGCACGCGCGCAGTTGTAATACATACAAGGCGCTGGTGGTATTACTACAACGCTAAGGCAAATGGCTCTCCCTCATTTCGTTTAGGAAGGAAGAAGTGCATTTGCTAGCCGCACACTTTTTTTAAACGCAGAAAATGAGAATGTAAATAATATTAGTGGGTGCTTAGAGTCTCCGTGGTAGACAGTGACTCAGAGCAAATTGGCAAAAGTTACCTCAATAGACAGCTAGGTAATATAATTAGGTGCTCTCCTACTGTTGATCAGCTGTTCTGATACAACTTTCAACCTAACATTTAGAATAACGATGGGAGGGAGGGCAATAAAAAGTTGCTTTTGGCCCGTGATACGTTGCTGCTGATAAAGGCTAAAAGGCTCGGAGACGATTGGGAGTCTTTGTTAGGAAAGTTTTTGGACTCTGGCAAATGTTGACAGGGGTTCTTCTTTGCAGTTTGCTGCGTTTCCCTCCTTGTAAGCAAACATTTTGCCTTTAGGACATAAACTTCCAGCAGTTCAGAGAGGGAGCCCAGCTCAGAACAAGAGATCACCCTTGACGTTCATTCAACCAATAATAGATTCTTTCCCTCCCCCCTCCCCCCGTGAGAAATAGGAAAAGCAAACCATACATTCTTATTATACACGATAACCACCCAGTAGCGATCGGTCTGACACCAAGCTCAAGTAGAGATGAGTATCAAACCCTGTAATGAATTTGCAAGGAACTGGATCCAATGAAGCAGATGAAAGATGCATCTATGAACCCCTTGCATCTGTGGTGTTATCCTTCAAACAGAGTGGGCCACATTCTGCACTGACATACATCCCGGGTATCTGCATAACTTCAGTGGGGTTGAGTAGGTAAATGGTTAGCTAAATGTTTGGGTCAGTATTTTTAAGTTAAAACTAAATTTGAAAACACTATTAACTATTTGCTTTTCTCTCGGGGAAAAAATTGTTCTTATTTTTGGCCCTAGATAATATTGTATTTTAGCTGATTAAATATGATTATTTCCTAATCCATCAGTTAAACGAAGCCAAAATTAATTTTAAATTCCATTAAATAGAAAGGGGAAATGCTCCTTTCCTAGATAATTTCCCTCTTTTATCTTAAAAAAAAATGTATATTTTTCACATAGAGAAATGGCGCATTTAAATAATTTAAAAGCCTCGTTGAACATATTTACATTTATTTACCCACACATGCCAGGTAAGAATAAAACTAAACTGGCGGGTATATTTTTGTTCAGGATGCAATATATTCGTTAACATTATCTCAAGGCTTTACTGAATACTCGCGAAGTTCAGAAAAAATATGTTTCAAAGGAAGCTTGAGAATATTTTTTTCCATATGTGGACTTCAACGTCATAATCTTCGCGTGTTATTAGTAACCCTTGTGGTTTACATTTTATTCAAATCCTTTTTAGTTCCAACAACAATCTCTCTTTTCCTTTGTTCTCTCGTCCCTTCCCGCCTCCCCCCTCCGCCCCCCCCCTCCCCCAATGCTAAAGCTGAATTGAGCGAACATTCTGTTTATGGAAAGCCACCTCAAGGCTTCAATCATTTTGTGTGTTTCAAGTTACACGCTCTAACATGGGCCCATATTTTGTGGCTAATATTTCTAATGTAACCAGTTACTTAGCATTAGGATATAGAAAAAAGTGTATTGTTCCGGATAACACCTGAACGTTAGTTATGCATTGAATAAGACAGTATATGTGTCATGTGTAGGTGTGAGTGAGAGCGTGCTTGCATGACTTTTAGAAATACTTGCTCCCATGGCAGTGTATTAAGTCATAGCGTGCCCTCCAGGTTTATCCAGATTTCATTGATTTTTAGAAGGAGGAACTTCTCATTTAAAATTTCCCCATTATTGTAGCTGGTTCATTTTTGTTCTCTTTCAGGTTCATTCGTTACGGTTCAGTCCATTGCTCGTTTTTTAACTTCTTCTTTTTAAGCCGAGTTCCTTAATAAAATAAGTGGGTCAAATAAATTTTACGATTCTTGGTAGGTGCTTGAAGCATATGTTTAAGTGTGTGTGTATGAGCGAGAGAGATGGAACTAGGATATGGCTTTATCAGGGCGGGCGCGAGAAACCTGCTAACCAAGAGCTTTCTATATATGAAAAAGCATAATGCGACCGCTCACCTTTTTCCTGGCTGGAGTAACAGCTGTAGTGGAATAGGACCATTTTCTGTGCTATCCCAGAATTTTCCTCGATCATTTATCTGTGTCTATTCCAAATATCCTCTCCCTCTTGCCGCTTACCACAGCTCTCTGTGTGTTTGCAGAGGCTCGAGCTCAGGAGTGTTTTAATGTGCTGGCAAATACGCACAAAGGTAGCGCGGTGTTGGGATGAATTTTGTCCCTCCAGTTTTAATTATGATCAGGCTCATAAAGCCATTCTCTTCTTTCCAAAGTCATAAACAAACGTCGCGTTAGGTCGCGATTGATGGTGTCTCGTGCCATAAAAGCCGGCCAGGTCAGGAAGGAATAAAATTCAATCAGAGCTGCGGCATCATTTTTCAGGGGATGGAAAGACAGAAAGGGAGACGGAGGTCAAGGGAGAGGATGTCACCATTTCACAACACACCGGAGGAGGAGGAGGGAAGCGTTAATGAGCTATTGTTTTTATCAAGTGGAGTCTGATTTAATCAAACAATCGCTAGATGAGTGGGAGAGGGGTGGAAGACTAGGCGGGCGAGTTTTAAATCCCAGCTCTTTGGGTATTAGCACCTCTGAGCCCACTCTTACCCATCTTTACACGGGTGGTTCCTTTATTCAGTGGGGGCTAAAAGGGTGAGGGAAGTGTTGTAGGAGCATGCAACTCTCTAGTACAGGAAAGTCTGGCTGTGTTAAAAGTGTATTAATCGAGTGTTCCTGGGGGAAATAAGTCCTAATGAGCCGAACCCTGACAATTTGTGGGATCAGAAGACTGGATCAGGGGCTTATCAGGGATCGGTGAAGAACAGTTCAGTGATTATTTTTCTCCTTTGTATCAGTCTTATAATTTATGTTTTAAAATGGCTCACTGGACAAAACAAAACCCTACACAAATCATCATGTGAGTGTTAAGATCTCTTGACTTGCTGGTGGAGACACTGCTCGGTTTTTGTTTTGTTTAAAACAAAACCTCCCTCCCACCATTGTTTTCCTTTAACCATTAACATAATTTTGTATGAGCTGTCCTGGTTTTAGCATGGGTGAGTTGTGCTAGGTTCCGATTTAATATTTGCTTGATCCTTTTGACAAAGGCTGTTTGAGCTGCTGGGCCGAGTTTTCCTTCAGTGTCATGCTGGTGTAAACGGAAAGCAGAATTCGGCGCAACCGATTAGAAATAATGGGGAGGGGGGCTAGATGAGGGAGAGGTTTAAGGGGATATATTGCACAGCCCCGCAGGCGTCACCAAGTTCAGCACACCCAATCTATGAAAAATCAGTAGAGGACTAACAAACGAGCTGACAGTCCAGTTGTGGGTTGGTTTTTGTTTGTTTGTTTGTTTGTTTTGGTTTTTTTGTCTTCTTGTTGTTGTTGTTGTTTTGTTTAAGAAAGATTGAAACGACAAACGTTAGAAAAGCGATTAGGAGTGTAAAATTGAAGAAAATGAACCATATCCGCCTTACTGAAAACAAAAAGCCATGCACGAAGCATTCTTTCTTTTGTTACATTTATTTCCAGACATTCTATTAGTTGCTAGGAGGAGACCTTCTGTTTTGTATTATATATTATATATAATGTGTTTACTTGACTTTTCCCCCTGACTGACTTTAAATTTGCTGGCATATTGAGCATATTATGGGAGACCGAGGGCAACTGGAATTTTAAATGTCTGTGTAGTGTGCTCGGGTGAGTGCTTACGCACCGATGCCCATACACATAAGTCCAGGCGCTGGGTATGTGTCTCCCACAGCTTCATCCCAGGGTTTTGGGAGTGAGACACTGCTATTCCAACCCAGGGAGACTAGTGCCAATGCCTGCTTTATTAACTGTAACAATGACTACAAAAATTAGTTTGTCCCCGCCAGCAAGGCGAGATCTCCAGCTCATTTTCCTCTGGACTGAAAGCGGATTAACTGTGCCGAACACACTTATTGCTGCTGAGACAAGACCCGAATTCCCCTGTTCCGTGGGCGGCCCGCACGCCCGTTTAAAGCTTCCTAGAGCTGCAGCTAGTCTGCAATGTTGCAGAGAAAAAGCAGCCCAGGCAGGGCCCAGGCACACGCTCAATGCGTATCCCTTTCTCTGAACTCCCGCTCAGCGCTGCGGGGATCGCCTTGTGCGGCAGCCCTCTCTGGATTGTCCTACATCCTGACTCGTGTTTTTCCCGGAGAGTAGTGGGGAGAGCAGGAAGAAAATGGTGCGTGTTTACTCTCTGCCTTCTTCCCAAATCAGACATGCAGGGCTCTTTATTTTGCAACTTGTCTTCTTTAGTTTTGTGCAAAAGAACAAATGCATGCCTCAGCCACTTCTGCCTGCAAAGGCCAGAGCTTGTAGGTCTCCGGCTGGATGGGAATTGGGTGGTCGGCAATTTTTTTGCCCCCTAAATAAACACAGCTTGAATCGACTTGGGTGGGCAGAAGGGAACAATTTGTGAGCCAGGGAGCGAGCTCTGGGTAGGCAGTTGGCCCGAGACTTACCTGCTGGAGACTTTCACCTGACCTTTAGCTGTCAAGGGGCTGCTCAATATATTACCCTGAGTTCAGCTCAACTTTCTTTAGACTGATTTCAGCAACAAATTTTGAAGAAAAAAAAGACAGAATCCCTTCCCCCTTTACCTCTGGGGAAAGAAAGCAGGAAAACCAACACATTTAGAGCCATTAACTCTGAAAATAGCTGCATTTCCTGGAGTATAAAAGAAATTCAAATTATTGCGCTCATGATTGTGTCCAGGATATTATTACACGAATTATATATGAATATACAGGGCATATCACTAAAAATGCATGTCTGTAAAAGCACAAGCATTCGCTTTAAAACAAATACCAACGCAATCCCCCCATCTCCCCAAGCTTCTTGGAATTTATTTAGTTGCCAGAACATCTCTAAGATGCGGAGTGTATTTTTTAAAAATAAATATTTGAAATAAGGAGAAATGTTTTTTTTTCATAGCACGATAATGTAAAAATACTGATATCATCCAAAGCAGAAGAGAATTGTTTAAATAATGTCGGTGCATGCAAGATTGCCTAGTATAAATATGTTCACACCGAGTTTAGGTTTTGATGTAAGTTCTGCTAGAGCTTTTTCTGAGTAGGTGAAACAGGGCTGCAGCTGCAGGATCGTGGAGGGACATTCCCCCCCCCCCCTTCTGAATCGTGTTGTTAGTTTATGAAATGGAAACACTAGTAATACAGGACTGTAGTGCAGGATAACAGCCACCGGGATAGAAAAAAGCAAGCGCCCTATTATTTTTTAGTAAAGCACTGACCACAGTTTTCCTCGTAACATATAATTATTAAAATACTCACAACCAACAATTCTAAAACATTGTCCCTATAATGGAAATTATATTCTTTTTAAATTGCAAAAATACACAACTTTCTCCCAACAGCCGCCTACAGCCCAAGTAACCAGTGGAGGGAAGTGACACTATTTAATTAGAAAGCTTGCAAGCAGATTTGGCTCTTTAGGCTGCCTCTCTGTCCCCTCTAGCTTTCTTTCCCACCCTCCACCCCCAATAATTGCGAGGTATCTGTTGATGTTTTTCTTACCCCCGACAAAACGTTGGAGCGTTGCCTGCTGTAATGATCCTTTCTGGGTTTGTTGTGTCTGGAGACAATACTCCGCCAATGAAATGTCAGAGGTGAAGGGGGTCACAGGGAGGCAGTAGTTCTGATGCTGCCGAAGGGCAGTAGTAAACGTGCCGAGGGCCAGGGATCTTTCCTTCACTGCCTTAAGTCTATGGCACCCACGCCTTTCTTCTTTCCCAGAGGTGGGTGGTGGGGGAATCGCCCGTTTTCTAGGCCCCGCAGACGAAGTGACAAGCCAAAAGGATGAGCCAGAATCTGCTCCTGTCTCCACCAGAAAAGCGTCTTCTTTATTTTCACGGGAACACGAGGGGATTCCAGTCTCTAAGGTTGATTTTTTTTTTTTTTTAAATCTCACACTTTAAAAAATCGATCCGTCTCACCCTTCAGTCATGGCTGCCTTCAGCATCGTTTCTAATCACCTATTAGTTTCGCGGGGGGGTTGGGCGGCAGTTGTGTGTGTGCCCACCGGAGTATCACATATCGTTTAGCTGATAGGGTAAATCCTCTACAGAGCAATATCTTTGAGGATTGCAATGCGGGGAACTTTTTATTTTGTTAAAGGAAAGATCAGCAGAACTCCCTACCCCTCGGCTTTGGCTCGTCTAACCTTATAACACTAACTTTTTTCTGAACAACAGTACCAAGAAAAGGAATTTTGAGAGAAGTTTGTGTGTTATGATCACTGCTGAGCCCAGATTCTGATCTTACACAAAGAGCCGGCAATCAGAGATCAGAACCAGGGCCGCCCAGAGGATTCAGGGGGCCTGGGGCAAAGCAATTTCGGGGGCCCCTTCCATAAAAAAAGTTGCAATATTATAGAATACTATATTCTCCTGGGGGCCCCTGCAGGGCCCGGGGCAAATTGCCCCACTTGCCCCCCCCCCCCCCCTGCGGCCCTGATCAGCACTAGGCCCTGTACCTATCCTTTTCCAGAGATGAAAGGGGCTTGTGATCTTGTGCTGAGCTCTCATGCTTTATCAGGTGCAAATGTTTACATGTCGCCAAAAAAGGTCCAGCTGGGCATTGTTATATTCTTATTTTCGTCTCACAGTTAGGTCTTATTAGCTACTGTCTGTACCTTGGCTGTGTGTAGTGGTAGGGATCGCCCAAAGTGTAACGCTCTCTGAAAGATTTTTTTTTAATAGTGATAAAGAGAAACTTGGAAAGAGGGGGAGAGGCACACAATGAGTAGAGAGGCGCAACAGCAGCAACTTTGAAAATGCACTTTAGTCCTTCTGTACAGTGCAACACACAGACCTGTAGTGAGGCTCACTAATTAAGACACACGCATTTTCACGCGTTCAGCTAGGGGTTGAGTTATTGCTGCAAGACATCAACCCTCATCCGCAGTCTCTTGCGCTGACAAGTTGTAAAAAGAGGAGCAGAGAATGGCCTAGAGATACATTAGCTGGTAATAACACTTGTTTTTATTCACTAGACTTTAACAAGTACAAGCGCAGACAACAGAACAAAGCGTCAGAGCCTTGTTACAGCTAATGCTTTCATTACACTCTGATTTTCTTGCATTTCTGATCCTCCACCCCCCCCCAACCTATAGTCAATAGGGGAGGGATGCCAGAAAGAGTGAGACGTTTCTGACCCAGCCCTAAGAAAGTGTCACAAAGTATGTAACTTTTTTTTAATTGCAGCCCCCATATTTTTGTAATGATGCGCCCAAGTCAATTCGAAAACCTAGGAAGCCTTGATATCCTATATTTTGATGTAGCAATATAGTAATTTATGTCCACCAACATACTGTGACGAAGTTACAATGAAGCGAGGCGCCTTGCCTCTGTATCCCTGAAAAAGGAGTTAGGCAATTGAACGCAATTTGTCCTATTAGCATAATCCTGCGTGAGATTTCGACCGATTTGCGGATCTTTTTAGAAACAGAGCGGCTGGTCCTATTTTAGGGTCAGGTCTTGCATCCCTTATTCAGGCAAACTCCCGTAGGCTCCACAGGGAATGGCGTTCTAGTGGGGACTACAGAATCGGGCCCGCACTGCAGAAGGAGTTCCCTTGTCACTGCTCCTTGGTTTGCAAAGGACAGAGGCTGGGATGAGGGTTTGGAGTAGTTTCCTTTTCTAAACTCGGTTTGCTTTTTATTTCTGCTACTCGTGAACACCCAATATTTGAAGCAAATGGAAGTCTTGGCTGAGCACAGACTGCACGGGCCGCTTCATAAGTGTGATGAATTAACATCTGCAATTACCGTTGCCCTTTTAAATTAACGACGATTTTTATTTATTTATTTTTTTACAATTTATATCTAAAACGCTAATAGGACAAAACCATGCAGCTATATACACACACACACACACACACATATTCTTACAGGGAAAAGTGTGTTTATATATTTGTGTACATAAAATGTACTACATGTCAAACCAGTGTACAAAACTTCATTGTATAATTGGCACCTGGATATTATCTAGCTATCTTAAATAGCTCTACCAAATGAGTGATTCAGTAATACAGTTTAGTGAGCAGTAGATTAGCAGGAGGACGATGTAGTAAATTACAATCACAGGTAATGCAGTCTCAAATTAACAACAGTTTGAACCCTTACAAAATTTAGAAGCCTGGGGCTACTTCTGAAATACAGATGTGGTTCTTCCTAAAAATAAAAAGTAAATGATGGGAGCACTTCGGTTTCTCGTGTTCCTCAATGTTACAATAATTACACTGCACAACAACGGCATCCATCGTAGGACCAGCGTCCCAAAACTATACAGGCTAAAAACTGATTATAAAGATTTTACTGTTGAATGTTCCACTGTTTAAATTGCTGAAGAAAAATTAAGATTGGGGGGCGAGGGGGGGGGGGGGGAAGGGGAAACAAACCTTCGCAGCTTGTGCAAAATAGTCCAGTTCGTCTTTATAGGTATGTTAACCAATATTCTAACGCAGCGTTTATACTTATATGTATATCAAAACATACCAGAATTACAGATCCTCCCCCCCCCCAGTAAATTGTCCTTTGTTATACAAAAGCTCCTTGTTTTCGTGCCTTTAATTATAGGTGCCACCAACGAGCTACAAAACGTTTAGTGATGTTGGGCAGAGCTCTTTAAAAGGGAAAAGTCGGCAGTGTAGTTCGTCAGAAAAAAGATCGATCCTGGACTCCCTTCTCAGGCAAAACTCTCATCGATCTCCATTCAGGACCGATCTCTTAGCTAGCAAGAGCCGCTGGAATTGAAGAATTTTACATGTGATGATTGCCCTATCCATGAAATACTCATGTCGTTTTCACCGGCTCAAGGCAATCTCTGTGCACACGAGACACACATTCTGAAATGACACGTGTGAAAGTTACAGCTTCTCTAATGAGTAGGGAATCTCTTGGGATGCTCGCCTGTTAATTTTTACAATGCAAAACCAGAGGCTCTCGTCTAATATTTCATCTTACTGGTGTGTGTGTGTTTTGTCTGTAATTGTGTGTGTACAGAGGGACACATGAAAATGAGAGTATAGGTACACACAACTCCATTCATGTGCTAATTACACACGATAAAAATTAACCAACCTGACATACACTAACAATTTTTAAACAATGCTTAGCCATTGGTGCATAGGCCGTACATAGTTTGTAGAGACTAACTCACAGAGACTTGGAGTTTTAAATTTTAAAAATCCCAGCTAGGAACAGTCATACCTGTTTAACAGCATTACTCCCCTTACAAGGAAAAATTATGAAAAATAATGGGGAAAAAAAGCATCCTCAGGGATAACTCGGGGAAGGGTTTGAGGCTCTGAAGGCAGTGAAATAAAGAGACAGACAAGATCACCAATATCTAGAAGCACACACAGAGAGGGACAAAAATACTTGCCGGACACTTTTCCCCCTTAACATATGCTATTCCATCTTACGAGCTACTATATTTTAAAAAAGCCATTTCAAACTCTACGTGTATTAAATATCCGCTCCTTATTTCTGCCTGTCCTAGAGACGCCTCGAGCAGACATTTCTACCACTTTGGGATTGTTTTAAATAGCCCAACGATGTTGCCTGTTTCTCACGTCTCAGAATGAAACGGGGGTACTTTGCAAATACAACAGTGTCCTGGCCTTTTAAACCGCAAAGAAAATAGACCCTCTCGCTTTCAGAGTCTGGAGATGAAGCGCGCGCTATGCACCTGTATGGAGCACTGCAAGCCGATGGGATATGTGTGTGTGTATATACATAGCTATTGTGCTTAGACTCCGTCCTGCAGGGTCAGCCTTAAAGGAAGCATCTGTTTCCAATTAGCAGTCTCCGAGCTCCTGCTTGAGACGCACACTGTTCCCGGGCGAGGAGGGGCCCTTTGAGCACCCGCTCCGTTCAAAGCAGCCCGGCCCCAAGTTTGCTCTGTATCACACTGAAACCACCGCCTCACGCAGCACCAGCTTTTTCCATTACACCTCTGGCAACTGCCTGCCTTTCACACAGGCACACAAAGAGCCTTCTCTCTCCTGCAGCCCAGTTACTCACAAACTGTAAAAAGCTCGATCAAGCCACCACACATACCCATACATCATGAAATGGCTCTTGAATACATTCAGGAACGTTTCTGGGGCTAATACACACACGATCGTGTTCAAACATTGGTGCTGAAATCGCCTTGTGCCCCCACCTTTCCTTTTATAGGCTGCTTCCCCCCTCTTCTAATCCTTATAGGACAGTATTGACTTTATACAGATTTTTAAAAACACACAGGACAGCGAGAGAGGATCTAATTTTTATGTTTCTAAATTATGCTGCCTAAGACCAAAGCCTGGCTAATTTTCCAGGCATCAAGTTAAGAGAAGAGTTAATTGCTGGGTGGTAGATCTTCAACCAAAGGGAAATGTATGGGCTCCACGACCTCTGGATAACCTGGGTACCTTGGCACGAAATCTTTCAACAATATTTACTTACCTTGAAGTTACTATTTTATTTATTTACTTAGTTTTTATTTCTTAAGGTATCTTTCGAGATGGTTGCAGCTCCTGGGTGAGCTCTAATTATAGTCAGCAGAAATGTGAATGGCTCAGTTCTGCAGGAATTGGATCTTAAAGGTGCTGGATAGAGAAACTTATTGTATTTCTTCCGTCTCTCACGCACAAACGAACTGGCGATTTCAAAAACAGCTTTACAATCCCCCTGACTAGTTTGAAATATATTTGAGCAATTAGGAATTAATTCGTCATGGACCAAAGGCAATTTCACTGTAAGTTATATCAGTTACCCAAACTTTAAAGAGTTCAAGCAGTGGAAATGGTACATTGAGGTGGAGGTAAGCAGCAGGAAATGAAAACGAGGAGTGTACAGTAAAGGAAGACTAGCGGAAAAGAGCCGGAGGAATGTTAGTGGCAAAGGTTTTGTTTGTTTGTTTTGATTTTCTTTCATTTTTGGTTGGAGAAAGCACTAAAATGCACTTCAGGTCCTTTGTAGAAAGATGATTTTTAATATCAAAAGGAAATTAACTGGACAGCCCACCGGTCAGATCCCAGCCAATATATTTCAGGTACATGATGAAGGGAAACAACCCTGGAGATAAACCTCAAATTTAAGAAAGTTAAACAGAAGCAGTAGCAATGGTGTTTGAGATCTTCTCTTACTTGCAAATTAAAGGTCTGGAAATTAAATGTATCTTTTACATAAGCACATACAATAAAATTAATTAAAAAGTCCCCCCCCCCAACATTCTACACCGATCATGATTCTCCTCCAATCAATTATGTCCAGCTAAGATGCAGACGGCAGCCTCCACCAACCGTAGGGAGTGATTTTTCTAGGGAAGATGAAAAGCCCATTTGGAGGCAAAGAACAGGCTCAGGCATTGGGGTTATTCTTCATGAGTTCCACGTCAGCTTCCACCATCTCTTTCACCAACTCCTGCAAGAAGGAACAGCATGTGGTGGTTATTCTGGTCTTCTGGAAGACTCAAACGCTTGTTTTTTTTCTTTTTTAAGTTTAATTGCCAGTCCATTGTGCGATACTCAACGCACTAAAAACAAAACAAACCCCACCCCTCCGACCCCTCATTTTATGTATCATTTCAATTATTATTGTACTTGTAGGGAAAAGTTAACTTTGATGTTAAGGGCAGCAAACAGAAGTCCAGGAAAGCAAATTCCAGGGGGCTGTCAAATCCAGAGACAACTGTGCAGTAATTTTAAAAATACCACAATTTATGAGAAAAATACCCTCCTGAAGGATCCAATATTAAAATAGCAGTGACATGAAATTTAAATGCCTTATTAATAGAAACCTTGGTTTGTTTTATTTGTGTATTTCCATGCTTTAAGTGAGTGCTGTGCTTCTTTTCTACAGTTTTATTCTGCCATGGCTTGGCTTTTAAGGCTGGGACTCTAATTAAAGCTAGCTATTTTCCAAAATGTTCAGCACCACAATATTCAGTCGAAAGAATATTAAAGCATTCAATCCTTCAATAGGAGCAGCTGGATTTTTAAATAGCCTTCATGTAATCATTATTGAAACTGTAATTTCTCTTTTTGTTCACCAGTTAAGAGCTTCCCTCTTTCCACAAGGCTACACAAACAGGGCAGGAATAAAACACTCCAGTAAGAGAACTTACATCAAAAGTGACTCTGGGTTTCCAATTCAGTTTTTGTTCTGCTTTGGTACGATCTCCTTGAAGAAAATCCTGGGAAAAGGAAAAAAAACAAAAAACAAAACATTGCAGGACCTCTTTATGTGTTCCTTGTTTCAGCGCATAACGTTTGCCACTGCACTGCTTGCTCCCTATCTAAAGCATCTTGAGGCCCCCAGCAGCTATAATTTGTCTTTAAAAGAATGAAGCTAGACCAAAAACCTTCAGGCTAACGAAACCATCGGCCTGACTCCCTTAACAGGTTGCAGTTGAGGTGGAAAGGTAAGGCAAGGGCCACACAAAACTGCTGACAGCTATTGTCTAGCACCACTTTTATAAGAGACTCCTCTGTCCACACGCATTTCCCTACAAGTCCTGGGCTAGATCAGCGTCTTTACGGGACACACTTAGAAACTCTGACAAAAATCATTTATTTTTCATTGTGCAATTTCAGTTGAAGCTCAGATGCTTATAAATCACCAGGATGCACATTTAAGAAACCTTGCACAGGCTATTTAAAACGTAAGGAGTAATTCTTCTTTACATCAAACCTTATTGACTCTTTAATGGTGAACCCTTTACATTAAGTTGTCATATGTCCTGATCATGCTACTAAGAGAGCTGTTTCAAATTAGTGCATTTTTTCCCTTTTGGTTAAACTGAAGTAAATCACAAAGTAAACATGACAACTGAAATGTTCTCTCTAAAATAAAAAACATGTGATCATGGAAAGAGAGTGCTGGATAACTGTTAGAACCCCCGTTACTGCATTGTTATAGGGCAGTGATAGCATGTCCAGCAGATAACGTGGAGAGTGAAAGCTTTTGGCACACTTTTTTACAAGAAGTAACTTGAACATCCACGTGGAAACAAAAGTAACTGGATATATAACAACTAGATACAGAGAAACTACCCTGAAATAGTATTACAGGAACCCAAACACTGTTAGTCAACCACAGCTTTATGATTCAAGCCTATTTAAAGTGCCACAAACACACACATGCTGCATCTCTAATGAAACTGAAATATATTTTATTATTAATTGTTTCTAGATTAAACATTAGTTTTACAAATACCCCCTTTGCTTGAATGTATATACAAAGCTCACCTAAAACACAATGAAAAGCTTTCTGTATGTGAAAGGATAGCTGTATAATTTCACAGCAAATTGTCTTTCCCCTTGAGGGGAAAAAAATGTTTGCGATAAATTCTGCCTTCATATTTGACTTCAGTGATGTAAGGGCAGCAGGATTTGGTGTCTCTAAAGTTGGAAAAAATGGAGGTTTCCCCCCCCTCCTTCCTCCATCCTTTCTGACCAGTGGTGGAGCTAATGAGCATTTTGTGGCATTAACTCTCCAAAAGAAGTACTGCTGCACACACAGTGTTCCAGATACCATCTTCCTGCGTGCCTGTGATCATGTTAACTTCCCAAAATTGCCTCGCCCTGTGCCAAACGTAGGAAATTCTTCTTCATAAGTGTGCTACATAAAACTAGAGTTCCTTTCCAGGAGCAGAGGAAAATCACCTCAGGTACTGTACTGCAGATGGGGATGTGGAACAAACAGGTCTGCTGAGAATGTTCCAGGCAGCATTTTTAATAATTCAGTCTGTATGCTAAAAATAATGTTGGCTTCCTCCAGAAAAGACTAAACAGCCAGATCAAAACAAAATAAAATGACAAGCAAAATCATTTTGTTTTCCTAAGTTATCCTAAACATTTCCTATTGCAATTCTATCATGGCGTTTGGAAATTGCAGTAGACATTTGGGGCCAAATTCAGTAAAACCCTTCCCAATTGGAGTAATCAGATTATTCCTCTGAGTAAGGAATACCCAGGTGAGCATAGCATTGCAAAATCTGGCCCTGAAATAGGAAAGACTCCCATTGACTTTGAATCAGGTTCTAAATCCAAATGGAAGTATTTAATGCATGCCCTCTCTCTCTCTCGTTTTAGTTTAACATGCATTATATACGTCTAGAAGTAAGAAAAACCCTCTTAAAATACAAATTTCTGTACAAAAACAGTTCCCTTTCAATCAATACTAATGCAAGCTGTTTTAAACATTTAAACCATTAGCTAGTAACTTAGTATTTTTAATATAATCTAATTTTAAAAGTCATAATAAAAAGGTATATAATAAAACCAGAGTTTCATTTTTATAAACATTGTATAAAGTAATAATTTTACATCCACAATCTTTATTTCAAAAACAGATTCTTTCAAAACCCTGCCAAATCTAGGGTATTGATTTTTTTTTTTTAATTCATTGTGGAAAAAGGTCAAGAGACAAGGGATGTCATGGTCTCATTGCACAGCAAATAAGTTTACAGGAAAACTATATATATGCTGCTTTAAAAGGTTCGGGAGCAGTCTTTAAACTTTCTAACACAAATGTTCTCCTTTAAAACCATTCATCCCCAAAAATGTGTTTTTTTCAATTCAAACCCTCCATTCAAAAACATAAGTGCTCAATTGTTGATAAGCAAAAAATAAGATTTGTTTTTCAAATCAATAAAAGTTCTAAAGTTGCAGTGATTACAGCTGTATGGTGTATATAAGATAACACAGAAGCTAGTATATGAAATCAACTTAAGAATGTAAGAAAAAACAAGAGAGAAACCTTTAAAGTTCATATACTTTAACAATGAAATAGTAAAAGTACTATGGTGCTTAGTTTGTAAAAAGATTTACTATATATGAGAATACAATTTTCCCCATCTGACCCAGGTTAAAACATTTTAAATGACTTTCCTAAAGAAGTTTATATACTTTCTTGAAACCCTATTTCTTCAATAAGATTTAATTACAAATAGCATTATATAACCAGAATTTCTTCCTATGGATGTTTTAAGCTGTTCAACTATAAAAATTAGTAGATAGAAGATAACATGGACATGAAAAACAATATTATAGTTTAAACCAATCATCATAACATTACACCTAAATTCGAGGATTGAATGTATTGTTAGTGAAAGCTTGAAACACAGAATGGAAATGTTCTTAACGATGACTGGAAAAAACTATTACTGATTAAAGGATTGTATTGCAGTCATGTTTCCTGTATTTTTCTACAAGTAGCTCATAATATGAAAACAATAAAGTAATTACAATTAAATAAGAATATTTGAAAAAACGCTTGGAACTGAATCACTGCTTGTTTATGTAATTAAAGTCTTTCATTGAAACTAGAGCTGCACCTATTTAACTTTCAAATTCAGTCTTGTAAAGCCCTACTTTATCACTCCAGGGGCTTACAGCTTTTCAGTCCCAGGGCTTTACTTTCTGGAGGCACAACCAGACCAAAAAAGTTTATGAAGGAAGAGGATGAGGTGAGTCCCACGAGGAAAAATGGATCTTTGTGGTTCTTGAAAGACAGCTGCTGCTGAATACAGACCAGCCAATATTCCTGTTTCTGATAGTAAAAAGAACAGGAGTACTTATGGCACCTTAGAGTACTCCTGTTCTTTTTGCGGATACAGACTAACACGGCTGCTACTCTGAAACCAGTCACATAGTAGTATTTCTGCAGGATTTTTTTTATCATTGTGTTTTACGCATACAATGTATAAAAAAGTTCCTTGACTTCATGTAGAATTCAAGGGAATAGATAGGCAAGTAAGAGGGGTTTTTTTGTTTTGTTTTTACAAAAGCTGAAAATGATGTTAATTGTTTTGTGTTATTTTACAGTACTTGGACTTTGCAAATAAAATAACAGTGAAGTGTTTAAGTATCCATTTTAGGAGGAAGTGCCATCAGACTCTTATTTTCCATGAAAAAGAAAATGAAGCATATAAATGGCAAGTTTTACATGTGAGTTACAACTTGTTCTTGAATATGGAAAGCTGAGCATTCAGTGAAGTAGCTAAAGGGGTAAAAAGGCAACAGCCAAATTGTCTGTTGCCATTTAACACTATTGTAAAAATCTCTGACAGATTTAACTTCACTTAGCTGTGATATGATCTTCTCTCTAGGCCAGGGAAAAGAATGAGTCTATCTGATATGATCTTTTCTGTTTGTCTAGCCCTCTCCCCCTCTGTTTATAATTATAGCTTAAAGCTTAAATGTGCAAAAAAAACCCAACAACCACCACACCCCCACAAAAAACACCTCTAAATTTTATTAAACCTGATTTTATGAAGATTCGGTTTTATAGTCCAAACCAAGCTAAAACAAACAAACAAAAAGGTGCACACATGAGTACAGAGAAACTTGTTGTGTAGTGTGGGCTGGCATTTTTTAAAAAAGAGTTCTAAAACCCAGATAAAAAAATGTAAAATATTTCTGTGTAAATATCACATTTCCTGAGCTCTGGTTCTGAGTGTCATCACTACTTTTATTTTGACTCATTAGGTGAATGATCGGGTTTCACTGTGCAATTTATTACTGTCTAATTCAATTAAATTTAACTGAAAATTTGAAAAGCCTCAAGACAACATGAGGAAAAAAAAAGCGTACAGATTGCTTAAAAGTACTGTAAGTTTTCTCCTAATACTACTGTTGATCTAATCACATTTAGATTAATTCATTTAACTCAACATTTAGGGTCAGATTCTGCCCCCAGTTACACCAGTGTAAATCCAGAACAAACCTAATGAGGTTATGGGTGCTATAAAACACCTAGGATGAAATGCTGACCCCACGGAAGTCAATGGCAAAACTCCCATTGACTTCAATGAGGATAGGATTTCATCCCTAAAATAGACAGAGTTGACCTGAATTGTAATAGTTCTGCAGCTGGAAAGTTGTGGTGGTCACATTCACAAGATGATGCATAAGGTTTTTCTGGAAGGTGACTTCTTATGTCACAGATCTTTTATAAACTGATAAAGCGGTTAGACGAAGCTCTGAGAAGTCACTAAACTAAGTGCCTGTTCCTGCAATTCTTTGCCTGAGAAAGGTTGTCAGAATTGGGCTTCTAGGTCACAAAGTTTTCAAGAATGTAGTAATTTGAATACAAGGTTTCCTTTAACCCCATTTTTCTCCTCTATCTGATGCATTTCCTTATTGAGACAGCTCTCTCATCTTTGACTCGTGCTATGAAAAAACCAACCATTTAAGTAGTCTGTAATATTGTATAATTTCTCCATTTCTTTAATTTTTGGGGCACATGCTGAGACCATCTGATTTTCCCCATATGTATTTTATTACACAGAATATTCTTCTCTCTTCAGGTACTTTTTGGAGCAGTTTTCATATGTAGTTTTAATGAGAGATCCTGTAATGCAGCTCATTGACAGGTCAGCCCCATAGCATGTTTGGGTGTCTGCTACACTTCACTGTTAAAACATAGCAGACTTTGTTAAACCATTTCCTGAAATCAGTTAGTTCGGGAGGAGATTGATCAATCAGACAACCCATGATACTCAAGATGTATGCATCGCTCACTGCAGCAACTGCATAATTCAATTGCTGTCGCCCTTATCTTCTATTCCCCTAACACTCCCATTACTTGTCACCAGGCTGTGTTATACTGTGTGTCTTAACTACGGCCCTGTTCCTGCAAAGACTTAGGCGTGTGAACAGTGCCGTTGACTTAAATGGAAATATTCACTGTGTAAAGTTAATCACGTGTGTAAATCTGCAGGATTGGAGCCAAAGAGCCTCAAAACACACATTACTGAGCTCAAATGAAGAAGTACAGGGAGCTAGTCATAATAATCTGGTAGTAGGTGCTTGCAGGAT